>NC_057880.1:25423628-25731128 GCF_019740435.1 Gambusia affinis
TGGTATTCATTAACCAACCGATAATTACAATACTTACCAACGTGTGAAAGACTTCAACTCATACTATAGCTAATAAAAAATAAACAATATTTAACTAATAACTTGAAAAACTAACTGAATTAGATCAAAACAAAATAAAACTAAACTACCATGAAAACCCCAAAGCTGTTACAGCCCTAATCTCAAACGGTCACAAAGAAATGTTTGGTATTTAGATTCAACATTTCTATTGTTTTCTCAAAACCAAACCTGGTTTGTTTACAGTTTCAGTTGCATCTATTTGGGATCACTTCATATTTAATGTTTCATGTTTCACTTTCATGCTACAAACCGCATGAGAATAAGAAAACAAGAAGTGTTTGGCGTAAACTGATGTAATGCAGGAGAAGCCATGAACGTGTAGTCCATTTCATCTGGGGGTCCGACTCTGGTTGGATTCTGGTCGGATTCTGGTCAGATTCTGGTCCGACTCTGGTCTGACTCTGGTCAGATTCTGGTCAGATTCTGGTCGGATTCTGGTCAGATTCTGGTCCGACTCTGGTCGGATTCTGGTCAGATTCTGGTCAGATTCTGGTTGGATTCTGGTCAGATTCTGGTCCGACTCTGGTCAGATTCCGGTTGGATTCTGGTCGGATTCTGGTCAGATTCTGGTCAGATTCTGGTCGGATTCTGGTCAGATTCTGGTCCGACTCTGGTCAGATTCTGGTCGGATTCTGGTCAGATTCTGGTCCGACTCTGGTCAGATTCTGGTCGGATTCTGGTCAGATTCTGGTCCGACTCTGGTCAGATTCTGGTCGGATTCTGGTTGGATTCTGGTCCGACTCTGGTCGGATTCTGGTCAGATTCTGGTCAGATTCTGGTCGGATTCTGGTCAGATTCTGGTCGGATTCTGGTCAGATTCTGGTCAGATTCTGGTTGGATTCTGATCGGATTCTGGTCTGACTGTGGTCTGGGCTCATCTGATTGGACCGTAGTTTCAAACTGGGATAATTTCATGCCGATCTGGTCGCCGCCAGTGAAATGCCAGTGAAAGGCGAGAGGCTACGATGGTTTGGAAAGGAAACAGACAACAGATAGATGATCAAATTGAGTCAAATCTTAGCTTTGAGAAGAAATATTTAAACTTAAATGTTTTATTTTATCGGGTTGAAGATCCTGCAGCTTTACCAAATATGATGAACAAACTGTAAATTAAGGTACATTTAAGCATAACGGATTTTTATAACCATTATTTACACTTATTTAGACATTTCTTGTTTGGAAGAGAGCTACAGTGATAAATATAGTATATAAAACAGGATAATTTGTATATTTATGGTGTGACAGGTCGTATCACTGACGTCAATATGTGAATATTATCCCTGAAACTCTGCTGCTGCTTCCCATTTCAGTTGGAACAAGCCAATAAAATCTGTTTCTCATTTTAATTTTATGCATTCAAACACTAAAAACAACATCTTAGCAAACAGATGTTTTATAGTGCGATCAGTTTATTGAGATAAAAGCCATCTGAAATTTAAACTTCTGCTACCTGAACCACATTTTCAGGGTTTTTCCTGAAGCTGAGAGATTGGTATCGATCCGATACCAAGAAAATATTATCGATACCGATACTGACAGCGATACTTTTCATATTTAAATTTGTTATATCAACAAACCTCTGACTGTCAGGAGTTTTTGTGAATTATTTTGTTAAAATCTAAAATGCAATTTGGATAAAATGGATGTCTGCAAAATACCTGAAAGTGCTAGCTTCCTTGTCTGCACTGTAAAAACACAAAATCTTACCAAGTAATTTTAGTCTAGTTCCTAAGATATATTCATACACTTGAAATGAGACAAAACTTACTTATAAGTAATTTTTCAGGACATGGGAGCTTGTTTTAAGTCAGTAATTGATGTTCAAGATTTCCCCTGGTAGATTATTTCACTTTTATTGACATTTTTCCCTTAAGTGGAACTAAAACTATTTTATTATTCTTGAGGAATTATTGACTTAAAATAAGCTCCCATGTTTTGCTGAAAAGTTACTTGTAGATTAGTTTTAAAGTGTAATTAGATATTTGGAGTACAGACCAAAAATACTTTTGTGTTTTTGCAGTGTGCAGCTCGCAGCAGCTGAGCTCCGCCTGTGGGCTCAATAGATTTGACACTAGAGTGCTGATGAATCTCATCAGTTTAATGTGTTTATGCTTACTAATCCTTAGAAGCTTATTGCTGTTCAATGGAGTGCTAAAAAGTTACCTAATTTCCCCCTGGTCGCCCTGCGCTCCCGCTCTCCCTCTCTCTGGTTTTGGATGTGGATCTTGTGGAAAACACGCAGGACACGCCGCGTCTCGCTGATTTGTGTTATAGGTTGCAGAATGGGCTTTGACAGGACCACAGTACGCGCTGATATTTCTGTTTTTCCACCTTAAATTCACCCCATGACTGTCTGATCCCTCTCTTCCCCAGTAAGTGCTTCAGTCTTATCTGCGGCGCCCCCACCTCGCCTGTCGCACCTTCTACGGCTGCCTTATATGACAGCTAACACCCAGTATTAATTAAAATGTCATGCCTCCAAATCAATATTGTAAAACAGTTCAAACACAACTCGTCGCCACTGCTGTGATAAGTGCTTTTGGGTGACAGGTAAGTCCAGAGAAAGAGATGCAAGAGAATGGTGTGACGGATTTATCCAGAGAGAACATGTAACATTAAAATTTATGACCCTCACACACACTCACCCACACACACACACACACACACACACACACACACACACCTCCTGGTTCACCATGTGTTCCTTCACTGCTCACAATTGAAAATTATCCACACTGTCATGAAGTGTGCTGCACTAAACTGACAGATCCACAAGTCAGCAGCAACAGGCCAGGAGGCTCGATGCAGAAAGTCTCCGCCTGAGACGCGCTGAAACTGACTAATGCTCGTTTAGGAAGCAGCGGGGGAAACGCAGCGTTTATTACAAAACTACAGGCTTTTCTCTTCTACTAACGCAAGCGCACAACTCTGAAAAAGACACGACTCTGTTGGGGTTGGGATCTTACATGTATGTGACGTCACAATGCAACATGTCTACAAACTTAACGTCCGGTTTCACTAGCTGCACTTCCATTCACCTTAAAATTAGATAAATTGGAATTACAAAAATAACTATGCTTAATGGAGATGCACCAATTTGTATGTATTTTACAAAAACTGCAATGGAAACACATTTTGGAATCATACGAGTCAACGACTGGATGTTACTACTGGTTGAAACGACAAATGAGACGACAGGAAGTGGTAGGAGGATGGTGGCGTGCAGTGCCTGGCCAGTCATGAAATCTGTCACTGTGTGTAAAAAATGTCCATGTCTAGATTTCACTTTCCTTCCATGTTGTAAAATCTGCCAGTCAAAGAGGAGAGTGATCTAAACCCTAAGGAAATTCTAGAGGAGCAACATCTGCCCCATTTCACAGAGTCCAACAATAAATAAGGCAGGAGACTCTGATCAGTCCAACTGGAGAAATATTCCCTGATTTCAAAACTTTGACTGCAGTGCTGCTTGTAATTCCAGTTTCCAGTGTGGAAGCAAAGTGAAGATTCATCCTGGTTACCAAACTATGACGGTGTTTTAGGCATGGTGGGTTCTCTCCGGGTTCTCCGGCTTCCTCCCACAGTCCAAAAACATGACTGTCAGGTTAATTGTTCTCTCTAAATTCTCCCTAGGTGTGAGTGTGTGAATGGTTGTGTGTTCTGTGTGTCTCTGTGTTGCCCGGCGACAGACTGGCGACCTGTCCAGGGTGACCCCGCCTCTCGCCCGGAGCGTAGCTGGAGAGGAACCAGCGACCCTCCTGACCCCATTAGGGACAAGGGTGAACAGAAAATGGATGGATGGATGAAAATTTGCAAACAATCTCAGAAACAACCTACAAAAAACATGGACTTTTCTGAGCTAGAAAAGTTGAAATTGCAATAGATTTTGGGGATAATCTGAGATATATTCATGAAAAAACTGGAAATTTCTGAGTTTGAAAAGTCAAACATTTGTTTGACAAAATCTGGAAATCTTTAGATTAATCTCAGATATTCTTGAGTTTCAAAGTGAATAATTTACTAGAAGAAAACCCTGAAATTTGTACATTTTCAAACTCAGAAATTTCCCCAAAAGATTTCTACAAAATTTCTGAGTTTTTTATAACAAATTCTCTGACTTTTCAAGCGCAGAAGTTTTCATGTTTTCTCCAGAAAATTTCTGAGATTTTCCTAGAAAATATTTAACTTTTCAAATTAAGAAATGTTAAATGTTTTTGTAGAAAATTTCAGTTTTTTTCTGGCAAACTTTCAACTTTTGATGCTCAAAAATTTCCAGAAGATTTTTGAGATTCTGAGCCTTTTGTAGCAAGTTTTTAAACTTTTCAAATTCTGAAGATTTTGACTTTTGTAGAAAATTCCTTTATTTGTGTAGCATATTTTCAACTTTTAAAACGCAAGAATTTCTAGAAATTTTCTAGATAAATTTTTAGATTAATCTCCACGTTTTTCAGTTTTTTTCTAGCAAATTCGCTCCTTGCTTTTTTTTTTTTTTTTTTTTTTTACTCTATGGTCTTATGTGTACAAAATCAACAGTGTGATGATTTTTTAAAAATAATTACTTCTTAAAGTAGTATTTTCCTCCATTAAATAAAAGTGCTGAAGTTAAAGGCTGGACTTTTCTTAAGTTTTCACATGGAGATTATGTTGCTTCAATAAATTTATTTTAAGCTTTACAGTTTGTTTGTTACTGCGCAATAGCCAGCCCCGCCCTCTCCTCACAACTCCTCGGGCTGACTACTGAACCAGTTCTCTGTCTAACAGGTCCGGAGAATCTCTAAGACCTGGGTCTTACCCTGAACAAGATCTATAAGAGATAATCTATTTAAACTGGTGGCGAAAGGGATTCGTCTAGCTCTGACCACCTTCTTCCAGAAGTTATGACCCTTCCCAGTTAAGGAACAATCAACCGAGTAGCCCTCACAGCCGCATAGTTCCAATAACCACTTCTGTTAACGGTAGTTCCCTTTCTAAAATTGTAACGTGCACTTGGTAACGGCTAGATAATTTTTAGTGACTAAGACTAAGATAATCACAGGGTCATTATTTTTCTCTCACCAAAGGAAAGTCTGAAGCCACCACATTACTAGAATCATGAATACTGATTTTACTATAAATAGAAGAACTTTAATTCAAATGACTCAATTAATTTCAATGTCCACAACCTAATCAGAATTTTTAAAATATATGAATTTATTAAGCAAGCTTTAGCAGGGAAAATGACAGGCATACAGAATTTACTTGTGATTACCATACAAAGAAAATCAATATAGTTTAGATCAATTCAACCTTTACCTAACAACCTCCCTACACTGTCATCTATCTATCAAATAAGGCTTTGGGGTGTGGCACAACTCATACCCATCGATGGTATCGGATCTTGGCAACAGGAGTCCTTGTAGTCCTTGGTCAGAGTCTTTGACTTTGAATCATAAATCCTCTTTGGAACCGAAACAAAATGAACTGTCTGCTTCATCCAGCCGAACAGCCCTTAGTCGATACTTTGACTTTTGATCAGTTCCCCAAGTCTGTTGCGATGTATTTTGAGATCGTAGAGTTGAGTGCAGAGTGTGGAAATCCAATGAGGAACCAAGAGATTGGGTCGGTGGATCTCGCCCTTTGGTCCGGCGTGAGGAGCTCCGTTGTCCTCCTTGTGAGGCGCTTTTCTTGGTTCCAGGGTGTAGTCCTCTGCTGGTCTTCTTACCACACTTGTGTAGAGTCTCAGCGCCGGCGACGAAGAACACCGTATCACCTCGGTCTCACATTTTTATACGTTTCTGCACTTGTGGGCATGTACCCCAGATAGAGAGAGAGAGAGCAGGGGTGCTGCTTGCGTTTGCCCGCCTCTACACTCAGGCCCCAACCGTTGTGGGAGATTGCACACCACTCTGGTGACATTCGTGACTTGGGTCATATTGACCCTGTTGCGAGATAACGTGCTTTGACACCTCGACTATTGGAAACTTTCTCAAGTGGCAGGCATACTTGTGACCTGGCAGTTGCACAACTAAACCCACTCTCATGTTCTGACATTTGCAGTTTGCACCCACCTCAGCCTTCCTTCTCTTTCTTTGATTCTATACTCTTATCCATATAATTAACTTTAATCAATAAAGTTTGTTTTATATAAAACATCAATTCATTACATTAGATTATTTGATTTTGGTTCATCGTTACAGAAAACATACTAAAATACAGAGATTACACATTAAGCAATCACTATTAATCAACACACAAAGCTGTAGCAGTCTCCTAGGCATTTTATAGAAAAAGAACATCTGTAAGCACATCCTCATGACTGCAACCAGGCCCCAACTCTTAGCTCAAGCCTTCGCCCTGGTTACTGTTGAAGGTTGCGAAATAATGCACCTGTGACACTTGTGACCTGGGTCACTTTGACCCAGGCACGTGACACGACTCCTTTTCCGAGAAAAGGAGCAACTGCATCCTCAAACTCACATCTTGCACCGAGAGTTGCTAAAGTCGCACCCACTTTTGCTCAACAACCTGTTTCCAAATAAGGTGTTGACCATCTCTGCTCTCCTGTTAGTTCCTCTTTCTCCCTTAACCTTTCACCTACAATCTACCTCCAACACATCAGTGATCTTTAATTGCAGTTACACCTTTGACACCATTTCAAGTTCAGAGTAAAAATCACATTTATAACATTTCAAGTTCAGAGTAAAAATCACATTTTTAACATTTCTAGTTCATAGTAAAATTCACTTTTATAACTTATTGTTTTATCTTTCTTTTATAATGTTATGATAACCATAATTTATCAGTTACTCTTATTATAATCTTAATGTGAGTTATTACAAATGTTTTCTGTAAAGAAACCAAGAATAATCCATGATTCTTATTATTTGATATCAAAGTTACAGTTACTTGTTTTACTTGTAAGAGTTCCCACTAATGTAAGTGTAAGTGTAAGTATTATTACAAGTAAACCAATATTAATATAAGTATTTTACTTTGAATCTTATCCAATTACTCACAATCTTTAGATTTCTTTCTTTAAAACTCTCATGCTAAGTAATAGTCTGAACTATTTTTATAAATCTGCAGGCTGGAAACTTACTTCCTCTTTTTCCAGGAAACTGCTTTTCCTGTTTCATGACTCTCTCTGTCTTGACTATGATTTCTTATGATTAAATAGAAAATAGTAGAATTAAAGCAAAGTTTGCAGGAGACAGAAACACACACAACCAAATTGATTTTATTGACATTTAAGTCTAATGTTGGGTCTAGATTTTACTTGAGTAATTAATTTTAAAGATAACTTTATTTATTTTTACTGTTAAACTAAAATCTCCAGCATGGGGAAGTGGGATGATCTCGGATTTTCTTGACACCCCCTCCACGAGGTCAGACCTTTCCCATGCTGGGAATCCATCACCCTCCTGCAGTTCTGCGTCGTCATCGTCTGGAAAGAGAAGAGGTTCTTCTGGGATGTGAAGTTGCAGATTCTTCATCCTCGGTTGTCACAAAGGGCTCAGTGTAGTCATCAAAACTCCACCTCTCTTGACACCCCCTCCTTGGAGTTTTAATTTCCCCCATTAGGTGATGAATGTTGAAGAGAACTTGGATCGCTCTGATTCTTCCACAGGAACCTTCGCTGGATGAACTGTCGTTTCTTCAGGATGTGGGAAGGAAGAAGGCCTCAAAAAAAAAAAAAAAAATCTCGAACATTCAGCAGAGCAAAGCAAAAAAATAAGCAGCATGACGCTTTCCTCGTAATCGTGATCCTTTTCCGTAGCTGTGGTCTTTAAGGGGTACTGGAGTTGTCGGAGGCATCAGGAATTGTCCAATTTAAAAAAAAAAAAAAACTGCAAAACTTACAGTGCTGAATATCCAGGACAGGTGCTCTAGATATCAGGACGAAACAGTTGCCAGATCCTTCTAGGTGTTGGGTCTGACTTCAATGCTTTGTTACAGGGTTGATCTTAGTGATTTCCTATGACGCCACTTCTTCCTCACGACTTCAGCCCCTTTTCCAGTTTAATCCATCAGTTTGTGACAGGAGTTCTTCTTTAGCATAGTCCAATTTCTTCACGGCCCTCCCAGTCCAAAGCCTTGAAGTTGTTCTTCTAATTACAACCACCCCCCCCACGGTGGCCAGTCCGAGATAGGGTGGAGTATTACATGATTCACTGGCCATTTCACGGCTTCTGTTTCTCTTTAGTTAGGAACTGGAGTGAGCTGCTCGACTCCTTGGATCCCTTTCTTCATCTGTAGTACTGTGTTGCAGTTCAGTACTTACTTTACAAAATCTTGGGCGTTGAACCTCAGCTTCATCACTGTGGCTGTAGGCCGATCTTGACTCTCTGCCCTGTTTCCAATGACACTTTGAGCTGCAACTTCCCTTTTCCTTCTCTGGGCAAAAGGAGAAGTGTCTTCGCCTCCCTGCTTTCTGTGACGTGAAGCGGAGTTCCTCTGCAGGGAAGACCTGCTCTTCTAGCAGCTGTCACTGTTACTGAGTCCATCAGAACCAAGAGGTATTTCTCACCTCTTTCCTGTTTTCCCCATGGGGCCCATAACATCCATGCAGACTGAGCCCCAGGGGACTGTGCTCTTGATGGTCAATCCCTCCAACCGCTGCCCTCGGCGACCTGCGTTGTATTGACCACACTTATGAGTCCCTCAGCACGCAGCGTTGGACCTTTTTCACTGGGATCCAAAGCTCTTGCTCCTCCAGCTCCCTACGGGTAGATCGCACGCCTGCATGTCCTAGGGCCTCATGCACACTGCGCACAACCTCGTCCACGTACTCTTCTGGGACCTCCCAACCTTTGGGAGTACTGTCCCTCTTCTCGGTATCGACAAAGACAATCTTCCGCTCGTGGACATAACAGTCCACTCTTCTGGGACCTCCCGACCTTTGGGAGTTCTGTCCCACTTCTTCATTCCCACGCCAATGAGCTCCCTCATGCGCTGCTCGCTGATGCTCCTCGTCCGTTGTCCCCTCGTGCCGGAGCTGCTCTCATCCCGATGTCGTGGCGGTGCCGATGGTTTCCTCTCCGTGCTGTGAAGCGTCGGGCGAAACTCGGACAGCTGGGCTCTCTGCGACAACCAGTCGATCGCAGCCGTCTCCATCTCCTCCTCCTCAACCTTCCGCTGGGGTGCTCCTTCCGCTTCCTCCAGACGTGTCGGTCGAGGACTTTCCTGGGCTGGTGACGGAGCCGGTCGAGATGGTCCTTCGTCCTCATCCGAAGCCAAGTCGATGAGGTCCGCCGATCCCAGCTCTCCGCCGGGGGTCCCTGTCCTGCTCGGGAAACGGGATGGAGCCTCAGCGACGTCAGAATCCTCTCTCGCAGCTGGGGCTGATGCTGGTTCCCGCTCCTTCTTCTCCTTCTTGTAGAAGTAGTGATGATTGAAGAACATGCGCTGATTTGGCTCTGTCCTGGTGCGAATCCATCACTGAGCAGCAACTTCATTGGAGTTCTCTGTAGTTGGGACTTGGAGAGCTCAGACTGCTCCCCTCCTCCACTTTGTTCCTCTTCTTCGTGGCCGTATCAATCTTCTTTATTATCCATTCTTGTTCTTTGTCTTCGAGTTGTCTATCCCCCAAAGCCTCTCTTAACGTTATCGAGCAGGGATGGGTCTAGACCGGGTTGGCTACTGGCTTCACTGTCTGGATCTGGTCAGGTATCCTCAGTAGAAGCTTTCCCTCACCTGTATGCTATACAGTTACTGCAAGGGTTGTGACTGGCCCTGCCAGTCACCACTAGCTCCTCTCCCTAAGAGCTAGCCACTAAGTGAGCTATTCAGAATCACACATCTGTTTTTACTGACTTAGTACCTGGGGCCCTCCTACTCCGTTGGACTTGGGCCCACCCAGGGACGCCATGTTTGTTACTGCGCAATAGCCAGCCCCGCCCTCTCCTCACAACTCCTCGGGCTGACTACTGAACCAGTTCTCTGTCTAACAGGTCCGGAGAATCTCTAAGACCTGGGTCTTACCCTGAACAAGATCTATAAGAGATAATCTATTTAAACTGGTGGCGAAAGGGATTCGTCTAGCTCTGACCACCTTCTTCCAGAAGTTATGACCCTTCCCAGTTAAGGAACAATCAACCGAGTAGCCCTCACAGCCGCATAGTTCCAATAACCACTTCTGTTAACGGTAGTTCCCTTTCTAAAATTGTAACGTGCACTTGGTAACGGCTAGATAATTTTTAGTGACTAAGACTAAGATAATCACAGGGTCATTATTTTTCTCTCACCAAAGGAAAGTCTGAAGCCACCACATTACTAGAATCATGAATACTGATTTTACTATAAATAGAAGCACTTTAATTCAAATGACTCAATTAATTTCAATGTCCACAACCTAATCAGAATTTTTAAAATATATGAATTTATTAAGCAAGCTTTAGCAGGGAAAATGACAGGCATACAGAATTTACTTGTGATTACCATACAAAGAAAATCAATATAGTTTAGATCAATTCAACCTTTACCTAACAACCTCCCTACACTGTCATCTATCTATCAAATAAGGCTTTGGGGTGTGGCACAACTCATACCCATCGATGGTATCGGATCTTGGCAACAGGAGTCCTTGTAGTCCTTGGTCAGAGTCTTTGACTTTGAATCATAAATCCTCTTTGGAACCGAAACAAAATGAACTGTCTGCTTCATCCAGCCGAACAGCCCTTAGTCGATACTTTGACTTTTGATCAGTTCCCCAAGTCTGTTGCGATGTATTTTGAGATCGTGGAGTTGAGTGCAGAGTGTGGAAATCCAATGAGGAACCAAGAGATTGGGTCGGTGGATCTCGCCCTTTGGTCCGGCGTGAGGAGCTCCGTTGTCCTCCTTGTGAGGCGCTTTTCTTGGTTCCAGGGTGTAGTCCTCTGCTGGTCTTCTTACCACACTTGTGTAGAGTCTCAGCGCCGGCGACGAAGAACACCGTATCACCTCGGTCTCACATTTTTATACGTTTCTGCACTTGTGGGCATGTACCCCAGATAGAGAGAGAGAGCAGGGGTGCTGCTTGCGTTTGCCCGCCTCTACACTCAGGCCCCAACCGTTGTGGGAGATTGCACACCACTCTGGTGACATTCGTGACTTGGGTCATATTGACCCTGTTGCGAGATAACGTGCTTTTGACACCTGCGACTATTGGAAACTTTCTCAAGTGGCAGGCATACTTGTGACCTGGCAGTTGCACAACTAAACCCACTCTCATGTTCTGACATTTGCAGTTTGCACCCACCTCAGCCTTCCTTCTCTTTCTTTGATTCTATACTCTTATCCATATAATTAACTTTAATCAATAAAGTTTGTTTTATATAAAACATCAATTCATTACATTAGATTATTTGATTTTGGTTCATCGTTACAGAAAACATACTAAAATACAGAGATTACACATTAAGCAATCACTATTAATCAACACACAAAGCTGTAGCAGTCTCCTAGGCATTTTTATAGAAAAAGAACATCTGTAAGCACATCCTCATGACTGCGCAACCAGGCCCCAACTCTTAGCTCAGGCCTTCGCCCTGGTTACTGTTGAAGGTTGCGAAATAATGCACCTGTGACACTTGTGACCTGGGTCACTTTGACCCAGGCACGTAGGACACGACTCCTTTTCCGAGAAAAGGAGCAACTGCATCCTCCAAACTCACATCTTCGCACCGAGAGTTGCTAAAGTCGCACCCACTTTTGCTCAACAACCTGTTTCCAAATAAGGTGTTGACCATCTCTGCTCTCCTGTTAGTTCCTCTTTCTCCCTTAACCTTTCACCTACAATCTACCTCCAACACATCAGTGATCTTTAATTGCAGTTACACCTTTGACACCATTTCAAGTTCAGAGTAAAAATCACATTTATAACATTTCAAGTTCAGAGTAAAAATCACATTTATAACATTTCAAGTTCAGAGTAAAAATCACATTTATAACTTCTTTTACTTCTCTGATTTATCATTCTTTTATAATGTTATGATAACCATAATTTATCAGTTACTCTTATTATAATCTTAATGTGAGTTATTACAAATGTTTTCTGTAAAGAAACCAAGAATAATCCATGATTCTTATTATTTGATATCAAAGTTACAGTTACTTGTTTTACTTGTAAGAGTTCCCACTAATGTAAGTGTAAGTGTAAGTATTATTACAAGTAAACCAATATTAATATAAGTATTTTACTTTGAATCTTATCCAATTACTCACAATCTTTAGATTTCTTTCTTTAAAACTTTCATGCTAAGTAATAGTCTGAACTATTTTTATAAATCTGCAGGCTGGAAACTTACTTCCTCTTTTTCCAGGAAACTGCTTTTCCTGTTTCATGACTCTCTCTGTCTTGACTATGATTTCTTATGATTAAATAGAAAAAAGTAGAATTAAAGCAAAGTTTGCAGGAGACAGAAACAACACACACAACCAAATTGATTTTATTGACATTTAAGTCTAATGTTGGGTCTAGATTTTACTTGAGTAATTAATTTTAAAGATAACTTTATTTATTTTTACTGTTAAACTAAAATCTCCAGCATGGGGAAGTGGGATGATCTCGGATTTTCTTGACAAGTTTTCTACAATATTCCAACTATTTCAGGAGACACAATCCTTTAATTTGAGACTTTGTGAGCTGTGCAGATTCCCACACAGAGAGACAATTTTCAGACGCTCACAACATGGATAGAATGTAACAAATTCTGTCAGAGTAAATATGGTTTAATAAATGAATTAGCTTCATAAATAATGGCTGTAATGACATTTTAGGGGACAATAAGCCAAAGCGTTGTCAGGAAATAGTTGATGTATGAGTTTCATGCCTCAGTGGTTCCTCAAAATGAATAGGCTCTGGAAGATAGCAGGGGCCTGCAACCAGCCCATTTCCTCGAATTATCTACTTGTTGTCAATTTGCACAGTGGAATTACACATGCAAATTGAACTGCCTGCACAAACACCACTTGGAGATGATAAAAACAAATTAACAAAGGCTATAGAAGGAGGATTTATTTCACCGGCTAACCCGGGTCAAGCAATACATGTATTTTACGATTGTGTGTACCCAATTTTGGTGTAATTATATCAGCAAATTATTCTTTGTAATCTTATTATTTTTCCCCCTAACCTTCTCCTTACACACATAATTAACTTCTGGCAGAAAAATGCCGGCTTTTAATCTGATTCGGGTTTCGTTTTTGTTGCAAAAACTCAGAGGAAGGTGAGAGGTGAGCAGTTTAGCGACACCGTTTGGTTTAACTACTTGGTTTAAGTGCAGACAAATCCACATAACCAAAGCCACCACATTAAAAAATATATATAAATATATAAAATCACCTCTTAACATCATCCCTCATACTGGCGAGGAAATTAAGAGTCCCCAGACCTCCACGTTTGCTATTAGATATCTCATTTACTTTGTACACACAGCGCTAATCTCCACTAATGAATTCTGCCACACCAAGCCAGATCGAGATGACTTAAAATTATTACCACTTCCACAGATATGCCTTTCCTCATTTGAGGCTCAATTTGGCTGGCTCGCAAAAACAGTCTGTCACAGTAAGATACTAATAATTAGGGTTTTAAGATGATTAGTTTATCTCTGTGCTCTTACAGTCCTGCCTCTTATCCACCGTGGCCAAAAACTTAATAAGAGGCTCTAAGTTTTAAACAGCCAACTCCAAATTACCAAGAAATGACAGAAATAATGAACTGCAGCACATTGCCAGGGAGAGAGAGGAAGATGGATGGAGGAGACATTAATTCAACTGTGAAATAGAACACAAAGCCTGTTAATCAATAAAAAAATGATTTAAACCTGGAAATCAAATTTCTTTAGTTTTAGCGTTGACTTTGTGCATTTCGTTTACCTTCAGTCTCTGATGTGTTGTCATGAATGTAATTAAAGTGGCGATAATGCAGAGTGAGTGATACCAGTTAATGGCGGCCTATTTCAGAGGATGAAATGTTTTTTACATGTTCAGGATGACAGAAGCTTTATCACTCAACTTTAATATACGCAGCAGAAATAAACTGGATAAATCTCTAAGATCATAGCAAGGTCAAGGACTTTTACATTATTTATTTATATTTAGGCAAAAACTCCAGTTGGTGTTATGAGACTATTAGGCTAAGAGAAAAAATTACAAGAAAAAAGTCATAATATTGCAAGAGAAACGCCGTGCTAAACTAAAGTCATTTTAGTCGTAAAGACATGAGAATAACATCTTAATAAAGTTGAAATAAGTGAAAAAACTCAGAAGATTGCAAGAAAAAGGATTAATGACACAAGAATAAAGTCATATTACCAGAATAAAGTTGTAATAATACATGGAAAAGCCACAAGAATAAAGTCGGAATAATACGAGTCACAAGTAATAAAACACATAAAAAACCTCGTTGCCAGAATAAAGGCAGAATTTTAGGAGAATAAAGTAGCAATATTATAATAACTAACACAAAACATAGTAAAAACTTAAAATGAGGAATGTTGCGCAGCATATAAAGTTATACTTTGGTTTTACAAATAAGAAAATATTTCATCATTTAACATATCAAAGTCAAGTTATTATCAGTAGCAGGACTTTGAAATGGTTCTTAAACTGTTTAATTTCTTTTTAAAAAATACTTTTTTCTTGTAATTTTACAACTTTGTTCTGGTAATATTGTGACTTAATTCTCGTTATTTCAGAAATAAAGAAAAATAATAATTACTAATAAATATCTCCTGAAATAGATTTGTTTTTTAAAAAGTAAGTATATTATTATTGCCATAAACTCAACATTATGTCAAATAAGCAAAAACAAAACAATAACAATATTTATATTCAGACACTATTACCGCTTGTCCATCAAAAACTGTTTTTAAGAATATTTTTTTATATGTAGATGAGCTAGCTTTAGCATTAGAAATAAAGCACTACTTTTTCAATCGACCTTTTTATATATAGTCTGAAGTTATGGGTCTTTTACCCTTTATCCTGCATTTATGTGACACACAAAATACGGGCTATAATTTATGTATATTACGGTCCCGCATTAAGATGCAACCAAAAGGGGGCCTAATGTGAATGAATGTGAAAGAGCAATTTAAGGGTAGATGCCTGTGCCAGTGCCAGGGGCTATACAAGATTTGCATGCTAATCATTCTAATAATAATGTCATGCCCAGAGCACTTTAAGCAAATTGCGAACCACTGGTCATAGAAGGAAGCTTATCTGAGCCAGAACATGACACAAATATAGGTTAACATCTGAATGACTCCTGGTAATTCACAAACCTGTTAGTCGCCTGGCTCACCTCAATTAGAAGTGGCTTTCACTCACGTTTATTCAAGTTTTTACAACTACTGCCTTAACTCTTAAAAGACGTTTTCAGATTTTTATTTGGAGGGTTCTTCTGGGCTATTACTACTAAAGGATACTACTTTTACTTCACTTAATAAAAAGAAAAAAAATGTCAGTTTATACATTTTTCTCCTCACAAAAACACAAAATTATGGTGTGTAAGCTAAAAGAGTGCCACAATAACTCCTAATGTTTCAAAACGACAAGCTGCCAACTGTGGGATGGCTACCTGAGCAGATAGCTCAACTAATTACCAGCTAATATCCATTTGGTGTTATTCTAAAAAGTACAGGGAAATAAAGGATAGTAATATTCCATGGAACATGCACTTACAAAGTCAATATAGCAGGTTCTAATTGTTATTAAATCACAATAAATAAAGATTATTGATAAAATTACTACTACTACAATAATATTTTTGCAACAGTAGAAACAATGAGTTTTATTTTTATATTATCATATAATGTAGAATGTGGGTTAGAGCCATTATCCGGTAGTGGCAATACATTTATTTTTACTGACAGGATATGAATGAGTTCTAAAAAAAACTTTCAGAGGAATCGATTTACCTAGCTTGCTAGCTAAGTATCTAGCCAGCAATCTATTTGCAATTTAGCACTATTTTTAATGGAACAGCTGAAAAATTATAGTGTTTTAATGTATTCCACTTTTGAATATCAATAAAAATCTAAACATAGTAAAAAGGACTTAATTTGTATAATCGAAACATCCAAATACATTTTTAGTTTCATCCTCGTTCAGTCATTGGTGAGTTTCCTCAACGTCATTCGCTATCAGCCAATGAGGGCGTTCACAGCAAAAACGTCACAGTGTTTACCCGGAAACGAGTGCCCGTGTTAAACTGTTATGTAGTTTAAGGATTTCCCGGAGTTTTTCACTGAGTAAAGCTTAATATTTTGAATAATTTTAGTTTAAATGAGTGACTCGATATGTATAGCGGGCTGTTACCCAAAGATTTAACGGAAGACGACCTCAGTCCAGACGAGGAGGAGAAGGATGAACCAGAAAATGATGTAGTCGAGAATCTTTCTGCTGGAAATTTAAGCCATGTTGCTGAAAACACAGGCTTTCCGGATGATGGTGAATCCACTCAGACTGGGAACGATGTCGACGATGATTCCAGGACATGCAGCATGCCTGGAATATCCGAGGAAATGTGGCAGGTAGGTCCCTATGATGAGCTGTATTCCTGTTTTATTAAAGCTGCTGTGAATTAATTTTATTTGTGTGTGTGCTGCAGAAATTTCAGGAGCTGCGGAAAAAGAAAGATGAAATTAAGACAACAAAGATCCACGAAAGAAGAAAAAGAAGACGCAAAAAAGGTAAAATCCATGATTACCTCAGCAAATTTAAAAACGACTTTATTAATTATCTTATTTTGTAATTAACAGAAAGAAAAAGCGAGGAATCTACAGAGGACAGGTAAACATTGTGCACCGTAAATGTACACACAATGTTATGTACGCTGCAAATGAGTACTTTTTAATAAATTCTGCTTTAATTTTCGAACATAGTGGATACAGAATATTTTATCTCCTTTTTCGTTAAAATGTCAGAGTTTTGTGATATAAAATCATTAGATATTGACAAAATATTTACTTCATTCTGAAGTTTGAACTGAAACAGAGAAGTTTGTAAGAAGGAAATACTTAATTGAAGCATATTTAGCTTCAGTTTCATTGTTCAGCATCTTAACTTTTCTTTCACTTAATCTTGCAAAAGTTCTCCAAATCTATCAGATTGTGCAGATTGTGAGTCTGCTCTTGTCCTAAACCGTTTTGAGAATATTCCCACAGAGATTTCGAGGTAGATTTAGTTGTCAGCGCTTGCTGGGCCAAACCAAAACCTACATTTTTCTTTGGGGTCTCTCATTGGTTGATCTGGATGTCTGACTGGAATCAGTTTTCTAGCAGATAAATGAAAGGTTTGTGGCAAAACTTACTGATATTAACAGCTGTTTATGGCATCACTTTAACTAAAATCCCTGCTATCTGTTATACAACTACAGTGTGTCTTCAGTCAGAGGCTTTTTCAGTGAGACAGACTGCTACTTACAAGATGGTTAAGAATGTATCATAAGTGTTTCATATCAGTCGATATTGATAATTACTGATTAGTTTTATGTTTTAAACATCTGAAATTCTTCCCAACTGGAGGCGTGACCTTTGCTGTTTTATCCAGTTTTCATTCCACGGCGTTGTTTTTTGTTTTTAAGCAGTTTTGTGGCACGGTGGGGAAACTTGAAACTGCTGCTGTGAAAGTTACTCAACAGGTTGTTGCTAGGTAACCAAAGAGTGAGTGAGTTGGTTGATTCCAACCACTATGAGGTTCAGTGGTTCTGTTAATATTCTATATATTGAATATATTACCTATTGATATTGATCGTGTGTCTTTTGCAATATATATTTTTGATTTGTTGTCAGGTCTTAGTTTGACATTTTGTATTTATAAAATCTAGCTTGTGATATATTTTTATGCCCTTGTTGGTAATTCATTTGAGATGCCAGAAGTGCCAAATATGTTTTGTTTTCTGGATCAAGTAATGTTCCAGTAATTCTTTCATGACAAAATGTTGTTCTCATTCACTGCAACCGAACCAGGAAGGTTTATTTTAAATTATCCAACCTCCAGTTTGCCTTGCACTGCTGTTTGTCCATATAAATTTAAAACTAACTGAATGCTCTGTTGTTGTCAGGGAGCGACAGGACGGCCGGGAGAAGCACTGGAAGGAGCTGAAGCAGTATTTTGGTGTGAACGATCGATTTCAACCCCCTGCCTGCTCCAAGCCGCCTCTGAAGGTAACGAAGCCTCCCAACCTGTCCTCTGAGCTTTAATTCTGTCTCTATAGCCGCTGTTAGTAACACCTTTACATCCTTTGTGTCTCTGTGCCGCTGTGTCTTCTGATTGTCTCATGCGATTTGACGTGTGGATCCTTTGTAATGACTCAACCTGACACAGAGAAGAATATTAGGGATTATGTTCTGTGACGTTTAGTGATAAGATTAGCCTTTCTGTTGCGCTTGAGATGAAAGTGTGATTTTTTTTTTTCTAGAGAAGAAGAAGTCTGAATGTTAGCAGACAAAAGGAATAGCTGTAACTGAAAATAATTTATTCAACCCCTGGTTACCTCTGGTTACTTCATTTTTCTAATATTATTATCTGGTAATATTGGAGTGCAGTATTTATTTATTCACATATCATTACAACTTTTTTACTACGACTTTACTCTCTAATTATGACTTTTTGTTGTATAACTTTACTCTCTTTACATTTTTATTCTTCTAATACAAGTTTATTTTGGTATCGTTACATATTTTTTGTCATATTGCAACTTTATTCTCAAAATATTCAGACTTTTTGTCACATAATTTTATTCTGGTATTTTTATGACTATTCTCAAATTATGTTGATCTTTTTCCTCGTATTATTACGACTTCCCATATTATTTTGACTTTGTTCTCGTAACATCACTACATTTTCTCATAATGTTGCGACTCTATTCTCGTAATTTAATAAAATTTTGTTTCTTAGCCCTAATACTGACCCAGACAAAGATAAGTTTTAATGGGAAAAAAACAGCACAATATAAAGTATTGAAAGTTTAGGAATAAAACAAAACTAATGTTCGTATGAACAAAATAAAAAAAATTATGCGCTTTACCAAGCACTTTGAATTTTGTATTAACCCGGTCAAAGTGTTGCCTCATTGTGAAATGGGAGTTGATTCAGGATTTAGAAAACTCTTTACAAACAAAAATCTGAAAAGTGAACTCACTCTTTGGTTGCCTAGCAACAAGCTGCTGGATTAGAACCAGTTTCAAGTTTCCTCCCAACTTTGGTTACCTAGCAACAACTTGTTGAGTAACTGGCACAGCAGCAGTTTAATGTTTCACTGCTGTCTTATGACTGCTTCAAAATAAATGACAACATGAGAGGAAACCATGAATAAAAGAGGAGAGTCACATAAATAGTTTGGAAGTATTTAAAACAAAAAAACTAGTTAATAATTATTGATACGTATTGATGTGAAACGTTCATATGGAGTTAGGTTTTCCAGGTGCATTATCCAGCCCTAGTTTCTAATAAATATCAACCGATCATGATCAACCAAAATGAAGGAAACAGTTTAATAGTTTACCCCTAATATTTTCATCCAATAGCTAATCTCAAACGCATTTTGAGCACTTAGCTCTAAAAATATGAGAATAAAGACATAGTAATACACTCATAAAAATACAAGAATAGTCAAAGTATGAGAAAAAATTGAAATAACACAAGAATAGTCTTGATGATAATGCGAGAATAAAATTGAGTAGCTTGAGCTAAATGTGGTGCAAAGCATCTTCATGTTTAACTAAACTATCTTTACTGCAAAGTGAAATAGTAATTATTAGTAAATGAAATATTACTACCAACTGGTTTTGAGCATCTTTAATGTGGAAATATTCGTATTTACGACTGTGTTCTGGTGTATTTTATTTACGGTACTCTGATGAAGATTTGGGCTCCTGGGGCTTATCGGTGGCTCTGTGATGGAAATATGTAATTAAAGAATCACATTTATGATTGGTAATCTCCTGTAGCATTTCCAAGATTTCCTCACTAATATCCAATCAAAGAGGTTTTCATTTGTGAGGCAAAATCTACATATTTGTAGTAATGGCGATCATATTAAAAATACAGCCTGGGGGGAGATTTTCAAGTTACTTTGATTTTTTTTTCTTCTTCTCTCTCGCTCGCTTTCTGCTCGCATTTCAAATAAAAAAGAGAGAAAAAAAACTGAATTTTTATCCGCAGTCCGGCCTGGAAAAGAGCATGGAGGAGGCCGTCGCTGAAGGGGACATTGCAAAGGCGGAGGAGATGAGCGACAGACTCGCCAGTCGAGAGGTACGTTCAGCAGATAGATAAGCCATCTTTGGGCTGCGCCCGCTGTGACAAATCAAGCTAATGGATCCGTGGCCATTTTCTGCTGCAAAGACAGAGAGGAACAAAAACACACGCAGACATCCGCCGCTCAGTCCCGCAGCCCTTTTCCTATTGAGTTAATGGAAAGCCCTCCCCTTAGTTTTGAAGTGCTGCAGTGTCTATAGGACTTTTGGCTCTGCTTTTTAATGAACGGCTGCATTGCTTTCAAGCCAACTGTTAAATCATTCTGCAGGTAAGAGTTTCATACCTTTGAAGTGTTCGTGTCCCTAAATGCACTGCCTGAAGTTTTACTGAGGCCGGCGTCGGAGATCGAGTGGCTTGGAAGTAATTTAGCATAAAATGTAACACACACACACACACACACACACGCACACACACACACACACACATGCATGTAATTTTGGTTTTAAAGACACAAAGCTATACAGTGTTGAGCTGCAACAAACTTCAACGTCTTTGTTTTATGTTTTGTGTCGCTTGCAGCATCAAATGAGCTTCAATCAATAAAAAAACAAAATGTTGGCTCTGGTTTTATTGTTGGGCCAGAATTTCAGCTAAATCATTTAAATAATGCTCAAAATTTTGCCTTCATGAAAATGTAAGAATATACTTCTTGTTTTCATCCTGTTTATTGCAAAATACAAAATCTTACTAATTAATTTTGGTTTAGTTTCTAGAGAAAATATATTGGTACACTTGAAATAAGGCAAAATAACTTAAAATTAACTTTTTAGCAAGATATAATAGCTTGTTTTAAATAGATATTTTCTTAATATTGATTAAAAGGTTGGCAGATAAATTAACTTATAAGATGGGAAAAATGTCTTGTTACAAGTAAAATAATAACCCTATCAATATTAAGATATTATTTATTTAAAACAAGTATTTCAGTCTTCAACTAGACCAAAATCCTTGGTAAGATTTTGTGTTTTTACAGTGTTTGTTTATATGATAGTCACCAGTTCCAGAACGAATGAGGTAAGGCCGCTACCCGTTGTTTTCCCCTTGTTTTCTTTTACAATAAATTGTAAACAAATGTATTTATTGCAAGCCACAAAATAAATTGAAATACACTTTAGAGTAAACTATGAAATATATGAATACATCAACCACTGTAGACATGGCGTTATTGACGGAGTATTCAGCGTTAAATATGATGAAACAGTAACAGTCAGTTTCTGTTTCACTCATTGCTTAAATTGGAGAATTCAACTTACAAGTAAACTGTATTTGTATTATTTTTGGGTTTATCAACCTTAAAGTTTATTGAATTTAGACATAAACATCACTTAAACAACCAAATGCAACAACTAAGTAGGCAAACATCTTGGAAATAGTCAATTTTTTTGTATTGGTGATCATAGAGACGTTTTGTGGGAAACGTGAAAAGACGAACCTAAATTTGGTCAGCAGACGTTTTCGCCATGGAGGCCATTTTGCCCAATATATTTTTCTCTTTGCTGAATTGTGACGTCTGACCAAACCCAGACTGAGGTTTGTAGGCGGACCAGAGTTTGATTAGCATTCACACCTCCCCCCAAAAATGGACTTTCCAGTCAAACTGATTAAAGCTGGTTAAGCATGGCTGGTGGGGAAGAATCTTCAGTTTTGTTTCTGTAGATTAGGGTCTGATGTGTTGTTTTCAGAGATCTCTTAGCCTACTTTGTGTTGTCAGGTTGGTAATATGCTGGGGCTGTTTTGCTGTTTCAGGACCTGGAAAACTTTCACTAATTACTTGCAACTCAATTTCTTGGTCTATATTTGACTAATGTCGTAAAAACACCGTTTTAAACTGTGGTGTTACGTGACAAGCCAGTTTTACCTGGAAGCGGCTACATATGGGGTGGTTTGGGGAAGTTGTAGTTTTACAGAGGAGCCATGGCTTCAACACTTTAGGACGACAAGCAGCTTTTAATGAACTGTGATGCTGTGAGAGTTCTGGTGGAGCCAGAAAAACAACAAACCATCGTCCTCCAACTACTTCCTGTTGTCTTCTTTGTCGTTTCTGCCAGTAGTAACATCCAGTTGTTGATCATGTGACTCGTGAGGTGATAAAAGATGTTTCCAATGCACTTTAGTGAAAGAGATCTATTTTGATTTAAAAAAAATAACACCAGGCACAAAACGTTTTTTATCAAAAACGAGTTTTTTCTAAATGGCCGTGTTGCCATTAAGCAAATTAATTTTTGTAATTTCAATTTGTGTAATTTTACAGATAATGGAAACACATTAATCTCTGATTTCTGCCCCAACGTTTACTCCAGTCGCATTGAAGACCAAATAAAGCTTTGAAGAGGCCTAGTCAAAACCTGGACTTAAATCTGATTAAAATTCAAACTTGTGTTGCAAGTTATCTTTATCAGATAATAAAATCCATTTAATGATCTCAAACATTAACATGTGACTGAAAAAAAGCAAAAAACATGAAACCATTTTGGATGTTTTGGATCCTGGGGGGGGATCCAAAACATCCACTTTCTTTTTCCTGTTCTAATCGGACTCGGAGCTTTAAGCAGCAGCTCTTCCATCGTTCGGACCGGTGTTACCAACACGCTCCAGTTCTAACGGACATCGCTCCGTTCATTCCCCGTTTTTAACCAGCAGCAGATTGCTGGAGTTTAAAGGAAAGCTCTGCTGAGTGGCACCTGCGCTCTTCCCTCCTGAAAGCCTCTTACGGTGCCGCCGGGTTGGTTTTAGCCTGAGCTGAGGTTCTCCGCTCCACGCCGCCCGGCGCCAGAACCGTGATGGGGCCTGACAGCAGTTTGGCAGCAGACACCCTTTGCTGAGCAGTGATAACTTCATTTCAGGGGAAATTGACTGTATTGGAGTCACCAAAACCAAAAGTCATGCAAAGTTTTGCATGTTTACTTTTACAGTCATTACAGGAATGTCAGAAGTTCTTGTCAAATGGGCCAAAACTGTCGAGTCAAAAGTAAAAAAAAGCAACATAAATCACACAAATAAAGTATCACAATTAAAATATTTTAGAAATTGATAATTACTGTAGATCCTAATGTTGAAGGGGATTTTACAGCTGTATCTTAGGGCTGTCGTAGATAAAATAAATAAAAACTGTAAATTTCTGGCAGAAATTTTAAGATTAATTTCAGAAATTTATCTCTGAAATTTTCAAATATTTGACTTTTAGAAGTTTTTAAATGTTAAACATTTTTAACTTTTGAAACTAAATTTTTCAAGTTATTTTCTAGAAAAATTCTGAGATTGCTCTCAAAATTTCTGATTTGTTTTCTTGAAAGTTTCTTGAAAGACTTTTGGAGCTCTAAAATTTCAAAGTTTGTTTCAAGAAAATGTTTTAGATTAATCTCAAAATTTCAGTTTCATTCACAAATTTTTCAGAAATTTCAAAGCTAATTTCTAGAAATCTTGTGAAATTATAAAATTTTTGATTTTCACATTTATGACTATTGAAACTAAATTTTCTCGGTTTATGTAGAAATTTTCCTGATTAATCTCAAAATTAATCGTAGATTTAGCATGTTTGCTGTTTTTAAAGAAAAGCGTCTAGTTTTCCGTTCTTTTTGGGCTTGTTTGAACAAAATTATTTTCAGTAATAAATTTTGAAGTTAATCAACTTCAATAAAGTAAAAGTCTCTACATTTTATTGAAATAATTTTAAAAATTTAAAGTTTTCATCTGCATCTTGGGATTACATTTGGATCATTTTTGAATTGTAGTTGAGGGCCGCATAAAATCAGCGGCAGTGCTACAAATGGCCCTCGCGCCGCATTTTGAACACCGCTGGTTTGTTTCGTTCACCGGATCAAAGATCTCGACTTCAAGGTTCAAACTGAGGCCTTCATTTAATCCAAAGGCTTAGATGATGTTTAATTTGCAGCGTTATTCTGTCAGGTTTTCTACTCTGAGAACAAGAAAAGGTTTTCTTAACAATAAAAAAATGTAAAATCTTTCCGACAGCTGTGAAGAAGCAGAGAGGCCCGTTTGTCCCTTTCAGGCATCGCTTTGTAAGGGAAACTCTGGGCGACAATGTTGCAGCGTATTTACATCCTCAATCTAACGGATTCGCTCTTATCTCCTCACAGCAAAGGGAGAGCCGGCTGTCAGAATCGCGCGTTTACAGAAAGAAAACTGTTTGTCTCTGTTGTTTAGAGCTCCCGCAATTCGAATAATCACTTCCATTTGCTCCACTTTTCTGTTTTTCTATCTTAGCATGAAAATAATTTGATTGGGAGAAAATTAAAACCTGTTGTGAATGCTCCAAACTAATTCTGAGATATGTGCTTCTCCGTCCGTCTTTGATGCATCATTATTGGGACTCAAGGTGTTTTTTATTGTCGTTTCAGCTTTTAAAGCCTCTTTGTTTTTGGATTAATTCCTGCTTGTTGAAAGTGAAAGTATTAACAGCTACAAAGATGCAACAACCTCCATTTTTAAGGTAAATAAATAATAATAAAAACATTTTAAACAAAGCTTTAGCTAAGCTATTTATGGCGTTTCTTTACAATCTGTAAATCTATTTTTTCTTTTTCTACTTACTGGTTTTAGAGAAATACTTCTTTTTCCATTTTAAGCTAAATTTAGTACTTTTATTAAATCAGTTTTAGTCATTTTTGCCAAACATTTTCAGGTATGAAACGGAAACGTTTAACATCGACTACAGGTGAGATTTTACTGACTGTTTGAAGGAATCTCTGTTCAGTTTGCTAATTTCTTCACTTTTTATTCAACAAAGAACATCAATAAATAAAAATAAAACTAAACTCAGTTACTGTGTGTAGGTTAGTGATAAAATAAATTGCCTGTAAGTGATAGGTGTCTTAAATAAGCCTGTTTCAAAATGTAAAGACTATTTTACCACCATTTGTCATTACATTGGTCCTCCAAATATTCATGGATTGTTAGTCACGGATTTTCCTGAAAATTAGGATGTAGTGCTACTTGATACGTGATTGGCTGGTGTTGGCAAACCAGCCAATCCAGCAGCTGCCTTTTATTTTGCTTGTTGCTGATTGGCTGAATCTCTAAGAGCAGAGAAAAGAAAGACTGTAGCTGTTAGCTTCTGCGTTAGCGCTCAGGCAGTTTCCTTCTCTTCGTATTTATGTATAAATAATAAAACACGGCGTCACTCAGAGCACAAACAGAATTAGACTGAATAGATCCGCCCTTATGGATTGGGAACATCTTCACTGACATTAATATTGGATCGGTCCATTTCTAATTAGAACTAGAGATGAACTGGTATGTGCTGTGGTGGCGCAGGGTTTAGCACAACCCACATAAGGAGGCCTTAGTCCTCAACGCGGCCGTCGCAGGTTCGATTCCCGGCCTGGCGACCTTTACCGCATGTCTTCCCCCTTCTCTCATTACCCACTTTCCTGTCAATTATCTATCAAATAAAGGCCACTAGAGCCAATAAAACCTTTTAAAAAAACAACTAGAGATGAACTGATCCGATACTGAGAGTTCCTGATCTATAAGGGCAGATCTATTCTGCCTGATTCTAAGTATTTTTATCTATTTTACCTTATATTGTGAATCCCTAGTTACACTTTCTGAGCCGTTGGACAGAAAGTTTGTTGCACTTTATTTTTACATGTTTGACCAAAATATTCAAACTATCATTTTTGTCACTTTCACACTGTAAAAACACTAAATGTTACCAAGTATTTTTTATCCATTCCCTAGTAAAAAATATCTTAGTAAAGTTAAAATAAGACAAAATTAACTAATATGTAACTTTTAAGCAATTTATATATATAGGAGGCTGATTTAAGTGAATAATTCCTTAATATTGAAGAAAAAGTTCTGGTTCCACTTGGAGATTATTTCACTTATAATTTGGGAAAAATGTATTTTTCCTTAGAGAAATAATCTGCCAATAAAACAAAAACTTTTTCATCACTATTAAGGAGTTGTTCACTTAAAACCAGCTCCTATAGTTTGTTGAAAAGTTACTAGAAACTGGACCAAAGATACTTGGTAAGATTTTATGTTTTAAAGTTTACATCAGCTGTTTTACTCCTGATTTCACTGACTAAACAAAGGAAAGTTGTTTTACATGTTTGACGAAGCAGATGAAGAGCTACCAAACAATTTTCTAATTAAGTAAATTTATGTTTCTGTTTAAGAAAGAGGTTTTAAATCAATCCAGCTGGGGTTTTTTTAATTGGATCGGACGATGCCAAGCTTCAGATATCGGTATCAAAAGTGAAAAAAGTTGATCGGTGCGTCTCTAGTTGTAAAAGTTCAAAAGGTCTGAATACGTTTCAAATGCAACAAAATGCCACAACATCCCCAAAAACCCAGTTTGGCCTTTTTACTGGGTTCTGAATGGACCGTTTTCACCCAGATTAACCTGATTAGCCGAACCGTTTGAAAATTGCTCCCTTCCTAATAGGCTGCACAATAATTAGCCGTATGAATATGCATTTGCTGGAGCGGTTTCTGCGGCTGGTTATGGAGCGTCCCTCATTATGTCTGAGCTCATGTTTCAATAGGCGGCTGAAAGGAAAAGCCCCGCTGTCCTTGAAATCTACCCTTTGGAAAGCCTCGCCTAAACGCCGCCGAACAAAGGTGCTGCTGCGTTTTGTCAGGAGACATGGTGGCTTAGTTAAAACAAAGAGCTGAACTAAGAGGGTTTCATGATATTTATGTTATTTAACACCTTTTTTTCTCACCACCTTCTGTTTGTAATCAAAAAAAATTAATGAGCGCAGCTTTTGTGGGAAGTGTTTTTTATCAGATTGAGCGTCTCCGCCCCGCGTCAGCGCGCTTCCTCCAGGCTACAGCGCAGAGTTTAGGCTAACTCTCCTTTTATTTATCACTGAATGAACTTATATTGTATCTCAGTGTGACTCACACTAAATGTTCGC
Source organism: Gambusia affinis (assembly GCF_019740435.1). Lineage (NCBI taxonomy): Eukaryota > Metazoa > Chordata > Actinopteri > Cyprinodontiformes > Poeciliidae > Gambusia > Gambusia affinis. Next base: position 25,450,817 of record NC_057880.1, read on the forward strand.
CCATTAATTTTGAAATGGATTTTTGAAACGGGTGCTAAGCTTTTATCAAATGCCTGGGAATCTCATTTGGATTATTGTATTTCATTAATTACTTGATAGACAAAGCGTACTTTTCAATGTAGATTTGTGTGCTGTTTAATTAATTAGCATGTTTTCTCTTTTAATTAAAGCATTTTTTTTTTAAATTAAAGCCCACAGCAAAACACATATATAATTTGTTTGTAATTAGGCCTTAATTGGTGGTAGTGGAAGCTTAGCACCGTCGGTTTCTTTTTTTATGATTGCCATTTTATTGCCAGTCACTCATTAATTAAACTGTTTTTTTTTTCTAATTAGCTTATAAAACTGTTGATGGCATATTATTCTAAGTGTGAGTTCAAAGCTTGCTAATAAGCCTCCCTCCTCAGAAGGGGAGAGATAATGAAACGGCTCAACGCAGGGAAACTTTTGGAGATTTTTTTGTTGTCTGTTCCCTGAAGATGACATGACATGGAATCAGATTAACAGAAAGGAAGTGGAGTTATGCTCTCAGTCCCAGAGTGGCTCCGTTTTCCTTTTTTTGTCATGTAATTCTGTTTGTTAAAGTGAAGGCAAGATTACAAAAACCTTCCCCAAAGAGCAACGATAAACTTTTGTGGGAATACAGCAACACAGAGGTGACTGATTCAGGATCTGAAGTTGAAATTGCTGCGATTTTTAGCTGCAATTATGAAATTATCATTAAGTTTTCAGGAGAATCTGTTTCAAGTTTATCTATTGCTGCAGAAACTAGTTAGTTCAAATCAAAAGTAAGTTATTATTATTGAATCCTACTGGATGATTGTTATAGGCTTAATTAGCCAAAGCGCAATAATCAACAACCAGAATTAAGTTAATTATTGATATTTATTGTTGCATAGATAAAATGGATTCCCTGCTAACTTTATCCGTCGTTGTCAACCCCGGTAATGGGGATCACGCCAAACAAGATATAACAATTCAGGGAAGTGCCAAAAAACAAACAATTAAACAAAACTCTAGTTGTAAAAGTTCAAAAGGTCTGAATACGTTTCAAATGCAACAAAATGCCACAACATCCCCAAAAACCCAGTTTGGCCTTTTTACTGGGTTCTGAATGGACCGTTTTCACCCAGATTAACCTGATTAGCCGAACCGTTTGAAAATTGCTCCCTTCCTAATAGGCTGCACAATAATTAGCCGTATGAATATGCATTTGCTGGATGAATATGCATATGAATATGCATTATTGAATCCTACTGGATGATAAATTGTCCCAGAAATTACCGCAATAAACGGTTTGAGACCAATAATACAATGGTAATAATGTAAAATCACATTCTCAAATTTTAAATTTAAATGAACATTTAAGACTGGAACTGGAAAAGATTTTAAATATCCAAAATAAACAACAAAAACGACAAATAAGATAAATTATGACGTCTGTAAACAAAATTGAGACCAAACAAACTGAAAACTTTTATCATCCAGTTTTTGGTAAAAAGAGAAAAATAAATGATGGAAATAGAAATGATTAATATTGTTTTTTTATTATTCAATTAATTGATTTAACTCTCATTTTGACAGGCTAACAGGTGATTGTTTCTATTTTATGTATTTTCTGTTCTCTTTTTTTAGATTCCAAATAAAAAAAATAAAACAAAAAGTATATAAAATTGAAAATGTATACAAGAATAATAAAATCATCTACATGATGAAAATAAAATAATAATGATGATTCTGTAAAATGTAAGCATTAACACAAGCGCTAACAAACATGCTAGCAGTAGAAATGACTCGTGGTTTTTGCCAAAGCCAAAAAAAAAAAATCCTACAAATGGTAAAATCTGACTCCACTTTATTTTTGTTCACATTTCATGAAAAAGGAAGTTGCACTCAGTGTCTTTTCCAGTGGTTTTTGGTGCAGCGCCCCCACAGGCCAGGAGGGGAACAGGTTTTTCAAAGGGTTTGTGTGGAAGTGAACCGCGGCAGCTGAAAACGTAACAAATGTTGCAGCTTTAGTCCCCAGTCTCCACAGAGTCATCAGGTGTGAAAACACGTACAGATTTCCAACATCCCAACCTTACTCTGCAACCCCATCTGGGTGGTATTGATTGACCTCTTGGCCTTTTGACCCCCATCGTTGTTCCTGAAACACTGAGCTTTCTCAGCTAAAAACACTTTTTTCTTCTTCTCCTTCTTCCCTCCATTCATCCTCACTCCAAAGAAATCATCCTGAAATTGCACCCAGGCTGCCTAATCTGATATTCATTCCTCTCTTATATAGCCCTGCTTTCCCAAAGTTGACTAAGGCCACATTATTTAGGCATTAAGGTGGTGTGATAAAGGAATTAGGCTGGTCATTAATCGTTTACACGTCAAATGCAGCGGAGCAGCTCGGGGAGGTGATTTAGCGAGGCAAAGCCATATAGCCTCTGCTAATCCACCTCTCACACGTTTTAATTGGAAGAGGCTTCCTGGATAGGAAATTTATGAATGGGTTTAAGGCCATTTCTTCCTTAAAGCCATCATTTATTTCATATTGTTAATAGGAGCTTTAACACTTCATCCACACGGAGACGCATTTTTTCCTCCGGTTCAGCCATTGTCTTTGTGTGCTTTTAATTGGCGCATAATGACGCAATAAAGTGTTAGACTCTGTCTCTTCTACATTTAAGCAGCGTCATTTCTTTGTGGCTCCATGTTTGGGTCCTCACTTGGATCTCCATGACGACCCGAACAGAAAACAGTGTTGACTTAACCCTCCTAGTGGCCTTAAGCCGCCGCTGCAGCGCCGCCATTGTGCATTGTTTTGTTTTTTTTCTTCAAATCTTCTAAAGGTCAGATAATTAATCCTCTGAATAAATCTTTTTTTTTAAGGAGAGGCCACACAGGAGAGAAAGAGAAACGGCCGTGATGGACATTTAATTGTATGTTAAATGTGATGGAGTGGGAAGAATTGGCGTTTAGGAGCCACGTAAACAAAGAGCGCAGGAGGTTTCCTGTCTCTTCCTGCTTTGTACTTCCAGTGCGATTTCTCACCAGCCTCGGATTTGGCACTAAGATGCACGCAGGAGGAGGAGGAGGAGAAAGAGGAGGAAGAAGAGGGGGAAGGATGAAAAAAAACTGAAAAAAAAATCCTGAAAAGTGGATCAAAAAAGTAAATGAAAAATAATGTCATATTACTGAAAATATGAGAGGCTAATTTGTGCCGACTTTTTGCTAATTTCGTTCTCGGCGCAGAAAGAGGAGCCGTCACCTGCTCGGCGCCGCGGCGCTGACAGTGCCAGTGATCCATGAAATAAGCTGCCGCTGGCTTTGTTCAGATAAGAATGAACAAATCTGCACAATGTACTGCTCTCCGAATCTCATTTTCATACTTGCATGCAGGCTAAAAGAAATAAGCTGTTTGCAGGCTTGATTAATCAGACATTTGAGGGCTTTTTTTTGTCTCTTTGATCTGCTCTGTCTCCTAGGTAACTTGGTTGACATTAATGTTGAGCCGCAGTAAAGACAATCAGGGAGTGTAGACTAAAACTGATAAAATTAAAGACCTTTAAGCTTTAAATATAGCAGAGGGTATGCTGGGAATTTGAAGGGAAGTGGGGGGTTTAGCGTTGCTGCAGGAATGCAGCAGGAGGCGTTTTCCAGACCTGCAGGAGAGCTGGGTAATGTGGGTAATCCTGTGTAAAAACGCTCTGCGCAAATCTGCAAATAAAACCGTTTAGCATCACTTCTGTTTGATTTGCAGCCGAAATGAGCAAATATCTTCTCATTTTTCACTTTATTCTTATTTTTTTCCAGCAAAAGTGAATGATTTTGAGTCTTTGTTGTGTTTTTTTAATGCTTCAACTGTCCTAAAATCTTTAAATCATTAAAAAAAGTTTGTTATAAAAGGAGGAAGTTGCCTTGTAAATAATCAAAGGCGCACTGGACAAGATGGAAACGCATTTAAAAAGTTTTTATTTTACATTATAACTAGAATAATATTCTGATGGAGCATCAACTGATAACTGCTGAATTCATTCATGTCGTCACAGAAATACTAAAAAATATAAAGATAAAAATGCAATATTATATTGAATATCAATTAATTACAAAATTATGAGAAAAAAAAACCCCAAATGTTTTTGGAAAAGGGTGAGAACAAATAAAAAAAAATCTAATTATTAAAAAAATTAAAATGTCAGTAAGACGTGAAAGTAAAAATAAAAACTAGTTGAAAAACTAATATTACATTGAATATCTTAATGAATTAAATCATTATGGGAAATCTCACAGGAACACTATAAATTATAGTGGTTCAAATTTAAATTTTTATCTATATTTTTTATTTGTATTTTATTTTTATTTTCCTTAAAATTTAGATCTGAATATCTTCTATAAATTGTTCTCTTTTTTCCCACATAAAGTGATAATATTTCCATTCATGTAGCCAAACAGGAAGAGACGCCAGGCGACCAAATTTGGTCGCAACATGTTGGTCAGTCTGGATTTCAGTCAAAATGACATTTTTTTATGGTCATTTGTTTGTTTTTATTTGATCCAGTAATCCCTCAGTTGTAGTTGGAGTTTATCAGCATTTTTTTTCTAAATGAAGTCGATTTGACCCATTTAACCCATTTAACCCCAACGTTCCCCCAACAAGACGGTTTATCTGGAAATCTGCTGCATACAGTGGAGCCTTCGTCTCTTACGGAGGAGAAAAACACGATTCTGGGAGTTTAAAACGTATAAAATGGCAGAGAAGTGCAGAACTGTCACAGCCTGTGTGCTGCAGGTTATTCAGACGCGTTCAGAAATCTAGCAGTGACTGTATAGATGAATGCCTGCAGGGCCCAGCCGCAGCCCAGCACTTGCAGCCAGCCGAAGCCCTTATCTTAAATCCAAGCAAAGTACCATTAATCTTTTTGAAAGACCTTTATGGCTTTTAATGTATCCCAAATTAGAACATTTTACACCCTTGGTTCCTGAAATATGGTGATAAAAAGCCTTTAGAGTTTAATTTTTCCTGCCTGCTCGCTCTGACCTGCTTAATCCCAGCATGCATTAAGAGATATTTTAGTTTCAGTCTTTCTAATAAAGTTTATCCCACTTAATTATAATTGAAACATTTTTTTTTCCAGCAGGTCTTTTTTTTCACAGTGGTGGCACATTTCTTCATTACCTTAAGACTTGCTCTCCCCGCTGATTGTGCTCTGAATATTACAGAGAATTACCCGAAGGTTTGGTGAAATTGTTCCAAGTTGTTTATCAAAGTTCGCCTTTGCTCGAATAATAAACCTATCTCAGGAGTGAAAGCAGCGGCAGGATTTTTCCCCTTTGTTTCGGGGCTTCTGTGTGTCTGGGGTTACTGGGATTACTGCGCTTCACAATGCGCGCATGTCTTCCCTGGGATTTCAATGTTTGCCTCTTGCAGTCACGGTCATTCTCTTCATCTTCTGATTTCTGCTTCACTCCAAACACACAAAGTCGCAGACAAAAAAAAGGAAAATGCCATTACGACTATGGTGCAAAATCTGCAGAATGGTGGAGATTGTCTCTAATTATGGATTGTAGTTTTATTACATCATTTATTCTTGATTGATTGGGTTTGGAGTGGGACATGAGCTGCATCTGAAGGTATAAAAATGGCTCTTTTTGTTTTTGTGTAACAATAGAGCTCATAAACAAAAACAATTAATAAAAAATTTAGAAGAGTCTCTGGTGACGAGTAAAATTATTATAGTTAACTAAAATAAATGTAATTAAGAAAACATTTTAACTGCAATAAATAAAAATGATAACTGGGAAAACTTAATGTCCCTGATGGACCCACTGCAGGCTGAGACCCGCCCCCTGCTGGAGGGCAGAAAAACTGCTAGCTGATGATGACTAGCATTGGATTTAGCTGTCAAGTTATCAACTTAATGCGTTAAATCTTAAATGTACAACTGATAAGTGAAAGGAAAAGGGACTAACTGTCAACACTAGACAACAAGGTCATAAAAAAGTTTTAATTAAAAAAAAACAGTAGCGAGGGCGTGGGAAGTAGTTCAGCTATGCTAGCTTGACTTTTATAATTGTAACATGTAGATGTGCTGCAGAATTCAATGTGTTTCGTTTCAGTTAAAAAATAAAAAATTCATCCTAAACACCAACTCTGACAGATCATCAGAAGAGCAGCTGGTTAAATTAGCTAATCTAGCACCGCTGTGTTAGCTTAGCTAGTAGCAGTGGTAGCTAATCTATCACAGCGATCACTTTTTAATAATCGTAAAATAAACATCAATCCCAAAAAGAAAAGAGCTGTAACAGACTGAATGTTCTGCTCTTTACGTGGAAAATGTTTGGGTGTTTTTTGGTGTTGAATCCTGAAGCATAAAGCGCCGTTGTTGTTGGTTGCTATGGCAACGAATCTGTCTGTAGCGTAGCCGACATACAGACTGAGAAATACGTGGTTTTGAGTTGTTCTTAAGCAGTTTTTATACGTTATTTTTCCCTTTGCTTTGCTCCACTATATTAATAAATAGTAGCTTCGTCTCCAGGTTTCATTTTGTTCCACCGCGGCGGCGCGGTGTAAACGGCTCTTTGAATTTAGTTTAGTTTAACTGAACTTTATCGTATATTAACATGTTTTACTAACTTTATTTAAATAACATCCACTGCTTTGCAAAAGTATTTCAAATTACAGCCAACGTGTTTGTTTTATTTTTGACAGACGGACACAAAGTAATGGTGAAGTGTAATGGCTTTCATTTTATTTTATTTGTTTATTTATGCAGAAACTGATTCACAAGACGTCAATTCAACAAACCAATCACACGTCTTTTCCAAACCATCCAGTTTATCAAACCGGCCAATCCGGTTCTGTTTATTATCACAATTAGATTAAAACGTCGCCTGCGTAAGTCGGCCTCCCGTCTTCTTCAAATCCAGTGAAACTGGTGTCAAATGTTTGCTGTCATTTTAAAGATGTTAGTAAAAAATGTTCTCAGAGGTCAGCAGAAGTTTGTAAGTGTTTTCAAGGTTTGGAGAGTTCTTGATTTCTGTATAAAGTCCTTGAAAGTATTGATATTCAGTGCAGTTTTATAATAAAATACAATATAATGTTTGATTAAAAACCTACGTTTGGAAAATGTTATTTACAGTTAAAGCCGCAAATTTAAGTACAATAAAAACTCAGATACATTTTTTTTCTCTGTCTGAAGATAAATCTTTTTTTGTTTTATAATCACCAATTTATTTCTAAGTGAGAAAATTTTTCAAATTTTTTCAGAACATTAAACTTTGTTATATTTTAGTCAATATTGTCGTTCTTGCTGTAAATTGTAGCATACTGTCATGAATTACTAAATTGAAGCTGTTATTTCTTTTATTTATTTTTTGTTTTTAACTTCAAAACGTGGTGCTGGAAAAGTTTGAAAATCTACCTTGAAAATACTTGAAAAGTCCTTGAATTTTACTTTGGGAAAAGTTTACAAAGCTGATTTGGTGACTCTGACTCCTCATATCGTCCTGTTGAGGGATAATTTTGTGTTTACGTGGCTGTTGAACGTTTTCTGGTGATTTCTGAGAGACGTTTCACAGAAACCGACTAATTTCCGTTTTCTTCTGTCCGTCTGTAAATAGATGGCTGTGCAAATCGCTCAGGCTGCTGATTGCCGTGACTTTGTGCATCGCAAACAGGAAGAGGAAGCGTTGAAAGCAGCGAGGAAGAGGAAGAGGCAGATCGCCTGGGGGTAAGACGTCCTCCTCGTGTCTCTGTGTTTATGTCCGCCGTCACGCCCCTCTCGCGGGTGGCGCTCTGGGTGAAAACGGTGCGGCGGAGCCACTTCTCTGTGGGTTTTTGATGCTTTTTGTTTTTGTTTTGCAGGTTTGAGGCGAAGCAACGATGGGAAACCAAAAGCAATATGGGCTTCATGTGATGAAAATGGAGGAAGAGGAGTTAATTTGATTGAAAAAGTGTTTCTTTCCCTCTTCATTCTTGTATGTTTTGAAGGCATTTCAGCTGCTGAATGTGAGGGGAAAATGTCAGGCAGTCGGCTGAGAGAAAACCAATCCAGAGTGAAGCAGAGAGAGGAAAATAATGAAGAAGCATTCAAATTAATTCCCAAGGCGCCCACTGGTGTCTGCATTGTGTTATTTTTCATTACATTTCAGTGATTTCAGCCTTTTTTCCCTTCCCTCCCCTTCAAATTAAATCTGGTGTACATTACTGGATGATGCGTTTATTTATTGCTGTAAAGTGGGTTAATCATGAAGGCGCTTCTTTCTTCTGCGCAGGAAGAGAAAGGGAAGATTAGAGCGCTAATGCAATGTACAGGATAATGTGCGATCGGATTTGGGAGCAGAAAATGAAATTTGGCTGCTGTAAACAGTTTGGAGCGGTCGCAAACTGCAAGTTTGAAACAGAGACTCTGCTGCTGGCCCGAGCCCAGCTGGGAGACGAGCCTTTGTCTCTGCGCCCAAAACAAGAGGCACACGCGTTCCTGTTTTTTTCCTCAAGCCTACACTTGCTGCTCATTGTGCGCTGAGCTCCTCTGCAGCATCGCTTAAAAACCCAAATTCCAGTTTCTGCAGCTTTGATCTGCAGCAGAAACGCGCTGAAAGCTTCATTCAAGAAGCCTTAAGTCCAAACTACAACAACGTTTTACAGACATTGCAGACAGAAAAAAAATAGAGTACATTTTTCGCAAAAAAACTCAAAAAATTTCCTGGAAAAAAAATTTTCAAATTTTCTAGAAAAAAAACAACTTTTAGTTTAATCTCAGAATTTTCTTTAGAAAAAAAACATTAAATTTTCTCCATTTCAAAAGTTGAAAGTTTTGAAATTTTCAACTTTTTTAAAAAAATGTTTAACTTTTAAAATAAAGAAAACTTCAAATGAAAATGTATTGTTTTGTCTAGAAAATTTCTTAGATAATTGAAAATTTTTCAGCTATTTTGTTGCAATTTTTTTCCTTTTCAAAAAGAGAATTTCAGAATTTCTTTTCTAGAAAATGTCTGAGATTTACCTTGAAATTTTTGAGGTTTGTCAAACAAATTTCTACTTTTGTAAATCAAATATTTTCTCGTTCTATCCAGGACATTTTTGGGAGCTCAAAACCTTTTGAGAAAAATTCTGAAATTAATTTCAAAAATTTGTTTTTTCTAGAAAATGTCTTTGATTTTTTTCTTGCAAATTTTTGACTTTTCAAGTCTAAATTTCAGAATTTTTCTAGAAAATTTCAGAAATAACTAAAATCAATTCTGAGATTTTTTGGCGGAGAATTAATTAACATTTTTTTCTATCGCCTCTGTCCTCAATATGCCGTCATACCAAGCGGCAGGCAGGAAAGGAGAAAAAATGCAAGAGAGATAATTGCTTTATTTGTAATGATGGGCTTTTTTTTCAAAACAGATGATTGCTTTGCTTCAAGGTAACGAGAATAAAATTAAATTGAGCCAAGTTGTTGCGTTGCTCATACTGAAGCGTTTCTCATCTCTATTGAGATGAGAAACCCAAAGAAAATGTCCTGTTCTGAACCGACCCGATCTCCAGAAACCGAGCCGCTTTGTGGGAAATTCTGCGTCACGTTTCTGTCTCTCTCTCTCTCTCTCGGTTGTTGAGAATTGCTGCTAATTAAACTGTTAATTATCTCGGTAATGAGAGGCGAGTTAAAACTGCGTCAGGCTCATCAAAGTGCGGCGTGGGATTTCCCCGCTTTGATGGCGGCTGTGAAGAATATCTGAACTTAGGATGAGAAACATCAGAGATGCTTCATTAAATTAACCAAATGAGGGGAGGAAAGACGAGCGCCGACGTGTAATAAGTTTTATTTCCATAAACTTGGAGTCAGAAAGACTTTTTTTTTTTCCCAACAACTGAAACCCTTCATCAAAGTATTTTTACAAATTATGGAGACAAATGATTATAAGATGCGTTTTTTATTATGATTTTGGTTCTGATGCCTGTTTGGACCAGCTGATCTTTGACCTCTGATCAAACTGAAATGTCTTTAAGCAGATGGTACCAAACAGTATTTACTAGAATCTAATTTCCGTCATGACAGAGTGCTATTCTCGAGAATAGCTTCAAAATGATACGAGTAAAGTTGTTGAGAAAAAAATTGTCAAAATAATAGGAGAATGAAATGAAAACAACTAATAAAAACGAGCAGACACTGTAATGAAAGTTATCTGAATTAGACAAACAAAAAGTAAACGAAATAAAACTAAATTATATGAAAAACCCAGAACTATTTCAACCCAGATTTTTGTGCGAGTTTAAACGTTTGGGGGCGTGGCCAGCAGCAACTCATCTGGATTTAAAGTGACAGGACCGTAAAACAACTCAAAATACGCAGAACTGATCAGACCAACGTCATTATCTATGAATGATTTTGTGCTAAACATGTTTTTCTATATCCTGTCCCAACCTGTTAAAGGTCACCTGGACAGTTTTGCTTCATGCTAGTCGTTTGTTTCCCGTTTCAACATTTCCTCAAACTGGAGTAAAACTCACCAGTCCTGACTTCTTCGCTTATTGTCTCGTTTTGTTAAACGAGCCGACATTCATCGGCGTTTCTCTGGGCGCTATCAGCAGCATCTGCGCTAATCCAGTGCTGGACGGCGATGGCAGCGAGCGATACGCCGGATGTCTCCTTACCGCCAACATGTGTTCCCCTTCCAGCTTCCACAACCACCTAATGGGATCGTTACTGTTGTTCTTATAAACCTCCCAAACACAACAAACACTTTTGCTAGAAGTGGTTCGACTTGTGCCCAAGGAATTTGTCGCAGGATTTCACAACAAATCGTCTGGGGTCAAAGGTTAAGACTGGCCTCCAGGAACGGACTGCAGCTCCTTCACATGACGGGAGAGAAAAGTGGATTTTCCAGCTTGAAAGCAGAATCATCTCTGCCCTCGGCTTTACGCTGCGTTCAAAGAGATTAATAATAAGATGCTATTGATACGCGGCTGAAGGCTTTAAGCTCACTAATAAATGCTTCAGTACATTAAAAACATGCAACTCCGAGATTTATTGAAAAAACTGCATCAGCAGGTCATGTAAATGTAATAAAATAGAGATGTTGAGGTGAGGATGTTACTGTCAATATTATAATTCTGGGTTATAGTTTAATTTTGTTTTGACTTTTTGTCTAATTTATTTATTTTTAATTAGATTTTACTGGGGGTTTGGTAGTTATTATTAGTTAAATATCGTTCAGTTTTAAATGGTTAAAATAGTTAGTTTTTTAAAAATATATATTTTTAAAATGTATTCATTTATTCTTGAACAACCGTCTGACTGCTGTTTTCTCCCAACTTTTGCCTTTGGGGGGTTTGCAGAGTGTTGTAACTTTCTAACAAACTGCTTGTGTAGAAAAAAAAGATCAATTTCACATCAGTTCAAAAGGCCAAAAAGTAGATTCAGAAAAAGCAAAACCGAAGAATATCATACCTTTAATTTTAGTACGTTTTAGTTACTTTTATAAGCCCAAAATATTTATTTCAGTTAATGAAAATGTTTTCTCTGTTTCAGTTTTCTTTATGTTGTTAGTTTTAGTTAACTATCATAACTTTGGTGAAAGTGGCTGCAAACAAATGCGCAATTATACAAACGCACATCTTTGAAAAGCAGAAGTGGAGCCTCCTGCACAACCAACAAGAAAGCAGCAAACAGTTTCTGAATGGTAAGAAACTACAAAACGCTTGTCTTTTCCAGCAGCCATTTTATAGATATAAAACCAACTGACCAAATGTGCTGGAACTCTGCTGACGTTGCTAGGTAACGGGCAGAACTCTGCTGGCGTTGCTAGGTAACGGACAGTGCCTGCTGATTTGTGATTTACATAAATGTAAAATATTATTCACAAAATACCTACAAAAATAGTAAATGAACTGAACTTGCGTAGCCCTTCACTCTGGAGACACATTCACCCACAAAACGCAGATCAGTTTGCAACTTGGGGAGAGAATAAAAAATTAAATCACTGCACTGCAAGAACACAAAATTTTACCAAGTAGTTTTGGTCTAGTGCAGGAGTGGGCAACTCCAGGCCTCGAGGGTCGGTGTCCTGCAACTTTTAGATGTATCTACTTCAACACACCTGAGTCAAACAATGAGGTCATTAGAAGGACTCTGGAGAACCTGACTGCACTTCGGAGGTGATTCAGCTGTTGGATTCAAGTATGTTGGACCGGGGAGACATCTAAGAGTTGCAGGACACTGGCCCTTGGGGACCAGGATTGCCCACACCTGGTCTAGTGTCTGGAGAAAATATCTCTAAAACAACTTTGTAGCAAGATGTAGGAGGTTCATTCATCCATCGATCCATTTTCTAACAGCCTTGTCCCTACGGGGGTCTGGAGGTGCGCTGGTGCCGATCTCGTCTACAGAAGCAGTTTGCAGAAACGTGTCGCTATCCGTTTTGTTAAGTTTATTTGTGTTTAACATTTCAGTACTAAGGTGGCTCAAAGCGCTTTAAGGTATAAAAACGTTGTTCAGGTGACAGAAGGCTGACTTTGTAATTGTCTTTATGTGTCTCTAAATGTTCTGAAGCAGAAGTAAGTGGATTTTTAAAAGTTTTTAACAAGAATGTAAATAGTTGTGAAGAACACTGTAAGGTAACAACACTGTGAATATATGATTGAGGTTTTTCACCTTTTTCTAGACATCAAGACTATTGCTGGACAGTTCAAACATAGAAAATTTGATGTGAAGAAAGAATGTTTTATGCTTTTTATTTGAAGATTATACTTAAAGCGTTGATTTGAAGAGGCTGAGAGGCAAAACGTACGTAGTTCAGAGGGCTTTTCAGCGAGCAGATCCATCTGAGGTGTTTTGTCATCAATTCTTGTCACGTCTCCAGTTGCTTTAATGTGTTTTCTTTATGTGTTCTGTTTGTCAACTCGAGGCCACTTTCTTCCCGCATATGAGACAATCTGCTGCGTATTATCGCCTCCTTGCTCTGCGAGTATCTCGCTGCGGGAGCGACAGGCAGAGTGGATGTTGACATATTCCTCGGCTGATTTAATGACCTGTTTAATTCTGGCACGTCTGCAGCCCCCTCAGATGTTTAGCAGTTTTAATTAGCCTAATCGTCGCTCTTGAAAAAGGCCACAGGGTTGTTTAATGGGTCATGTTTGTCAAGATGCACAGAATTATAACACAAAAGACATGCCATTTATTCAGCGCTACAGTCTTCCAGTCATTATGGGTGTCACAATTGATAATTAGAGGAAGAATTGATTCATCTGAAAGCTAAATTGAACCTCTGTGGTGTGAGGAAATTAGTTTGACAGTGTTTGGATGAGCGAATGCTCAGTGTTGTTTACGAGAGCAGAAAACCACCAGGAAACTCGTCGCTCCGTTTCGGGACAAGAGACTCGCAGGAGAGGGAATTAGGTCAGTTATAAATTAATAAAAACTTTTATAACGCACTACTTAATGTAGGTTTTCAAAACTGCTTGGAAAGCATCAATGTTATCACGCAGAATAACGCGAAAGAACAAAATAATTTAAATGAACTTTCAATTAATTTTGGCTTCCTTTGCTATCAGGGAATGAAAACATTCCCACACATAAATATGCTGAGCATGCACTCATTTCATATTCATCTTCATTCTACAAAGCACACATGGCCATTTTATCCGGATGAATTATTAACAGAGTTAATGAATATTTCAGTTTTCTTTATGGAGCCGTTTAACAGTCCCTGCTGAGGTAATGGCGCTTTAAGAGAACCTGAGGAGAACGGAGAGAATCGGAAGAAAACGTCGTTTAGTTGACCAATCATCGGGTTGTGCAAAGATAAAACAATGACTTCATCAAACTTCATCTCTACAAATTAATTTTTCTGTCTGAAACAACAGACAGAGAATAATCTACAGCACAGGTGTCCAAAGTGTGGCCTGGGGGCCATTTCTGGCCCTTGGAACAATTTTCCGTGGCCCCTCAACTGCAATTCAAGATTGGTACAAATTTGGCCCTCCACTGAGAATTTAAATTACAAATTTAATTTATAAATTCATAACAGTGTTTCCTTTTGATTTTAATTGTATGCTAAGTATAAAATTAAACTGACTCAATTCTTTTATCAAACTTGGTTAATAAAAGGTTTGTTGTCACTGGGAACAGATTAAAAAAATTCAGAACAAATAAACTGAAAAAATGTTTCCAAAAAGTTAGAAAATTGCCTTTTAATAAGACAAAAATATTGCATATTAAATTTTTGATGAGCTGCAGAAGAGCCAGTGGAACAAATATAAGAATTATAACTTTTGATCTCATTTAATTAAACTTAGAATTTGGGATTAAATTTATAATTTTGAGAAAAAAAAGTCAGAATTTTGAGGGAAAAAATTTAAATTTTCAGAAGAAATTATAGTTCAACAAAAACCTAACAAAATTTGTGAAAATTGTATCTTAGTATTTGTTGCCCAATCACTGTAAACATAATAACAATACTTTGACTTTTTTGAGTTATGCACCTAAAAATGAACGAAAAAAAATGAAAAAAACTAAACTTACTACAATAACTAACAAAAACTGAACTCAACCTAAATAAGATTTAACTCAATAAAAACTAGAGAACACACAAAAAGTTCTTCAAACGTCATAACCCTGCTGCCATGACCTTTAACCTTTTACCCATTCCTCTGGTTGGTCTTTGTACAGAAGAGGATTAGGGCCACCGGAAAAAAAAAAAGAGTTCTGACTTTTGGGTTTGTGAACGTTAATGTTTGTGAATGTTAATGTTTGTGAATGTTAATGTTTGTGAACGTTAATGTTTGTGAACGTTTATGTTTGTGAACGTTAATGTTTGTGAACGTTAATGTTTGTGAACGTTAACGCTGCCATGTTGGAGGTTTTGTCTGAAAGTTCAGGCAGGCCTGATGAGCAGGGAGCCAATTTGTATCCAAACCCCAAGGAACTCCGAACTCTCCCAGCTAATTCCCACCATTCCAGCTCCTCCAGACCTCAGCTCCACACAAACAATAGTGACACTTTGTTAAAAAAAATAGAAAGACTTTAACATCTCTGCCAAGCATAATTCATTCATTTAGCATTTGAATGACAATAGACCACTTAGCGGAGCTTAAATTATTTCTGTGCTCTATCTGCTACTTGACTGCCTTTGTGATGTAACTGCGGACGATCATTAACGCCACGAGGTGATGTGGAGCGCCCTTATCTCCGGCTCGGCCCTCAGAGTTAACTTTAGGCACGAACTGCACGGCCGCGGCAGACACTTCTCTTCCCCTCCTGTTCTCGAATGAATCCGAGTCGTGTCTGGTAAGATTTAGGTACAGCACAAAGAAAACTAGAAAATTCCTGAAGAAATTTAACTGGGGCCTGCCAAAGTGTGCCCGTCGGTTTGGACCCAGCGTTCTGATGCTAAGAATTTGCATCAATGCTAAAGAAAGTTGCAATGTAATCAATAGAATCAATAGAATCACAAGAATGTTAAGTAAACTGGACATGCACCATTCAGTATGATAAAGTAAGTGTATTAGCTAAAATGAGCAAAAATGCTAATGTTAGCGTGAATGCTCTCTGTAGCATGTGGGATATTATTAGAATGTTCTCTGTAATTTACTTAATTCCTTCAGAATACTAAACATGGCAGATAAGTAAGAAAAATAGGTAATAGCTTATTTAAGCTAAATGGCTAATGCTAATGAACTGCCTTGCTACGCAAGGCAGCTCCCTAACCTGAGAGAACCAGATAATGCAGAATGATATCATTGCACCGCCAAGGCGGTGCACTATTCAGAGGGGCATATAGAGGCTTTTATTTTGAAATTTGCAGTAAGCTTCATATTAAATGCCCACACTAATCCAGTGTCTAAGAGTGCTTTGGATAAACCAATCACGTCAAGCAAAAATGAGCAAATATATGATGTAAAAATTGCCAAGGCTTTTATTTTGAAATTTTCAGTAAGCATCATAAGAAATGGTCAAACTAATCCCATGTGTAACAGTGAATGTGTTAAATCGTTTCTATAATGCTCAAAACACAAGTAGTTCTAAAGGCCAGCTCAGTCCTCCTCTGTAGTAACTGACAGTTCCACCATGTTGTAGTTCTAACCTTCAGTCTTTGTAGTTCTAAAGAGCAGCTCAACTGTCATGAGAATGAAACACACAGGGAGAGATGGAATCCTAATAGTTTGAAGCAGTTAGTTTTTCTGATCAAAGCAGGCCAAACATATCTTTACCTAAGTGTTGCCAATAGCATGTGGGGTATCATTAGAATGTTTTCTGTAATTGATTTACTCCATTCAGTATATTTAAAATGACTAATAAGTAAGTAAAATAGCTAATAGTTTATTTAAGATAAAAGTCTTATCTTAATGATCTTAAGAATATAAAGCATTCTAATATTATTGCATCGCCTTACGGCGATGCATTAACCTGAGGGCAATATGAAGGCTTTTATTTTGAAAAATAAACATAAGCTTCATATTAAATGCTCACACTAATCCAATGCCTAACAGTGTTTGGGTTAAATCTCTTATTTACTGGCCTAAACAGCCAGTAGTTCTAAATGGAAGCTCTGTTTTAACTGAGTGTTAGTTAGAACTACAGATATGGTGTTCTGATAGTCCTATTTATTATCATTAGGTCAAAGGTTAATGCCATTGCACTGGCTTGCTGCGCAAGCCAGTGCCATAACCTGAGAGGAAAAGATAATATAGGCAGAGATTTTTGTCACTCACCTGACAGAGATATTGGGGCTTTTATTGGGAAATTTCCATTAAGCTTTATTTAAAAATTACACATTAATCCTGTGTGTAACAATGGTTTGTTAAAATCAGTTATAAAATGCCCAAAACACAAGTAGTTCTAAAGGCCAGCTCATTCCAGAGTGTCCTCCCATGAATCAGCTGCTCTGGCCTCATGTGTTCCGTTGCTATGGTAATGGATCAGCTGCTAACTGTCATGTCTGTGTGAGACAGAAAGGGGGGAAAAAAATTCTATCTTTGTGAGACACCCAGCCAATTAATATGGAAAAAGCACTCCGAACAAACCTTTGCCGTTCAGGAACCGTAATACATATTTGAAAACCGTTTGAAGCGTATGAGAGGGCTATTTGTCTTCTCCGATAGTACCGCAATTCATATTTTTACCTCATTCACAGTAATTGCAGTGATGAGACAAAAAATTGTGCAGAAACTTTTCAGAAATACATGGAAGTCAATCTGGGAGAGCGTCAGTTACCCTGTCCCATGATTTCACTCTGAAGCATCTTGACAGAAAACCGTAAATGCCAGAGAAAAACCGAACACATTTTACCGGAGCAGGCATGCGTATCAATGTCATGACCGAGTTTGATATCGATAGGGCGATATTTTTGGGCGTGACGGCGATTTCAAAATCGCTTTGGGGTCAAAAATCTGCTTAAATTCTCACTCTAAAAAAGCGGCAGTTGGTGTCAGTTATGCTCTGCGTTTCGGCAGTTGGAAATTTTGCTCGTTTTTCGCTTTTTACTTCGCCATCGTAAGTCCGATTCCTTATAAAAGTAATAGCACCCCTCCCGGGCACGAGCCGCACGATTTGATACCACTTTTGTGGCTGGGCTCGCAGCGGTACGAGCCGCATTAATGTCCGCGGAAGAAGAAGTTAAGAATAAAGAGGCATTCTATTGGGTGTAGAACAATAGGTGCCTGCCATGCAATGCATGGAGGCAGTGACTGACTTGCTTCGCAAGTCAGTCACTGCTCTCCTTATGCATTGCTATGGGGCAGGCCCCAATTAAAGTTAAAGCCTACAGAAGTGTTCCATGTTATTGTTTACATCTGGAAATGTTACGCATGCGCACAAACCTGGAGCAGAAAAAAGGCGATTCTTACAGCCGCGCTACCTCGGTACAAAAATCCAGTTAAATAAGTAAAACGTGGAGATGAAGCTATTACTGATGTAGTGCAGTGAGCTGCAGCAAAGCGAAAAATACCGCAGAAAAACTGTTGAAGAACAACTCAAAACCAATCCTATTCTTCTTTTTTCCCCAAACACGTTGCCATAGCAACCGACAACAACGCCACTTTATGTGTCAGGATTCAACGCCGAAAGACACGGAAGCATTTCCCACACAGAGAACAGAACATTCAGTCATTTACAGTTTTAAGTTTTCAGGCTTGCTGTTTATTTTGTGGTTATTAATATGTGATCGCTGTAGTAGATTAGCTACCATTGCTATTAGCTAAGCTAGCACAGCGGCGGCTGATTCGCTAATTTAAACACCTGCTTTGTTGATGATCTGTTAAGAGTTGGTGTTTAGGTCGCCTTTTCTTATTTTTTAACTGAACCGAAATACGCCAAATTCTGCAGCACGTCTGCAGAAGGTTAAGGTTAAGGTTGTCAAAGTCAAGCTAGCATAGCTAAACTACTCCTATTATTTTTTTCCTTAATCAAACTTTTTCCTTACCTTTTTTTCTTGTTGTAGTAGTGATGACAATTAGTAGCGAAGCACTGCGTCACTTTTTGTTTTAGATATCAGATGTACATTTAAGATTTAGTGCGTTATGTTGACAATAGCTAAAAGTTAGTAGCTTTTTGCCCTCCAGCAGCAGGATCTTGCTAGCCTAAAGATTATGACTAGTTAGGGTAGCTTGCTAAGTAAATATTTAATACCGAGCTAAATATTAAGATCTGAGCTAAATATCTACTTTGGAACTAAGTATTTAGATTACACACTAAATATTTAATTTGGAGCTAAATACTTTGTTTTTAAGCTAAATATCTAATTTGTGAATTCAATATTTAGTTTTGAATCTTTATTTATAAATGTATGGACAACCTGAAGAAAATATGATGATGAAAACTTAACACCCATTTATTTTCTCTTATAACAGGCTAAATAAAAACCCAAAATATTGATGCTAATTATTTACTGTGTAACTTTACAAACAGAACCCCATACCAGTGAAATCTGCATGTTCAATAAGTCCAGTTTAAAACCATTAACATCTAATACAATCCTTCCAAAGTAAAGAAACTATAGAATAACAAAACTGAAGAATAAAAATATGTTTCCTTTGAGGAATAAAACGTTTTCAGGTGATTAATAAAAGACCTACGCAGATGTACCTGAACCCACAGTAAGCGTCCTGCTCCAGATCCGGCGCTGAGCGGCCTGTCGCTCCCGCGTTGCTCTCCGTTCAGTGATAACCACCATAATGAGATTTTGCCATTAAGGAAGAAAAGAATGAAAAAGAGCCCAGCCTTCTGTACGGCTCACCATGGTAAAAGGGCTGAATGCTATCAAGGCAGAATTAAATCTTTGAATTAGACCCTCTTTGTGCCAGTGGATACCTCACGACATATTAATTAAAAAAACCCTCAATTTAATCATACATTTTTCTCTAATGTCCGCCGCTTCTGTTGGGCGAAAAAAAAAAGAAAAAGAAACAAGTGTTTATGTAAATAAGAGCGTGCATGTTTACTTGATGGGAGAAAGCAAAGGCCCTGAGCAGAGAGCGGAGCTTAGTGCGGCCCTGCCAAAGGGACCGCTCACCATCAACTTCAGTCTTATTAAACTGATTACCAACTCCAGCTAATTAATCAGAGACAGCGCCCTTTCTTGTTATGTGGGGAGGGAGCGCTGCGCTCCCATCTGCTCCCCTCCTCTTCCTCCCTTTTGCTTTTTCCTGCTTTGATTGAAGTAGGGGAATTGGTAATTTTCATGCATCATCTGGGCCGGCAGGATGGGAGGACAAGTAGTAATTACGTTAAACAAACAAAACCAAGATTGCTTGAGAAGCTACCTCTTTATTTAAGCTGCAGGAATCAGAAAGCAGGTTGAGAGCAAAACGGTTTCAAAACCGCCTGTTTGGTTCGCAAACGTCACGAAGTTCAACAAGGATGAGGGAAACCAGAGAAAGACTAAATATCCAGGATAATAATTCAGAAAATAATCAATTACAGACAGAATCGCAATTCCTAATCCTGGGAATCAGTTCAAAATGCTCAAAAATTTCTATAAAAATGGTTAAAGTTGTAAGTCTATTTAAGAAAAAGCTAAGCTAACCTAATACTGGTAATTGAAATTACAAAATTGTATTTACAAACCAATTTTTGTTTAATATAAGCTGATGCAGTATTGACCCTCTGCAGAGATGTCATGTGTTACATTTGGAAGGGTTGAGCATGTGCACAACACTGGATGGCAAAAATCCGATTCTTGTTGACGTGGTAGAACAACTACGTTAGCAAACCTGGAGATGAAGGTATTATCAATTTAGTGCTGTGCGCCACAGCAAACAGAAAAACAACGCAGAAAAACTCGACTTTTTGTAACTTTTTGTATTTTTTAACCAAAGCAACAAATTCTGCAGCTCATCTGCATGTTAAGATTGTCAAAGTCAAGCTAGCATAGCTGACCTACCTACCTCTATTTATTTTCTAATAAAAACGTTTTTCTGACCATGTTATAGTTGTAGTGTTGACAATTCATGGCAAATCATTGCATCCCCTTTTCTTTGAAATCAGGCATACAGCTAAGATTTAGCGAGTTATGTTGACAACTTGACAGCTAAAACCAATGCTAGTTATTGTCAACGAGCAGCAGGGAGATGGGGGAATCTAACGTGTGACGTCACGTTGCAACAACTAAAGTCGACCAAAAATATTGTGAATTTCCACAAGTCTATAAATACAGTCAATGATGTATGAGGTTGAAATTTGGACTGGAGTTTTTTTATGTTGTTTTTTTTTTGCCTTCAAACTCAGTCAGATCTGGCAACCCTGACCCAAACCCTCCCATTTGTATCTGTTACGCCAAAATACGAAGGAGCCGCATCGTGTTACTGTCAGGAGAGGCTCAATCAGAGAAAACCTTTGTTCTGTTTGAGGACCGTCACTGGTAAAACGGTACATACTGGCTTTGTTTTGTTAGCTGGTAGTAAACACAGAGCCTCAAACAGACCTTAATTAGACATTCATTAAGTCAGTCCATGCATGTAGAGAGCCAAGGTGTTTAGTTCCTGCTCCACTCTAAGCCTTTCTCCCTGAGTGCTAAACGGCGCCTCCAGTTAGCTTCTTCCTCAGTCTGCTGCTCAACACATTTTGCAGGATTGTCTGTTAGTTTTTTCCCATTGCTGCTTATTTTATTACATTTACTAACTGAGTAGAGCTGCATGAAGCTTGTAATTGTTCTGATCTTTGCTTCTGTCCACTAGTTTTAAGATACTATATAAAACATCACGTGCATTTTTTACACTAGTTGCATTTCTATTGACTATACAATTTCACAATTTACCATTTTGACAGTAAATTTGCTCAATGACAACACGCCCATTTAGGAAAAACTTGTTTTTGTTAAAAAGTTTTAGATGAATTGTTTTTTGGCCATATTGAAATTGGTTTGCCTGACAAAATTGCAAATGGAAACACTTTTTTTTTCTCCTCACACGAATCACATGATCAACAACCGAACGTTACTACAGGCAAAAATGACAAAGAAGACAACAGGTAGAAGTTGGAGAATGAGGATTTTTTTAACTTACCATGTGTACAAATCTATTTATGTGTGATTTTAATTGTGCGTTTTATTTAATAGAAACACTGCGATTGTAAGTTAAGTTTTTTTGTTTTTTGTTACAGAATTTGAATCAGTTGATGCTAAAGTTGTGTCACTTGAAGATTTCAGTTTCTTTAATTTAAATTCAAAATGTATTATGTTTTGATTCAGTCGTATTTGGACGTTCCTGGTGAAATATTGAATCCAGACTGGTGGATTTGGAGTTGTAGCTCAGCTTCCTGCTGTTCTGTCTGATTGTTGCGTCTTTTGTTTTAGCCTCTCTAATACAGGCGTCTTTTTTTCCCTCCCTCTCCAATCTCACCAGATGCCAAATGTAACTGCTGCCCTATTGCTCCTAATTACTGCGTGATTAAAGAGTGAAATATGGGATTCTACCAGCGATTTGTTTTTTTTTTTCCTCTTTCTTTCCAAGGAGTCAGAAATTAATCCCCTTTGGATCTCACAGAATCATTTAAGGATTCTCCTTGTTCTGTTTATCAAATAAACCAAGTAATTAGAGACTTTAGATAAGTCGGCTGAATTGATGCCCGCCCAGTGTCTTCCCCAGCTAGTGTTGCTCTGCTAATGTGCCGCATTATACTTGTCCAATAACAATGCCCTTTGTGTTTGCGAGGCGGTAATTACGCCGGGGAGCCTCCTTGACCTTGGTAAGCGTCTATCTCACTGCTGGATCAGCGAACGCCGTTTCTTAACCTACAGAGATCCATCGCAGGGGGTTTACCCGCCTTCCCTTTGAGTAACTCGCTGCTTTACTGGGAATGCATGACTGTGCAGCATGCAACAGTGCAGCTATGAAAGACGTAATCCTCCACTCACTTATTGTAGTTCCACTGCGTTTGTATATTTTATGACTTTGTATGGCGACTCAAAGGGGGAATCTTATCTCACTGATTAATAAAAAAAAAAAAAAAGAAATTCAAATCTTGGGAATTTAACAAAAACAAATTTTGCAGGTCGATAAATCATCCCTGAAGTTATAACGATAAATGATGATATTGTCTCAATTTTTGAGCAATATAATGGTAATGGATTCTCAAAAATCAACAAATTTTAAGTTCTAGTGAACATTTGACATGTTAAATAGAAAAAATAAGTCTCATTTAAACAAAACAACAGAAACAACACATAAAATAAATTATAAAATCTCTGTAAACAAAAAGAGACCAGAATGAAAACTTTTATTATCCAGTTTTCAGTAGAAAGATAAACAATAAATTATGCAAATAGAGATTATTGATGTCTTTTTAATTTCTCATGCAATTATTATAATTATTTGGTATTATTGTTGTTTGTTTATTTTTTATTTTTGTTTTTTATTCACCATTTAGTGCATATAAATCAAACATTACAGACTAACAAAAAGAGATCTTGATCTATAAAATAAATAACACCATAAGAGAACGAATAACAGCAACAAAAATGAAATAAACAATCAAATAAAGACCAAACAAGGAGGCATGCATTAAATAAACACATTCAGGACAAAACATGTAACCAAACAGCGTCAAAACAAAAATAATGAAATTGTTTAACATATGTGGGTGAAGATATTCGGTTTTTTCCTTCAATCTTGGCAGCTATTTTCTGATTTGCTTTATTATTTTTGCTTTTCTCTAATATTGTTTGACTAACACATAGAGTCAGATATTTTGGGTAGAAGTGGCAAAGAGAGGAAGAGAGCAAAAATAAATAAAGTATATGTCAGAATGAAGAACAACTAACTAACTAAATAAAGGATAATAAAGCTCCTGAGATCTAACTGTTTGTTTCTAATCATAATATTATTTGATTAATAGATTAATTGCGCCAGGCCTCGCCGCTCCACGTTGAAACACGAAGCGGCTTCGCTCTGCCGCCCCTCCCTCTGCAGCTGAACGTTTCTGCTGTTGCATCAGAGTTTCCCACACTGCACCTGCAGCAAGCGTCCGGTCCGAGACCTCAAACGGCCGCTTTGAAGCTGAGCGGGAACCGGCGCTTGAACTGACTCCATCTTGTCCAGATGAAAGCGGGGAGAGCGTCAGGTTTTCACAAACACAGATCAGGAACGTGCGTGACGTCTTCGGGGCTCTTCGCAACACTTTGGGTTTTATTTTCACTTCTTGCTGTGTGAGTAATGGGGCCCGGAGCCTGAAGGAGTCCCAAATCCAACAACACAAATTAGAAGATGTGTAATGTTTTCCACAAATGTTCCTGAGACGTTATTGGCAATAACGTAAACAAAAGGAACCCATGGTAACTTCTTCATGTTTTAAAAGGCAATAATCTCATTTATTTTACTCTATTTGTCATTAAAGCTGCAGTATGTAACTTTTATTAAAAATATATATTTGTTTTACATGTTTGTTAAAATCATTTTCATGTCATGACAGTATAACATAACACAGATAAAATGTGAAAAAATTAAATACAAAGTGCAGAAAAACAACACAGTCAGAAACAGCCAATCAGAGCCAAGAGGAGGGTCTTAGCGCTGTCAATCACTCTCATTCTTCACTCTCTGCTACGCAACAGCTAGTTCACCACTACATAGTCTGTAAGGCTAAAGCTAGTTAGCTTTGGCATCCCGTAACGGTAAGTTGTTGCTCCGCCATTAGCACATTTAGCAGTGACATCACTAAGACACTCCTTAGTGATGATTCATTTAAATTAATAATTTCTACATCTCCAGGTTTCATTTAGGTAACAGGATTGTTGTGCACGTAACAGACCAGCGTTGTGCACATGTGCAACATTTCTGGACGTAGACAGTAGCGAGTCAGAGGTTCACTAAACGTTCTAACACCTTTAAGGTATAATAATAGTAAGTTCACGTTTAATGTAGTATTCTGCAACAGCTGTGGAAAGGTTAGCAAAATTCAAACAAATTCGCCAAAGCTGAAAACATTTTCACTCTTCTCATGTTTGTTTATCATCAGTATTTTCTTTTTCTGCCGTTCTTTTCCGGTTCGTCCTTCCCGTTTTCTCTAATCAGATCAGGAGTTATGCTATGGATTATGTGATGAAGGGCCTTTGCAGTTCTGACCGCCGTCTCTGTTTCTACTCATCATTTTCAAAGTTATGTGTTTAATACCTCGCTGGCCGTCTCTCCGCCTTGCTTTACATTTCACCGCAGCAGAAGGGGAGAGAGACAAACAGTGTTAATCTCTTGTTTGTTGGCAGTCCATTACAAAGGAGTAAAGCAGTTTTTTTCTTCTGCAGCACTGCAAACACTCAAAATTCAGCATTGTCCATTACCTCTTAAACACAGCTGATAACAGGCATCATTAATTAAACCGTGGGAGTAAGTGGGGTTACATTAATTTAAATTAATAATCGGACCTAAACAGAAATAGAATGAGCGTTTCCCAATTGTTTCCTCACAAACTCCCAAAACGTAGATTAGAAGAGGTTTGGCTCCTTGCTTCCCTTCTGAGGTTTCCACCAATCCAAGGGAAAGGTTTAGTCATGGAGCGCTCCTTTAATTTGTTTGCCACATTTTGTACGTGTTCTCAGAAAAAAAAAAGATCAAGTAGGCATTTAATTACTTTAAGAAAATGAATCACTTCCCTTTGCTGCTGCCACGTTTGCTGCACATAAGCTGTAAGAGAAAAAGGAAAAACTCACCCACTGTCTTGGGACTTCAGGTTGAAGTTTATGTAGCAAAAAATAAATAAACGGAGACGTATTTCTGACTGAAACTTTAGAAGAAAATCCAACAGAAAGGCAGAATATACAGATTATTCCAGTAAGTCAGAATATCATTGACAGTTTATTTTAATAACTCATATTAGGAAGAAAACATTTGTTTGTTGTAACACCAATAAACACTATATTTTTAATTCATGGATTTAATATTCTGATCTAAAAAATCATGGGAAAGACTTTTTGTCGCTAGCTGCGTTTCCGTTGACCATGTAAGTCCAAAACTTCAATTCAAACTCAACTCAGAAATATTTTCTTGATCCCAAAGGGAAATTAAATAAAATGTAGTTCACACTGTTGCTACGGTTACGCCTCATAGCAAAGTATGAAAAATATTCTTAAAAATCTGTCCAATTACACATCATCCAAAACAAGAAGAAACTGTGATCCAAGAAAAGCAATTTTAGAAAAAAACTCTCCAAAGCAAATCAAAAACTCTAAATTAGCAAAAGCATCTCAATAACTGTGTTTTCATTACCCATGAAAAATACGCAATTTGAAATTATAAAAATAAATTTGATTAATGGAAACACACCAATTTCGAAAAAAACACTTATTTTTTTTGTGAAAAGTTTTGACACTGGATGAGGTGTTTTTGTTGTGTGTTTTTTTTACAGTGCGTTTGAAAGAGGTGCAGAAAGGGAAGCAAAACTTGGAGATTCATGCAGAAGGAGTGAGAGCATAGACTGAAATGAAGTGAAAAAATTATTTATTCCGGCAAGTAAATGTCAGAGAAAAAATAAAATAATTAAGAAGAGAACAACAAAAAAACTCATATCAAAAATAAAAATAACTGTACAGTGGATATTAATGTATAAAAACACCATAATCATTAAAACTATCAGGAAAAAACACTGAAAATAAATCACTCTGCGTAATTCCTATTGACTTTTGTTTTGATTTGAGTTAAAATGATTAAACTTCACTAACATCATGTCTAATTACAGTGTAATGGGATTCCTGAGTAAATACAGAGCAGCAGGTAGAAATCAGAGCCTGCATGCTGTGTTTTGTTCTGACGTTGTGTGTCGCTCTCAGTGGATTTCCGTTCGCCTGAGTGGAGATCCCGCCGCTGTAGCTCGGTTGTCAGGGAGAATCAAGTTCTGACATGCCCGTCGACATCTGACAGCTAAAAGGTTTCAGCATTTCCATTTCACAAACAACAAGATCATTTAATCACATTTAAAGCTTGTGTTTTATCGGTAAAGGAAAAATGTCAAATCAGCGAGCTTTGGGGGGGGGAAATTCACTGATTAGGCCTGATAATCAAAATCTGACGGGAATCCTCGAAAGGCCCAGAAGGTGACATCGAGTCCCTAATGTGCCGATAATTGAGCATTGGGTTGGACAAACATCTGCCAGAAGTCACAGTTGAAATCCATATGGCTGGGAGATAATTGGCACGCGCAGGCCCGGGCTTGACGTGAGCAGATCCATAACAGCCTGTGGGTGGCGGCCATGATGGAGGGTAGGGGTCGCGCACCGGTCACCGCTGTTCAGGAGTTCATTGGGAGGACTTTATTATTCTGCTGCACTTCTTGTGTGTCACTAGATAAACTTCTTATTGAAGCCGGTGACCAAATCCAGCGATGTCCAAACCTTTTGGGCCAAAATCATCGAGTCAAACGTATTCGCAGGTCAAGAAAATAGAAAAAATTAAAAACAAAAAAACGTCCAGTTTTTTTATCTCTTGTAGGAAAATGATGTTATTCATCATACATTCAAAACTTAAAAAATTATTTTTTTCTGTTTTCCATATTAAAAGAACATTTAGTTTTCTAATTATTTTGAGCTCAAATGTGTTTTCATCATTTCTTTCAAAATGTTTTCTATATTTAGCCAAGTTTATAAATAAAATAGGAGCTGTTTTGTGCAGCAAATTCAGCTTTTCAGTATCTAATCTAGTGCAGTGTGTCATAGCAAAGGGAAAAAATAATGCAGAAACACTGTTGAGCTTAAAACCATTCATATGCTACGCTACACACAGACCCATCGCCATAGCAACTGACTGACTGCACTACACCAAAAAACACCCAAACATTTCCCACACAAAGAACGGAACATTCAGTCTATTGCAGTTATCAATGTTTATTTTGTGATTATTGATAAATGATCGTATGAAATCAGCTCTGATCTGTCAGAGTTGGTGTGATGTCGACTTTGTTTGTTTTTTACTGAACTGACACACAAAATTCTGCAAAGTCAAGCTACTATAACTGACCGACTTCCTTCTCACTTGTTAATTTTACTTTTATGAAATTCCTGACTTCATTTAGTTGTCATAGTGTTGTTTTTCTTTTATATATCACTCATACATTTAAGGTTTTGATGGCTGCTACTGGACTCCTGAAGAGACTATATGTTGCAAAACCTCAACTGACCACAATTAAGTTTATTAACTAAGCTTAATTGTTTAATTAACAGGTATTTAATGTGTTGCCATTAAACACCTGCAGTAGGACTTTCAGTTTCCACAGTAAGAAAGTAAAATGTCTGAAGTCCAAGATGTTTCATGACCAACCCAAGGAAAGTCGACTTCAATTTGTTCAAAAGGGAGATAACATTCCTGCCAGAAGCTGGTGAGTGACGTTTAAAAGTAATAAATATGTTTGTTGTGAAGGGGTTGAATCACTTTGGTACAACAGTAGTCATTAATAGCTGAGGTTTATGTTTAATTTGAATTGTAATGTAAAATGCTTCCAGTTGACTTGTTCATCCTGAAGCTGGTTGTATATTTGGGCAATGATATTGAATAATTTAAGGTTCTAATGTAATTAGATGTAGCAGAAGTAAAGGCTGATGTTTGGTGAGTTTGGCAGGTTTGTTTGAGTCTCTGTAATAAACAATCACAGTTTTTTCCCCCCTCAGGTTTTTCCCACATCGGAGAGGCTCGATTCATTACGACAGCGCGTCTCTGGGGGGAAATCTCAAAGGGTCTGATAGTGAGAGTGACTGGGACGACACAGAAAAACACTCTGGCTTTACTCACTAAACAGGTAAAAGGAAAGTTGAGTGGAAGGACAAGCTATAATAGAATCTTGCACAATCAAAAAGAAGTGCAAGATTCTGAAAAGATTGTGACGGATGTGAGAAGATTGTGAATTCATAAGACGTAGACTGTGGCACTTGTATTAAGCAATTCCTGAACCAGAGACCTGTTCCCAAGGTTTCATTAAATTCTTATGTGAAGTTTTAAAATATTGGAAAAAATAAAAATAAAAGGCGTATGTCCATTTGGAATGAAGCAAGAATTAAGTAGAGGGTAAAAACTAGCATGAATCAAGCTAGCATCTCAGGAAAATGGTGAGATGTTTTCAGGAATATGTTGCCACTGACCAAGTTGTAATTGTTCTGCCAAGTCAACGCAGCTTTTCAAATCCACTTTAATCAAACTACAGTCCGTTTGTATAGGAACTCTGGTTCGCTTGGGGAGGTGTGAATGTGTAATGGACCAAAAGAGTGAACTCTGGTTCGCCTACAAACCTCGGTCTCTGGTTGACGTGAACTCTGGTACCAGCTGATTGCATATGGACCAGAGACCGCTCCAAAAGTAGGAAGTGGACTGGAGTGCAAGGTATTCTGGGTAAATACAACCAAAACAAGCATGTTAGTTTAGCGCTACCAGAAGAAATGGCTCATTTTCTTTTGCCAAAGACAAAAGAGAAATCCTATTACCCCTAATAATTGATGCCATTCCATTTTAGTTCACATTTTGTGCAACAGGAAGTGGTGCTCAGTGTCTTCTTCAGCGGTTTTCGTGTTGTTTCCTTCAGTGGACAACCACTCCTTGCCCCCACAGGCAAGGAGGGGAACAGGTTGCTCAAAGAGTTTGGTTGATTTGATTCAGTTCAGTGTGAAAGCGAACCACAGCAGCAGAAAATGAAACAAACGTGGTCATTTTGGTCCCGAATCAAACGGACTATCAGGTGTGAAAACAAACGAACTGGACTTTCTTGGCAGTTGGACTGGAGTTCGATTAAAGCGAACTAAACGGGGCTGGTGTGAATGATTCGCTGTAAGTATTAACGTCTGCTGATGCCCATGATAATATTTTGGAAGAAATTTTGATATTTGGTGAGTTTGGCAGGTTTGTTGGAGTCTCTGTAATAAATAATCCCAGTTTTTCCCCCCTCAGGTCTTTCCCACATTGGAGAGGCTTGATTCATTAGGACAACGGGTCTCTGGAGGGAAATCTCAAGGGGTCTTCTAATGGTGTGAGTGACTGAAAAACACTCTGCAAGGAAAAACCTGAAGAAAGACAACACTTCCTTTTTTTCCTTCCCTCTTTCATTAAAAACAAATGAGCTCTCCCTGTCAACAAAGTACCATAGGCGCTCCACCAGCGCCACCAGCAGCACCAGCAGCAGCCTGGGGAATTCCCATTAAAGGCGTTTGAGGCCGAATCGGCGTACAAATAAATGGCGTACTCCTGGGAAATCACGGCAACAAGCAGATACATGTTAAAACTCGGGAGAGGCTTCCCCAAAATCCAGATGTGGTTTTCCGGCTGCCCTGGCCGGTAATGAACCAATTAGACAGACAATTATGAACACCTGTGACGCTGATTGGCACGGCGCGGCCGCGTCTCCTTCCGCGGCGCTAAAGACGCACCGAATGTTGCTAAAGTTAACCTTTAACAAGGCCTGTAATGATGACGAGGGGCCAAACACACACACACACACACACACACACACACGCACACACACACAGGAGGTTCGCATTAGGAAGAGCAGCTCATCCCACTCAGCCGCTTATTGCGTCATGTATTATTGAAGGCAGCTCTTGTATAAACACAACTCCAGTAAATTGGGGTCTCAGTTTTTCAGATTCATTAAGGTTAATGCAGTTTTAATTAGTGCTTGATTTGAAGCCTATTAGAGGCAATTTATAAGTCCTTCTCCTGGACCTGAGAAATGACGTTGCGTGGGATTAATATGATAAAAGGCACAAGTTGGAGCTGCGGTCCCTGCTGGGTTAAAGGGATTCCTCTCGTTTTGCTGTAACGGCTTGTTTATTTGCACAACTGCTTTCAGGCACATTAAAACAATCTAATGAATGAGCAGATTTGGCTTCAGGGATTTCTTCATCCACCGCTTGGACAAATGAAACTGAAGTGATTAGTGCTGATTAGAAGAATGCAGAAGAAATTGATTGAAACCAACAACAAGATGTCCTTTAACCTTTCAGAGCAACTTTACTCTCAGGTCAGTTTTTCTTACATTTAAATCTGAGGTTTTTAACTTCTATAAAAAATATGTTTTTTACATATTACATATTATTATTGTTATTATGTTGTGACAGCAGAATATGAGACAAATTATCAGTGAAAAGATCGATTTCCTCCATCTTCTCCCCACAAAAACAATCGGAGCCAGGAGGATGGCCTTAGTGCTGTCAATCAAGCCTGTGAACATGTTGCTAAATGTACAAATGGTGGAGAAACAACTTATTACAGGAAAATTGTTTATTTGCCGTCATTGGTGGCTATGCAATGAGCCTGAGCATGACAGGTAGCTACAGACGGTCTGATGACAGTCCCAACATGCTAACAGCTCAATATGCAGGTAGGAGAGACACCAAGCTCTGTTAATGCGCCTCATTTACTTGTGCTGCCTTCTTTAAAGTCAGAATTTTGAAATTAAAGTCAAAATTCTGAAAAAGGTAGATTTTTTTTTGTCATAGTAAAGATTATCATTACTGCTGCACATTTTTTTTTAAGTGAAGTTAAACTAAATTTTGCTTGTGAATAGAAATTATGTTGTATTATGTTTTTAATAGAAACTTAGTAATTTTGGTTTTCATATTGTAACTGTTACTCCACATCAAGCAGCTCAGTGCCGTTGATGTAAAATAAACCAAATATTCTCTTGAGGTTTATTGAGTAAAAAGATCCAGGGCTATCCAGAGTCTGGAAGTCGTAAAGTACAACCAGAACATAAATGCACCACAAAACAGTTTGATTGTCCTTTTCAGCAGGAGCATGTTTAGCCCAGCTGGGCCACATGGTGCTTTACTCTCTCAAAACACGGAGGTGTAGAGCGAACTGTTGCGGGCCACTCTGCAGTGGCGATGGCCTGAAATTACAGCAAGACAGAGCGGAGACGAACCGCTGACAGCAAGAGTCACAATAGATTAGCAGAACCTCCAACAGGCACACACACACACACACACACACACACGCAGGCACGCAGTCATGTTTTTGTATCTTGCAGGGACTTTACATTGACTTCTATTCATTTTCTAGAGGCTAACACTTACCCTAACCATCACATGATTCACCCCTAACTCTTGTCAAAACTCAATTCACACCTTAATCCTAAACTTACCCCCAACTCCCAAAATGGTGTTTTCCCTCATGTGGACCAAGAAATGTCCCCAGAAGACGCAGTGTCCCCACCACCTCACAGTTAGACAGCAATAAGTTCCCACAAAGATATAAAAACCAGGTTCACACACACACGTTGGCGTAGCTATATTTGTGGGAACCTTCCATTGACTTCCATTCATTTCTACAGCCTGGCTTACCCTTATCCTAACCCTACCCATTACCCTAACCCAAACTCAACCAAATCTCAATTCACACCTTAGTCCTAAATCCAACCCCTGACTCAAAAACAGAACTTCAGTCTAACCCCTGACCGAAGGCTGTGGGGACCAGGCTTCAGTCCCCACAGGGAGCAGTGGGTCCCCACAACGTAGTCTGTGTCAGGAAAATGGTCCTCACAAGGTATTACAAACAAACGCACACACGCACACACACACACACACGCACACACACCACCGAATCTGGATGAATTGTTAACACGTTGTCTGACCATCACCCTCTCATTTCTCCTCTTTCAAGAGGGAAAGCGGCGCCCCTGAGAAAGTTAGCAGGCAGGTGGAAGTCCTGCGTTTGGCTCACAGGTTGCCGTGGTGACCTCCCAGCTTTCCATGTTTGGAAATTGCCACCAAGAGCGACTAAAACGGTTCCATCTGCAAACTCGGGAGAGACCTGAGATCAATTTTGTTGCGTTTAGTCCAGAGAGGCTCACAATGGGAGTTCGCTGAAGATCACTTTCCTGTTGGATGTGATGAGCGGAGGAGCGAGGCGGCGACGCGTTCGCACGTCCCGCAGCCTCGTATCTGTGTAACGTGAGCCGCGCATTGCTTCAGTCTCAACACTGTTCCCCTAAACAGGATTTAATTTACACATGCAAGACTTGCACTCCTTTATGGAGCATATTAAAGATGATGTTCAAACATATCATCAAATTTAACCCAATTATGTGTGTTTTCTTTTCATTTTATAGCCATAAGCAGCGAAAGTTGACTTTTAATCAAACAGAGAAAATAAATCTTTACACCGTGTTGCCGTTTTCTTTCAGGAGCAGCTAATTGATGCTGCCTTCCTCTTCCTCCTCTTCCTCGTCTAACCCTGTGCAGCCACTAGATGGAGCATGATAACCACAGAGAGGATCTCCCGGTGGGACCCCGACCCCAGACCCTGCCCTGGATCCGGTGTGTGCTGCGGCTCCCGGCGGAGGTGAGAACGGGAAATTGTCTGCCAGGTTTATCATGGATTCCCATCGACTTCCCGTTTGTTTTTATTGTTTCTTTTACATCCAGTCGTTTCTCTGTGCAGGTCACTGGGAGTAAGAGGTCAGAAAAGTTAAAGTAAACAGACTTTTATCAACATGAAGACTTCTGTTTTTATCATTTTGTCCTTTAATTTGCTTTCTACATCAAAATTATGCATAAAAAACATCAAGTAATTTAAATTTAGCCTATTTAGGACACAAATTAAAATCTTAAAGACTTTTTGGTGGAAACAATAAATTAAGCTTGAAGAATATGAATTAATATATGAGTCACAACAACATTAAATTTCCCTTTGGGATCAATAAAGTATTTTAGTTAATTTATCTTTAGGAATAAATTGTTGCTTCTTGACCAACAAAATTAAAAACAAAGAACTCAAATTATTTAGTTTTTACTCAATTTACCTATTATTAAAAAAATAAAGTGTGATGTATTTAAATAACTGGACCAAAATTTGCTCGTAAGTCATTTCAAAAACATGCATATAATGTTAAATGTTTTTAAATTTTATAAATTTACTGCAATGCTGCTGGACGTTTATGGAAAAAACTTTCTGTTCTCCGTAAGCGAAGCCCCAAAATGCTGCTAATAAAGTCCAGAGGGTTTCACCTGAACCCCTTAATTTACTCTCTGGAGTTTACGGTGAGGTCAGACGGGACCGACGGGAGTCTCAGTCCAGAGACAAAATCCAATATTTTCACTTTATATGTTGGGAATTACTCCCCAGCATTCCTGTTTTTCACTTGCACAACTTACCAGTTTAATAAAGTAACAAAAAAAACAATAGTTTATACAAAATACTATAAGTAATAAAGTTTTAAGCTGCTAAATATTGGAAATATTTGCTATAATTACAAATTTTCAGTGTAAACTTGTTTGTTTGGTTCTTGAATTTGTGGATAAAATGATTGCATTAAATAAACAATGTAAATTTTGTTCTACAAAGAAAGATCGCCAAAAATCCAAACAGCGATCTTATTTATTTCTTTTCAGTTTAAAAGTCCATTTTCAGTGATGCTGCCGTGCAGCAGAGCCTACAGAGACGATAACTCTCTCATATTCTAATAATCTGAGGCAGAGGAAATGTATTCTCCTTTATCTGCATTAATGCTTTTAAATGGTTCACAGAGATTTATTTTACTTGGGGCACTTATGTCAAGAGCAGTTACAGGCATTACTCTGGATGCAATCCCATTATAGGATGTCAAATATTTTGATGCTGTTGGTAAATGGCAGCACAGAGTGGAGGACAACAACCGGATGGCAATTCTGCAATTCCAGGATCAGAATAATAATAATGTAAAAAGAAAAAGCCCATTCTGCCTGCATGCTCACCTTTTGCAGTCCCAGGGCTCACCCCGGCCGGCAATGTAATACCGAACAATGAATTTTAAATAAAGTCAAACATTTGCTTCATGCTCCTCTACAGTTTAAACAAGCCATTTCAGATGGAGACGTGTGGATTTATTGTAAGTAAGAGATATAAGAGATAACTTAATCCCCAATTGGATTGTAAACCCCACCTCCACTTCACATGGCTCCACCCTTCCTTGACCTTTTGTCTCATTTCTCGCCGGGTAATGAATGCTTTCGGACTGAAACGACGCGGCACGCGGTCCGCAGCATTGGAATGTCATATCGGTGGAAATCACCCAATCAGCATGCTGGCGTTGAGCGCAAACAGAGCGGGGCGGCGCGCGGAGCGGAGCCGGACCGGGTCGTCTGGATGTCAATATAATAGACTGGCTTATGATGTGTAAATAACACAGCACTTAATGGTGCGCTCCGGCTCTGTGAGAGCCGCCGAAATCACAGCCACCAGCTTCACTCAGGCAGCAGGAGCGGAGCGGAGCGGCTGGGAAATCAGGAAATGTAATCATTTACTCTTAATTCTTTCTACTTTAAGCACTTTTATCCCTTTACTACAGATGAAACAGCTGAATTAGTAGATTATAAGATAAAATATATCAGCTTTTACCATAGTAATGCCAAATGAAGGAAACAGAAATGTATTTCACCTTTTATTAGGGACACACTAAGAAAATAAAAAAATTAATTAAGAAGAAAGTTGTGAATAGATGGTAGTATTACCAGACTGAGTCCATTTTAGGATTTTATTCTCAGATTACATTGTTATTCTTGTGATACTATGACCTTATTCCCAAAATATCATTCTAACACAATTTAACATTATGACTTTATTCTTGAAATACTTACTGAATTCTCATATTACAACTTCATTCTTGCACTATTTTGACTTTATTCTGATACGACTTTATTCTTGAGAAACTGTGACTTTATTCTTGGATTATTATGACTTTAGTCTCGTACGATTTTATTGTTGTAATTTTCTGACTGTATTCTCATTATGTTCTCATTTTATTTTTTATTTTCCTCAGGATGGCCTTAATACTCCACCATATTTATCTGAGTTTGCATCCACATGCTTTGACTGCCTCTGAGGAAAGTTTCCTCCTCCACCTTCTTCAAATTAAATGCAATTGGTATCAAATATTTGTGCACAAAAACTTTGTTTGTACCGTTACACTTTTTAAGATAAAAGAAAAAAAAATTAGCAATTTTACAGCTAAGATTTGTTGTAGCACATAACGTAGGGAAGCTGGTTGACCTTTGATGACCTCTGGAAACATTTATTAATATTTTTAGATTGATAGCGGCACAAACGGTACATTTTTGCAGCACAAACGTTTGACACTAATTTTGTTTTATTTGAAGAAACTCTGTGAAACTTTATTCAGGTTTTGACTGGACTAAAGGTTATTTCTATTCTTTATAGTGATTTATACTTTAATATTGTTTTTTATTTGACCTTTATTTATACAGTTTCTCTCTCACTGTGTACATGTTCATTCTTACATATTTCTATACAGAACACGTCCATCATTTAGAGGATTTTTGAAAATTTAATTTATTTCAGGAACTTTGTCACCAATAAACAGATTAATTACACAGATTGATGTTTGAACATGTTTATTTCTGTTGATTAAAATATTTAAATGCAAAAACTCATCTATCTATCTATCTATCTATCTATCTATCTATCTATCTATCTATCTATCTATCTATCTATCTATCTATCTATCTATCTATCTATCTATCTATCTATCTATCTATCTATCTATCTATCTATCTATCTATCTATCTATCTATCTATCTATCATTTTGTATAAAATACTAAATATATTTAATGTCTGCATGTTTAGAAACCTTTAAATGAATTTGAATAAAAACATTTTCAGGTTTAAAACCAAATATTCCCTGCAGTCATAATAAAGCACTCAGGCTAATACTTTTAGTGATGTAATAATTAACACAGCTGACAGTGTGTGTGCGGGTGTGTGCGTGTGTGTGTGTGTGTGTTTGATGTTGAGAGCAGAGTGAATGTTTGTAACAACAACCTTGAAATTAAAACACTGAGTGAACGACACTCTGAGTTCTTTATTTGTTTTTAAATGTGAACATTTTTCACATTAATACAATAAACTCCTTTCTGCTCCGATGTCACACTGCGAGTCGAAGCTCTCTGTAGTTTAAATTTGAGGACCATCTTCTCTCTCTCTCACACACACACACACACACACACACACACGCACGCACGCACGCACGCACACACACACACAGTGAGTGTTTTTTTTTACCTTCACAAGGACTTCTTCTTCTTCCTCCTCTTCTTCTTCCTCCTCTTCTTCTTCTTCTTCTTCCTCTTTGGGGCCCCATAAGGAGCATTCGGTCCTCACAATGTAACACTTATTGAACAAACTGGGCTTTGCACTGCAAAAACAGAAAATCTTACCAAGTATTTTTAGTCTAGTTTTTAGTGCAAATATCTTATCAACTGTAAATAAGACAAAACTAACTGAGAAGTAACTTTTAGCAAGATAAGATATTGTTACATATGTTGTAACAATATCTCTGGTTACAACATATTTAACCAGAGATATTACAAATGTTGAATGTAATACTTTGTAGATGTGTTTTTATGTTTTATTTTGTTATTGTATTTCATGACTTTATGACGAACTGGTGGATTCTATTCTTGGATTAAATATTTTTCTACTATAAATTTTTTATACCTTTGATCCGTATTTTAATTGTTCAAAATAAACTAAATTAAATAAAAGCGTCTTTAAGGAAATAATTCCTTTATGTTGAAGAAAAAGTGCTAGTTATAAGTGAAATAAGAAATGATTTAATCAATATTAAGGAATTATTGACTTAAAACAACCTTTTGTTTCTTAGTGAAAAGTTACATTTAGGTTAATTTTGTTTTATTTCAAGTGTACTGAGATATTTGCACCAGAAACTAAACCAGGTGTTTTTGCAGTGAGAGATGAGATTCTTCAACTTCATTCTTATCTTATGACACATAAATGAAACTTAGTTAACTTGAAAAAAGGTAAAGCTAATTCATAAGTAACTTTTTAGCAAGATACAAGAGCTTAATATCTTAATCTTGATGAAAAGAAGGGAAAATGTTTTTTAAATTAAATCATCGGCCAATGGAACAAGAACGTTTTCATCAAAATTAACTAGTTATTGACTGAAAACAAGCTCCTACATTTTACCTAATAAGATGTTAGATGCTGTGTTTTTACAGTATGCACTGTAAAAACACAGCATCTTACCAAGTGTTTTTATGAAAATCTTGGTACACTTGGAAGAACACAACACTAACGTCACTTTCAGCAAGAGCGTGATTAAAGTGAATAATTCTTGAATATTAATAAAATGTAAAAGTTTCACTGGCAAATTATTTCATTTGTAAGAATGTTTTTCTCTCATTTTGTTAAGGAGCTATTGACTTAAATCCAGCTTCTGTGTCTTTCTGAACACTTAATTGTAAGTTAATTTTGTCTCATTTTAAATGTTCTAAGATATTTACAGAAGTACTTGTGTACACTGCAAAAATACAACGTTTTACCAAGTAAGACATTCCTCAGCAGTGATAAAAAATTCCTAGTTCCACTGACAGATTATTTCATTTATAACAAGAACTGTTTCAACAAAATTAAGGAATTATTTACCTAAAACAAGCTACTATTTCCTGCCTAAAAGTTAATTTTGTTTTATTTCCAGTGTACTAAGATATTTGCACTAGAAACTAGACCAAATTACTTGGTAAGATTTTGTGTTTTTGCAGTGTACAGAGTGAGAAATGCTAAAACACACAGATAGAGTAATGCAGCAGGTAAACACAGGGTTTCAGTCAGCTTTATAACACTGTTTCCACTTAGAGAAAACTCATTCACACCTGCTGATGACACACATCAGGTGTCAACAGTATTCTGCAGCCGCTGCTCATGTGACGGTAATAAATAGCCGTGACCTCAGCAAACGCATCACTCATGAGCCAGCTTTAATTCGGTGGCTTTTTCCGTCGGACCCGGGAGACGGCGGCTGTTCCCACATCCACTGACCTTGGAGTCTCTTTAGAGCGCCGCCGCTCAAGGCCGCAGCCAATCTGTTGTTCCTAAAACGTCAACAAACCTCAACACTCAGTGAAAGCTAACACCTGAGCGCGAAGGTTGCCGTGCTGAGAAGTGCCGTGGGATCAAAAACAAAGCAAAAAACTGATAAAAATATAATTTTAACTCCCCTCTCTCCCCATAATCCCAGGCTTCCAAGAGTGACCTTTGATCCCGCAGCATGTGTGGTATGCTGAGCCGCCCGCGCTCCGCTCTGATCCTGGGAAGCAATCACCAAGCGCGCCGCTATCAGAGGAAAAGGAGAAACACTCTATAAGCCCGAGTGTGGAGGTGAGCGCCGAGCGAAAAGCAAATGTGCAGGGATGGAAAAAATAACCAAGTGCAGCCAACCAGGCAGAAAGCTGATGGGCCAGAGCGGAGCGTGATAAAGGTAAAGTGGATACTGTATCTACAACACAGCCTGGAGCCGACAGGGAGCCCAGGAAAAACAACATGGGGACAATCTGAGCGAGCCAACGCAGAACATTTCACTTTAATTTCACTCATTTGCTTTATTAACTGATTCTGATTATTTATACAACACAAATTCACCCCAAATCACCCAGTAACACAGAAACCAACCCATTTTATTTCAATAAAAACTTATTTTCAGGTCTAATTACAGATCATGCACTGCAAAAACTAAATCTTACCAAGTATTTTTGGTCTAGTTTTTGCAAATATCTTAGTACACTTGAAATAACACGAGTAACTTCTCAGGAAAATATTGGAGCTTGTTTTCAGTTAATAATTCATTAATATTGGTGAAAAAGTTTTACTTTCACTGGCAGATTATTTCACTTATATGATGGAAAAGTAGTGAAATAATTATGGCATTATTGACATGAAACAAGGTTTTATATCTCACTGAAAAGTTATTTGTAAGTTAGTTTTGTCTTATTTAAAGTGTACTAAGATGTTTCCACTAGAAACTAGACCATAAATACTTTTTTTGCAATGTAGCTAATATTTCCTGCTAACATACATAGAAAATCATAAAGAACTCGATAAAAACTTGAGGAATTAAATCTAAAAACACACAAGCTAATGGAAGCAGCGCCAGTGACGCAGTTTTATACGTAATTCTACCAAATACTAAGAAAATGTATTTATAAACTCTGTATTAATAATTGTTGGATTTGGGAATTCTACCTGATCTAAAACCTGGAAAAGTTTAGTCTAACTACACTGCAAAACACAAAATCTTACCAAATATTTTTGTAAATTTAGTGTAAATATGTTATTATGCTTGAAATGAGTAGCTTTTCATTATTTACTTGTTTTAAGTAAACAATTCCCTAACAATGATGAAAAATTTGTAGTTCCACTGGCAGATTATTTGACTTATAAGATAGGAAAGATTTCCTGTTATAAGTGAAATGAACTGCCAGAGGAACTAGAACTTGGTTGCTAGGCGACGGACTTGGCTGGCATTGCTAGGTAACACTTGGCAGATAAGTAAAATAATCTGCCAGTGGAACTTGCACTTTTTCTGCTGTTTTGCAGTTTTCTGGATATTTCTCAGCAGAAGTAATACTTTGTCACCTGCAAAGTTTGAAATATCGACTTTATTTTTCAAACTATGAGAGAACCAAGCGTGTCATGAAGTAACTGCTGCGTTAGAGGTGAACACAGGCGTTCCTCAGGGCCCGGCCCTCGCCCCTGTTCTTTTTCTACACAAATAATCTTCAGATTATTTAACTTTATGCAGATGATGCATGTATTTATACATAAGTGTCATTTTTAGAAGAAGTAACAGATTTCTTTCAGTTTGATTGACCTTTTTCAAAGTGCTTTGGCTAGGCTAATGAGCTAAATCAGTTTTCAGTGACTTCTAACCTGGCAGGTGAGTGTTTAGAAGGCTCTCATCCAGAGAGTTTTGACCCTAAAGTACATTTTGATTACTTTATGAAAAACATTAACCGATGCTGAGTTTTTATTTAAGTTTGAACTGAATATGTTTTTATATTTCACTCATTTATTCATTGGTTATTACTGTTATTAGTATTTTATCCACCATTTTATCAATTTTAGAGTTATATTTTAGAAATACAGATGTACTGTATCAAGCTTATCGGTATTTGGCTGCAGGGGCAAATCACTTTGTAACAACTGGAGATTTTCAGTTGACCAATTTCTATTAATTAAAAAACAACAACTCATATTTGGTTGTTTTTAAGTGTATATGTCAAATGTTTTATGTTTGCAAAGCTGTGAGTATTTTGTATATGTATCTCAAATCTTTGCATGTATTAATGATATTGTTGCCAGTGAGTGGCAACCAACATTCCTGGTTTAATCCGTTGAAATACAATAAATCATAAAAAAAGATTAAAATAATCCCATTTATGCTCCAAAGCATCTTTAATCTTTGCTGATTTTAACTAAATCAAAAAGCCCATCAAAATGTTTCATTCAAGCCAAAACCAGTACAAAAAAGTTAAAAAAAATTTAATATTGGAAGGAAAATTCCCCAACTTTTTTTGAGCACATATAAATATTTAAAAAATATATTTAGAAATTAAATGGGGAAAGTTTGGGGGAAGGAAAAGCTTTACATAGAAAACTGTTGCGTGTGAAAGCATTTCTCTCCTCTAAACTAATAGTTACGCCTCTTTGCGAATTCAGAGGTTTGAATTTGTAATAACCGCCTCTGAAGCTCCACTACCCACGATGCCTCGGGGCGCGGCGAATTCCCCGCATGTGCGTTTATTTGATTGTTTAAGAGCGATTTCCGGAAAACCGAGTTTTTTGGACGGGCCGGGAGCTGCCTTGTAACAATTATGGGGTTAAATGGCAGTCGGCCACACAGGAGGGCATTTGCCTGCTGGCAGACCCTCCTTTCCACTCTGAAGAGGTCAAAGGTCAGAGACTTTTCAGGAAAAGTCCATTTCTCAAGCTCCTCGAAACAGGTGGAGGCCGGAGCCGCTGTGTTTACTGAAACAGCAAGAGAGGAATGGGAAACAAGACGCAGCTGCCACGTCGTTTACACCAGGCGGAGCAGGGTGTACTAACTTCTTATCAAAAAATTCATTTTTCCTTTATTTGGAAAAAGGCTTTGCAGGTTTTCCTCAGTGAAGGCATCTAGTTTTAGAGTGTCGATTGGAAAAAAAGGAAAAAGATTTGGTAAATTTTGAGAGATAAAAACAAAATTTAGGTAAATTTTTGTTAGAAACTCTTCCTATATTCAACCAGTTGTTTTTTTAAGTAATGGGAAGCAGATTTAGATGCAACAAAGTTTGTTTTTGGGTAAAAGTCACAGTAGATGTGGAGTTTTATGCATACCTTCACTTTGTTTTGCACAATGAACACAGAAAAACGTAAATTTTTGTTTTAATTCTGCAGTCTTAACATGTTAAATTTTACCAATTAATTTATACATCCATGCATTTTCTGTTCATCCTTGTCCCTACTGGGGTCCGGAGGGTTGCTGGTGCAAATCTCCAGCTAACGGTCCGGGCGAGAGGCGGGGTCACCCTGGACAGGTCGCCAGTCTGTAAATTAATTTACTCATAAATTAATTATTAATTTATAAATTACTAATTTCAGTTTTAGGGCTCTAAAAACCAAAGGCAACAACACAGCTCAATCAGAAAAGACAAACAAATACAATTGTCAATAAAAAATAAAAATGTAAAATAAACCCAAGGAGTAAATTTCTGCCAAAAAAGTGAGACATTTTCAGATTAATCACAAAACTTTTCTAGAAAAATCTAGATTAATCTCAACATTTCTGAGTATTTTCTCGCCACATTTTATACTTTTCAAACTCAGAAATGTGAAATTTTTCTAAAAAATTTCTTAAATTAATCTCAAAGTAGAAGTTTTTCTAGAAAATTTTTTACTTTTCAAATGAAAAAAAATTCCTTATTTTGAATTTTTTTTTTTTTTTAATTAATGGAAATATATTTTTTTCCTTTTTTTGCACCGTAGTAAACTGAGCTGGTTGGTCAAACATGTAAAAACGATCAACATCATCAAACCGTCTTTCATTCTAAGTATGATATGAAGTTGATAATAAACCATGATGCGCTGAATCGTTACCCGATCTGGATTGGTTTTAGATATCGGTACCGATGCAGGTTATCGGATCGGTGCTCAGAGCTGCTGGTCTGTGGGAGCGTTTTGTTTCGGAGGGAAGCAGAGGGCAGCGGTCGGTCGACCCCTCGCTGCTCGCCGTGTTTGGATTGGCTGATCCGCTGGGACCCGGCGCTGAACCCGTCAGGAAAGGCTTAAGTGTTCAGGATTAGGGACCCAAAAGGCATTCGGGCCTCGGAGGAGCTCGGCACACCTGCAGGAAGGGGGCAGGAAGAGGCGGGCCGGCCGGCCGGCCGGTCCTGACAGCAGCTGGGGTCGGTGTTCGACGCCGTGGCCCAAGGGCAAGGTCGGCCCGGCCCGGCCCGGCCCGGCCGGTCAGGTCGGGAACAGCGGGCGGATTGTTTTCGGACGCGCCGAATGCGTGCCAGCTGCGGCTGTGGATTCCTGACCTCACATTAGCACTACGAAGGGAAGCCGGACTGCTAATAAGCGCCGACCTCTGACCCCGGCTGAGCGGCTCCGCAGAACCCCGGACCCGGCGTGAGTCGCTCGTTTTCAGCTCCTGATCCCGACCAAAACCTGCTTTCTCTCCGTTCCGCGCAGGAAAACGTGCTGATTAGTGTTTTAATAACCAGAAATGTTGGGAGCTGCGAATAAATTCAGGTTTAAAGTTTGAGTGGGTCGACATGAAAGCGTCAGCGTTTCCCCGGGCCTAATTGGGCCGGACAGTTAACATCAAAGCTTCACATGTAATCTGTTCTGAAACATTCTCATGGCTCCGCTCTCTTTCTCTCTCTGAAAATAATGTAATGAAGGTCATTCTTCATAAACTCACTTTGATCTGTAATTTTTAATAAAATTTCCTCATCTCTACCTGCAGTCGATTTGCTTGCACACTTTTCACCTTCGTTCCTTTAGTTTTCCCTCGCAGTGTGTGGCAGCAGCTCAACTTGCCTGAACAAAAAAAAAAAACTTAAAAGCTTTTTTTTTACTGCTGACGTGCCCCAACACCTGCAACAGATGTATAATTAAGCTGTGATGCTTTATAATGAGGAGCTACTTTTATAGAGACGATTATGTGTAATGTAAAATAAAATGCATCGCCGTGGAAATCCCCACATAGCAGACTAAAGATTATAATTCAGCCCGTTAAATTGAAGGAAGGCTGGGCGACTTTTATTGCTAAGTCAGTGAAATTCAGCTGAAATTCCTGAACAAATAACACGTTTTGCACAGCGAGGCGTGCGAAACCGCCGCCGCCTTGCAGCTCCTATCGGCACGATTTAATGAGAAATCAGCTGCACTGCAAAAACACAAAATCTATACAATTTTATCTACAGTGGCTCCAAAGAAAATATGTAAAGTTTACACAGAATCCACATTTTAACACTCAGTTAAGATTTTTTACTTCCTTTCCTACACTGCAAAAACACAAAATCTTACCACGTTTTTAACTTTAATTTATGTTGCAAATATCTTAGTAGACTTGAAATAAGACAAAAGTAACTTAAACATAACTTTTGAATAAGATATGTTTTTAAAATATCATTTGTTAGAAGGGATTTTAAGGATGCTGTAATTATCTTGTGCAAATATCAGTTTTTTAAAGATGAAAATATGCAAAAAGTGTTGCTGCAATTTGAATTTACACTGCAAAAACACAAACTCTTACCAAGTATTTTTACTAGTTTGTAATGCAAATGTCTAAGTTAACTTGACTTAATAAAACACTAACAAGTAACTTTTTAGCAAGGTGTAGAAGCTTGTTTCAAGTCAACAATTCTTTAGTATTAATAAAACGTTTTAATATAAAAGTTACAAATCCTCACCTCCGCCTGGCTGCAGATTTAAAATCCTGGAAAAATATGGCCTTTATTTAAAAGTGGAAAAAATGTTTTGTTACAGGTGAAATAATCTGCCAGTGGAACTAGAATGTTTTCATTAATATTAAGAAATTGTTGATTTAAATCAAACTCCTGTATCATCCTGAAAAGTTACTTATAAGTTAGTTTTGTTGTATTTTAAGTGTACTAAGATATTTCTTCTACAAACTGGACCAAAAATATTTGGTTAGATTTTCTGTTTTTGCAGTGTGAGATGTAAAGATGAAATTCTGCAACTTGTCCTCTTAGTACATTTAAAATAAGACAAAACTAGCTTACAAGTAACATTTTAGTTAGTTTTGGCTTGTTTTATTTTGTAATTCTGATTAAAAAAGAGGGGAAAACGTTATCAGTGGAAAAACTCGTGTACTTTACCAACATTCCAGAATCATTGACTTAAAGAAGCTCCTATATGTTTCTGGAAACTTTTGTTTTGTTTTATTTCACGTGCACCAG
This sequence comes from Gambusia affinis, assembly GCF_019740435.1. Taxonomy (NCBI): domain Eukaryota; kingdom Metazoa; phylum Chordata; class Actinopteri; order Cyprinodontiformes; family Poeciliidae; genus Gambusia; species Gambusia affinis. Next base: position 25,495,449 of record NC_057880.1, read on the forward strand.
GTCAGGAGTAGTTGGGTATATTTTGTGTTTTTGCAGTGCAGATCAGCTGCAGTAACGAGCCGTGAGCGCTAATACTTGGGGATCAGTTGCACTGGATGAGGCGGCTTTATCCAGTTATTAGGGTAATGTAATGGAGTCTCCTAATCCAAACCCAGCAAACCCTCACACCGTAGGGGGCACAATAGTGAGGCAACATGTTATTCCAACACAAAGCTGACTTCCCCGCTAATGTAGCAGGACAGTGAGGTTCAAACAAGTCCTTCACAGTATCTCCCCTAAAATGATTTTCTCCCTTTTCTGCCTCCAACAGACGCTCTGCTGGCATATTCTACGCCCCTTAATGCCAAATTAAACCCCAGCCTCTTTTATTTTAAATGAGGGAAAAAGGCGAAAGAGAGCCACTGGTTAATCTAGAAAAAAAAAATTAAAACGGTATTAAAAAGTATAGAACATTACATTAATGCCGTCCGGCACAATTGGTGGTAATTGGGAGATAATCCAGGAGCGGCGGGCCGGGTTCTGCCGCCGCGGAGTCCTACGAGCCGCGGGACGGGGTCAGAGGAGGAGGAAGAGGAGGAGGAGGAAGAGGAGGAGGGATTAGCTCTGGCATTGTTGGCTCTTTCCACTGGAACATGACCTTGACGAGAGTTTGGTTCCTCTCTCTTCTTTCTTCCTCCATATGTTCCAGCAGATTGAACTTTAATAGCAGCATAATGGGGAGATTCAACAAGGCCAAGAGAAACACGCCAAACATGGAGAGTCAAACCTCCAACACCTTCACCGCGTTTTGGGGAAAGACCCTCACCTACTGTATTTACACATCCCAACTCCAGATAGCATATGCAGCTGAAACAAGAGGAAACAACGTTTTATTAAAAACAAGTTAAACCACAAATGTCTCAAAATGGAATGAAAATTGTTGGTGATGTTATTGTTTGGCTGAAGTGCGGCTGGATGACGGAGTGACATGAACAAACTTTTTTAATCTGATTTTAATCAGGTTTCTTATTTCATTCCCAAATTGTGTTTTTCTACATTAGCAGAATATCAACAAAGTTTTGCACATATTTGTAAAGGAAGCGCAGCAACTATCATTAGTAACTTTTATAAAAATATTTCTGTTAATATTAAAACTGAAAATCTGTGAAGAAACATCCATTTTCTGCCATTGTCGTCTGAAGAAATGCACAACCAATCAGAGCCAGGAGGCGGGTCTTAGCGCTGTCAATCAGCCTCATGTACGCTGCTAAATTCCTATTCAAAATTACCTTATTGATCCCAAAGGGAAATTCGTCAGAGTTATTGTTGATAAATGTGCTGATGGCAGAGAAACAACTTATCATCACAGGAAAACCGTTTGTCATCCACAGCCATTGGTGGCTATGCTAACTAGCATTAGCATTCAGAACAGCTTCTGTTGTGGGGAACAAGTTGTTACGAGTGTCTGAGCAGCTCACACATGAGCGTGATTGACAGCAGTAAGACCCTCCTGGCTCTGATTGGTTTTTGGTTTTGAAAAAACCCAAAATCCTACCAAGAAATTTTGGTCTAGTTTCGAATTCATATATCTTATTACACTTGAATAAGACAAATCTAAAAGTAACTTTCCAGGCAGATATAGGTTCTTGTTTTAAGTGAATAAATCCTTAAAATTAATGAAAAGATTCTAGTTCTATTGTCAGATAAATTTACCGAGAACAATTTATTTTCCCAATGTTATAAATTAATTAATCTGCCAGTGGAACCAGAACTTCTTTATCAAGATTAAGAAATTATTTACTCAAAACAAGCTTCTATCTCAGTTTTGTTTTAATTCAAGTGAACTAAGATATTTGTGCTAGAAACTATACAAAAATACTTGGTTATATTTTGTGTTCTTGCAGTGCTTCAGATGGCAGAAGAACAGTTTTGACAAATATATATATAAAAAACATTGTTAATAAAAGTTTGCAGCTTTAAAACCAGATTAAAAGCAACATGATGATCAAAAACAATTGGATTTTTATCCAAATTAGTTCAGAAGCACAAGTTGGATTTTTTTAGGGTGAAAGGATCAGATTTGCGACGTTCAGTCTGCAGGAAAGAAGTCGGATATTTGTCTCATACGGGCAGAAAAAAAGCTGATTTGATTTTTCCTGCTGTGTGAACGCAGCCGTGGAGTAGCAGCCTTCCTCGCAGAAACAGCTGCTCCAGCTACAACAACAAACTTTAAGTGTGCCAAAATGAGACGGGCGATCCAGAGTGCTGTGGGAAAGCCTGTAAATGTTATGTGTTTTGAAAATGGTTCCGATAATCTCTCCCCTAATCCCTTAATTGGGAGTCAATGTAGTCTCCTGCGAGCGCACAAAGCCGGAGCCGGAGAGGATCTCTTAGAGGGAAGCGCCTACACCTGGGCGACGAGGCCGCCTTTCACTGCGCCGAGGACGCTTTCAGGAAAGTCCTTGGCTGTGAACGTTCCCATGTTAAAAGCACTACCTATTAAGGTACATCTGAGAGAGATGTATTTCCGCACGCTGTTTGAAGACTTCCCATTTGCATGAGAAAAAAAAAAAACCTGGGTCTGTGTAAAACTGTAACTTGTGAACTGATCAAAAGCAAGAGGCCGTTCTGGAGCTGAATGGCTTCCCCCCTTTGACACGAAAGAGGCTCTCTTGAGGCGCCTTCGCGGCGGTGGCCTTGGAGGTTAGCAAAATGTCGCCCCCCACACCAAACGGGCTATTCTCTGGAGTCCGGACAGCACTTGAGGAGAAAAGAGACGGTTTGCCGCTGCGGATCAAGCCCCACTCACATTCCAGAAGAGGCTTTTCCTCGTCCCACAGACGGCCTTTGAAAAGTGGATGTGCAGCAGCTAAACACGCAAACGAGGCTGGTTTTCATATGCTAATATTACTGGTTAAAAGGGATTTTAAATGTATAAGAATGTTGTATTGTGGTTATCTTGTGCAAATATTACACGGTTATCAATATTGCTGTTTTATTTTAAATGAAAATATGCAAAAACATAAAATTTTACCAAATGTTTTGGTCAAGTTTCTGCAAATATCGTAATACACCTGAAATAAGACAAAACTAAATTAAAAGTAAATGTTCAGCAAGAAACAGAAGCTTGTTTTAGGTCAAAAGTTTCTTAATATGTATGAAAAGTTCAACTGTCAGATCATTTCACTTATAGCATGAGAAAAATGTCTTGTTATGAGTGAAATGTTAAGTGTATGGACCTGAGAGGTCTGGAAGGCATAAAACGATCAGGTCTGGTGCTTTTGAGTTTCAAATAAGGTTTTTCCCACCAGCTCTTTAGTCCAGTTTAGTCAAATTCTGGTTAATCTGCCTACAAATAAGTCGGGTTTGTTTGGGGGGAATGAATGCGTAATTGAACTCTTACGCAGGAAAAAAAAGTGAACTTTGTCCGCATACAAACCTCGGTCTGGGCTCGGTCGAAGTGAATTCTGGTGGGGTTTGATTCCATATGTGAACACCAAGCGGACCGGAGACCGCTCCAAAAACAGAAAGTGGACAAATACAACCAAAACAAATGTGCTAAGCTAGCGCTAGCAAGAGAAATGACTTGTGGTTTTATAACCAAAGACAAAAGAGAAATTATACAATCACTAAAATCTGACCCTTCTTCATTTTTGTTTAAATTTTGCAGTGTCTTCTTCAGAAGTTTTCATGTGTTTTCCTTCAGTAGTTCTTGGTGCAGCGCCTCCACAGGTGAGGAGGGGAACAGGTTTTTCAACTAATGTAACAAATGTTGCAGTTTTAGTCTCAAATCAAATCAAATCTGCCGAATCATCAGGTGGAAAAACAGCTTTAATTGCGACTAGAGGTTTGACTTGGGAAAACACTTGCTTGGATCCCCAACTCCGTAAATCTCAGTCCGTTTCCCACTCCCCCTCTGCCTTTCTCCCACTCTGTGACTCAGCTGGTTTCACTTAGAGAACATGGAGAGAGCGGGTCACGGGGTCATACCATGACCTCATCAAATTAGCCCCAACCGAGTGAGGTGTTTAGCACGAGTTAAAACAAGTAATCTGAAGGGCATTAAATGCAAATGCGACGGCCATATGCCCACTTCAAAAGCGATAGCTTCCATCGCTCCCCTCCACACACACACACACACACACACACACACACACACACACGCACGCATGCACCCAAACTATCCAAGGGTCTCACGTAGTGGGGGGGCCGTTAAGATGACAATGAGTTTCTGTCAAGCTGACCAGGTGCAACACATTTCGAGCGATGGTGGGGCTGTTTGATATCTGCAGAGAGAACGCTGCGAACCTTGAGTCCGAACGGCTCTTTGAAAGCAGATATCTCCCACACGTATGCATTATCTGCATCAAATCCCTTCCCAGCCTGACCTCAAACTCCGAGTATGGAAATAAAGGAGGAGATGCTTTTAGAGGTTATCCAGGAGTTTGCAGCAGAGGGAGGGAGGAGGGGGACGTCAGAGTAAATACTTCATAAACGCTCCGCCATGTGCTCCTGTTAGTGAGAGTGAGGGCCCGGTCAGGCTGTGGAGATTACGGGCGAAGACTGATTTTGCCCCCTCAGGCGCTGGCCAGGCTGGGAACATGTGGCAGCTCATATGTGCTAATAAGCACCTGTGGAGAGGGAGGAGGAGGAGGAGGAGGAAGAAGGAGGAAAACCCCTGCAGGGCTCGACAGCCGTGCCACCTGCACAGACCTCCACTGTGCCTCTGACTCAGTCAGGAAAACCTGACAAACATAATGAGCAACCAGGCGAAGAAACCAGAAAGTTACAAATCCTCACCTCCGCCTGGCTGCAGATTTAAAAACCTGGAGAAATATGACCTTTATTGCTGAGCAGTTTAGAAAAATATAAGGTTTTAATCTGACTATTAATAGCAGCATAATAGTGCAAAAACACAAACTTTTAGCAAATATTTTTGGTCTAGTTCTAGTGCCAATATTTTAGTTCACTTGAAATAAGACAAAACTAATTTACAAGTAACTTTTCAGTAAAGTAAAATATTTAATCAATGATTCATTAATGTTGATAAAATGAAAGAACTAGTTCTATTGGCAAATTATTTAACTTATAAAAAACATTTTTCCCATGTTATAAGGAAAAAAATCTGTCAATAGAACTTTTTCATCTACACTAAGGAATCGTTCTCCTAAAAAAAGCTTTTATATCTTGCTGAAAAGTTACTTGTAAGTTACTTTTGTCTCATTTCAAGTTAACTGAGATATTTCCACCAGAAACTAGACATAAATACTTGGTAAGATTTTGTGTTTTTGCAGTGTAGATTAAAAATGTTTTTTAGCTGTTGAAGTTTAATACTAAAAGTTCAGTCTTAGTTTGGTCTGACCCAGGGGAGTCCAAAGTGTGGCCCAGGGGCCGTTTGCGGCCCTTGAAATTACTTTTTGCGATCCAAATCGAAGAACACTGAAAAAGGAGAACAGATGATTCAACTTAAAAAAAACTGAGTTAATTTGAAACAAGTCATCAGTTTAAATTTATTAAGTTGTCATGTTAGACAAACATAAAGTAAGTTTGACAAATTAAATTTGATTACATGCACCAAATTAACTTAATTTTTTGTAAGTTGGAACTGAAATTTCCTGTCATTTTTTTATTCTTATTGCAGGATTTTGACAAATTCAAAATGTTATGTACAACATAAAACATCTGTATTTTAATAACCACGTAATTTTTCTTTCATTCTAACATCACAGAAAGTAGGAACACAAATATCCTGTGACTTTTACTCGATACTAAACTTTGCTCACCTGTTTATTCATTTGTGTTTTCTGAGTGACCACTCTTCTCTTCATGTTGCTTTTCCTTTTGATGTTTTGAATATTTGATCAACAAACATAACGAGGAACCAGGAACTTACATTTCCTTTCCTCTTCCTGCCTCATGATGCTTCACTGTTTACTGAATGTACTGAAAATAAATGTGCTGCACCTGAAGGAAAACGTAAAGATTCTTTCTAGGTGATTTTTTTGTTTTATTTCTTAATGATAAATGCAAACCACAGAATTTCCTGTGGAGTTTTAAAAAAATGCACCAAGAACAGAAAGGGGAATAAGTCAAGTTTATATGTTTAGCACATTTCAGCATTTTGAGGTGTTTTACATCACAAAACATTATACAGTTATCAACTATAAAACAAGCTCGAAACATTACATGTCATAATGTATGCATCAAATAAAGTGTTAAATGTTTTATTTCTGTTTAAAGCATCTCTAAAGAGTGGTTTAGGCTTGATGTAAAGGAGCTCGGTGTTTTGACTGTTTTTCAGTTTTCAGGATGTTTGTTCCTGATTTGTGGTGCACAGAAGCTGAATCAGCAGCTTTCTGGATCAGCTGCAGCTGGAGGATTGATTTGTTAGGCTGACCTGCAGACGCTGTTGCAATAATCAATGATGAACGCATGCATGAGCTTTTCTAGATCTCACTGAGACATTAGTCCTTTAACCCTGGAAATGTTCTTCAGGTTCTTCAGGTCTGCTTTGACACGTCGTTGTATTTTTGGTACAAACATTTACAATTACAGATTAACAGTTTTGAAGAAAATTTGAGCAAAAACATAAAAGTAAAGAGGAAAAAATTCAGGAAAATTAAAAATGGATGTAGAGTAGTTCAGTATTCGTGGATTTCTCAGTGGAATGTAACTCCAAATTGTTTGCATAAAATTCACCTGAATTTATTTATTCACCAACAATATCTCAAATGTTCAAAAAAAAAAAAAAAAAAAAGCATTTTGGGAAGCTGAAATACCACAGTAATGCCACTTACTATTGGCTGACGTTTGCAAAGCAGCCAATCCTGAATCACTCTTTGTTTTCCTTGCTGCTGATTGGCTGAACCACCAAGACCAGAAATATGTTTGTTAGCTTATCTTGTTGTGATAAGACAGTTTATATTTTAAATCACAAAATAGCAAAACAAGAAGAAAATCTGATTCTATGGATCTGTGTTGGATTTTACTAAAAGTCTGGCCAGCAGCCTGAAAATAGCATCACTAAAAATAGAAAAAGGCATTGCTAAATATCAGAGCATCTGGCCAAGTCAAGTGAATTTAAATAAAACTGTCTGAATGAGTTAAAGATCTGCAATGTTTTTGGTACAAAAACCCAAACAGTAATTACGAGTGGTGTAATATAGTTCCTTAAGTACACTAACCAAACGAATTAAACTCTCAGCAACGCAAAACAGCTTCTGAAATGTGTCATAAGTAACACATTGAGGCATGCAGAGACTCGCATCAAAGTCTCACTTGTTCTGGTTTGATAGGATATGCGTGTGTGTGTGTGTGTGGGTGTGTGTGTGCGTGTGTGTGTGTGTGTGTAGCCTCATCGAAAACGGCACACAGTTGCTTACGAGGAACGCTGGAGTAAAAAGAAGACATTGTGGGGAAATGCTTTCCTGTCAGGCAAATTTGTCTGAACTGCAAACGTATTAAAATAAACACAAGAAGTAATGACTTCACGAGGTTCTTGTGACCACTGGTTGTCCTGAACAATAATCACAAACATTTTTTACTACAAATTATTATAAAAACTGTTTATAGCTTTCCATCACAGCCAAAGTCCGCATGAACCGTTTGGTTGTTTTTCCAGTTGGAGGAGGTCTAAGCTTGAATTGGCTGATATTACTGGACGTTCTAGCCCGCTATAAATGGGTTCTTCATATGCTCTGTCAGTTATGTATCTTAGCAGCACATGTTTGTATGTGTGAGAAATAGGCAAATACCGACGTGTCGACTTAAAGAATCGACAGCCTTGCTTTGAGAGCTCAGAAAACCACATTAAAACCTGCCACTATTTAGAAAATATGCATGTCTGTAATCTTTAGAAATCTGCTTCAAGCCATGAGTGATGCACTTATGCATTTTTCAACGGCTAAACACAGAGAGTTAATCAGCCTGCGGTGATTTACGGCATTTCATATTTTTCACATCTGGAGTCCATATAAACAGGAATATTTAAAGGAGCACTTTACTGCTCTCCACATACTTCACTGACAATCGGACCGTCTCACCGCAGAGAGCATCCGCTGCAAGAACCAAGAATCAATTCTCTCCATGCTTAATGGCACCTCTGGTGAAGATTTAAAAAGCCTGAAAAATGTAGCTCTTATTACTAATGGATATAAAAATATGATTGGCTTGAAGGATAAAAAAAATACTAATGAATTTAAAAAAATAAATTACATATTTGTGGCCCATGTCTACTTTCAAGCTGTTAATTTCGGCTAATGTGATAAAAAGTTTCAACACAATTGAACTAACAAAAGCAAATGGTTCCAGGTGAAGTCCAGGTAGCAGTTAGCAAACACCACATGTTTACATTTGTGATGGTAGGACAGATTTTATAGGAACACTGCAAAGTCAGGAAATTATATTAAGCATTTTTGTCTAGTTCCTATTATAAATATGTTACACTTAAAGTAAGACAAAACTAACTCAAAAGCAACTTTTCATCAAGATATAAGAGCATGTTTTTAGTCAATTTTGTAATATCTATTGAAAAATTTCTTATAATGTCGGAAAAATGCCTTGTTATGAGTGAAATAATCTGCTAATGGAATAAGTAATGTTTTTTATTAATGTTAAATGATTTACTTAAAACAAACTCCTATTTTGTGCTGAAAAGTTACTTTTGTCTTATTGCAAGTGTACTAACATATTTACACTAGAAACTGGACCAAAATGCTTGGTAAGATTTTTGTTTTTGCAGTGTACACAGTATCTTATAGTTGTTATTAAGACTTGGCTACCTTAAGGTGCTAACTCTACTGAAGTTTTCTAAAAGTGAGTGTTTTTTACTTTTTTAAATTTAACAGATAAACCTGGATTCTTATTCTTTTGATTCAGTTTGAGTTATTTTAAAGTTCTAATAATCGCTCAAACTGTGGATGTGGACAAGTTTAGGGCTGAATCGATTTACTGAATGACTCAAGGACCTCAATTTAAATTTTTTTTTCGAAAATTCACGCAGTCAAATCATCAGGCTCAAGGTACCGCGCTATGTTGCACCCGGACGACTTTTCATGTTGCTCAGTGCTCTCATTTCCGCCAACGAGCCGTTGACGCATGCTCAGTGCTGTTAGCAGCTAAGGAGCGAGACGTGGATCGACAGAAAGAAGCGCCGACAGGAAATAGGCAAAAAAGCGTCAACATTTTGGAATATTTTAAACTAAAAAGAAAAATAACACAGCTCAATGTGTGGACTATGAAACTGAAATCGCGTTGACACGTCCTCGAAGCTGCCACACCTCAACAGGAAACACCCACTGCGTGCTTCCAGCTCTTTAATGGCTGCTAACAGGTCACGTTTTCTTATTAAATGTTTTTGTGATTGTTAACACAGAATATTTAGGCTAAAATTACATGTACTTGCCGATTTAAGAATTAAAAAATTAAACTATACTTAACTATTTTTATCTTGTGACTAAACGTGAAGTGTCATATAAGGCAGTGCTAATTAATGTTTTAATTCAAGTTTGCGTTGTAATTTTTAAAAACGTAATGTGAAATGTTTTGTCTCAGTTTTTGTGCTTTAGAAACGTTTTTCACACTTTAGATTTCAGACTAAAAGTAAGAATTGTTTTGCATTTTGTTTTCTGTTTTTTTATTTGAATTTCCTCTTTTATATATTCCTTTTACTAGCTTAGGTAGCTAACACAGAATATTTTTATTAAATTACTTACTTAATTAAGATAATAATCAATAATTTACTCAATTACTAAAATAGCCTGTCATGATTTTTGTGTTGCGATTTTCAGATTAAAGTAGATCAACAAAAATCTGCCTTACTTTGTTGACATGTTCTCTTGTTTTTCCTATTCTGAAGAATGGCGTTGAAAAATTGGCCATGTTTAAACCCCGGGAAAAAAATCCTAGATGGTGAAATAAAAGTAAACAATACATTTAAAAAAATTTTCAATTAGGGTTATCTTAAAGGAAAGGTTACGGTAAATATTTTGTTTAAACCATTAAAATCTTTACACAAGTTTATTTTCCCTGCCATTAAAATAACGTTTAATTTTTCTAGATATTTCACAGTAGGATTATGCTGCTGCGTTTATTTTGATTTTATTTTACACATCTGTACCAGCAAAGCTAAGAAGAAGACAGGAGGGCTGCAATCAGTAACTTCACACTAACTTTACCCAAACACACTTGAAACGACTCTCAGCTCCTGAGGCAGTTTTAGATGCTCAACACAGGCAAGTGGATAAAATATTTATATTAATTTCTTTTCAAAATTAGAATCATTTAAACTTTTATCCAGACTGTATAACATCCTTAATCAAAATTATCCTGCGCATAACTGTGCCAATTCGTATTTTAAAAGTTTGTTGAGACTACGGTAATAAAATTTCCAATTTAAATTTTAATTGAACAACAGAACATTTGCGTTTTGAAGCTGATATTAATTTTCAATGCGGTTTGAGAAAATGAGTCTTTGTCAGCACAAGAGTTATCAAGCACATTATAAGATACAGTGCGTTTCAGTGAACGTTTCGGCTGCGCAGCTCTGTGCAGAAACGTTACAAATGTACACACACTTCATTAATGAAATGGATTCACATCATCAGCAAATTATACAGTTTAGTTCTTCAGCGCGATTCCTTTTTAGGGAACCGTGAACTTAGCAACTTATCTAATAATTCATATTCCCTGCTAACCCTGCGTCTTCTGCGAGCGGATGCTGACTTTGTCTAACAGTTCACGCCGCTTCTGCGTTCTGCACCTGAGAGATACCGAAGCAATTAACTGCATGAACAAATGTTACCTTTAAACAGACGTGAGGAGGAAACATTAGGTGTGTTTTCCCCAGGTTTGCCTTTACTGACAGAAAGTCGAGTTGATGGAAATAATTTGTGACCTTAGATCATTTACTTTTATCTTTGTCTGACAACAAATGACAAGTCTACACTGCAAAAACACAAAATATTACCAAGTTTTATAGTACAGTTGAAATAAGACAAAATTTACTTACAAGTTACTTTTCAGCAAGATATAGGCGCTGGTTTTAAGTCAGTAATCCATTAATATTGATGAAAATATATTAGTTATAACTTATAACAAGACTTTTTCCCTATAAGTTAAATAATCTGCCAGTGAAACTATTTTTGATCAATATTAAGGGATTATTGACATTAAACAGGCCCCTATATATTACTGAAAAGTTACTTATAAGTTTGTTTTGTCATATTTTAAGTGAACTAAGATATTTGCCTTAGAAACAAAACTGAAATACTTGGTAAGATTTTGTGTTTTTTGTCTAGTTTCTTGTGCAAATACTTTTATTACACTTAAAAAAAAACAACTAAACAATCTAATTATTGGTAGTACAAGATATAGGAAGATATGTCTTGCTATATCTTTAGGAAGATATGAGCTTGTTATTTAATTAGTTAATTAGTTCCTTAATATTGATAAAAACAACTAGCTCCACTGGCAGATTATGTTACTTGTAACCAGACAGTTTCCCCATATTTTAAGTAAAATAATTCACCAATGCAACTAGAATGGTTTCATTAATATTAATAAAGTTTTGACTTAAGCTCCAATGTCTTGATAAAAATATATTTGTATGTTAGTTCACTTAAAACACGATAAAACTAATATATTTGCAGGAGAAACTAGACAAAAGTACTTGTTAAGATTTTGTGTTTTTGCAGTGAATTTTCCGAAATAGACCCAACCAAAGATAACCGGTCCTGTTGTGTTGCAGTGGGAGCTGCAGCGTTGACGCTGTGGATTGTATCTGCAGTTCGCTTCAGATGAAAATAATCCCCTCTCCCAGACCCGCCGGCTTTTGCCCCTTGAAGGAGCACAAGTCTTTGATAACGACGACATGTTTTAGAAGAGTGGCCCCCCATCCCCCCATCCTCCTCCAGCTCCTTCCTAAACTCCTAATAAATAGCTTCAAACATAAGAGATCCCAAATCAGCTCTTTGAGCGAAAAGGAAGCATTGCGAGAGCATGAGATCAACCCCTGGATTATTCTTCCCCCGTCTGAAAAGCAGCGCTCTCCAGCCCTCGCCTGGCTATAATACCCATTGCTTGCCACAAGGAACGCTATTTGGATTAAGTGGTGCCCCTTTCATGCAAGCAACAAGTGACAAAGGGGGAGATTGGGCAACTAACCTGCTGTTTAGATAAATAAAGGTACTCTATCAGCTCTAATAATTGCTAACCCCCTCTCCTTTCGGCCCATTGTCCGCAGACAAGTGCTGCTTGGCCTCCGTCTAATTGCTGACAGATTTGATTTTTCAGCGACAGCGGGGGATCTATTTGTGGCCTCCGCATTCCCCGTCTCCCCCCAACGCCACCTATTCTGTCCCGTCCTTTTTCTAAAAAAACCCCAAAAACTCCTCTTTCTTCTTTCTGAACTTCTAAGCGATTAGAAGTTTTTTTGGTTACTTTTAAAGAAGTTTCCAGCCGACATAAGATTCTCACAGCGATGGCGACTTTGAGTAAAAGCACAAAAATTAATAAAAGAGAATCTGGTTATTTTAAACAGAAACACAAAAATGTGTAACTCAAAACTATTCAATAAGCACATGCTGAATTTAGTTGTAGTTTTCAAGATTGAAAGGATGTTATTCTTAATTTGCTTGTCTATTTATTTATTATTAATGTCACTGTGTAATTAGTCGTTTCGGCTCCAGGTACCAGCTGCATATCAGGAGTCGTTTATAAAGTTACACAATCAATAATTTAGCCCATCATAAGAGAAGAAAGTAGGGGTTCATTTTTCAAAGTCATGTTTTCACCATTTTATTAATTGAACTAAATGTACGTTCACTTGCCAGGAACCGGAAGTAGACTATCAAAATAAAAGCCAGGTCTCCCTTCATAAACTCCTGCTTGTGATTTGGTGTAGATTCAATGGGAAATATCTAAATTGCCGTTGAAGTAGATTATAATCCATTTTAATCTGAAATGTTGTCGAGTCAATGATAGAAATTTCAAAGTGAGTCAGTTGCGTTTGGTAGTCCACTTCCTATAATGAGCTAAAGAATCTGCATATTAGTTAAATATTTAGCGTGAGGCAAAATGTTTGCTAGATAAACATTTAGCTTGCTTACTAAGTTTTAGTTTGGAGCAAAATATTTAGATTGCGACTAAAGAACAAGCTGAATATTTAGCTTGCTTACTAAATATTTAGTTTGGAGCTAAATTTGGAAGCTAAATATTTAGCTTGATAACCTGGTATTTATTTTCAAGCTAAATTAGTAAGTTAAGTATATATCTTACTAAATATTGAGCTTGAAACTGCAATACTTATAAACAAATAATGTAATGGAGATATAACTTTGAAAAATAACCTAGATAACCCAAACCATTGACTAATTTTTGATTGTGCTTCTTTCCAAATGGCACCTCATACCTGTATTTTTAAATCTACGTCTAAGAGAGAAATATTTCCAAACAGTCGACTTGTTTTCTTTTCTTGTTTTCTTCTTCACATCAATATGACGAGGATCTAAAAACTGTACTGCTGAGCTAATATTAGCTGGAAAGACATAAAAGTCGAAAAGACGTCCAGGTGAAAATGTCTGCTGATGCACTTTAATGGCGGTTGTGGTAAACTAAAGCTAAAATTCAACATCATTGCTTCAGCTAAAGTTGGATAGGATGTTTGAGCCAAAAAGGTCAAAGAGCCATAATCGCCACATGTTTAACTTCCAGTAAGTGGCTGTAAAAATAAAGAAAAAAATCCAACATCATAGATAAGCTCAGTTCAAGTCTGAGTTTTTTTTAAAAGACGAGCAAATTCAGATATTCATAAAAGCGAACATGAAAAAAACTGATTGTACATGAGTCTCTTTCAGCTTTTTACACACATCTGGTAAGCAGAACATCAAAATATGTGCTCAAATTATATATGGCTGTTATTAAAATGCGAGGAGTAAATATGAAAAAAACGAAGCCTGACGGACAGAAAGGAGTTTGACAGTTTTTGTTTAAGGAAGCCACTTTTTGTGAGGTTATTACTCCGTCCAGCCACTGTAATTATAAAACTACACATACTTTCTGGGTAGTAAACAAATGATCATTATGATGTTGAGCGGAAACCATGCATTCATTAAGGGAATTCGCTTAAAGGATAAATTTAAAAGGATTTCCTCTTTTACTTTAGTTTTAAATGGCTCTGTAACCTTGTTCCTTTTGGCTCAGCGACACGTTTTTTGTTTTTTTTTTCCAAACAGAAAGTGTTGCTTCCTGGGTTGGCGGCCTTCGCTGTTCTCCTCTGGCCTGCAGGCTGCATGTAATGAGCGCTGGTAGTTCCCCAAAGGACAGCTAGAGGGCACACTCCAAAACAGAGCCTCTACAATCAACCTCTAAACATTTAAAAAAGCTAATTATCCCAGGAACAAAACTGCACTTCTGCTTTTTCTCTTTTTTCCTTTCACTTAACACAATTAGTCATAAATTTCCTGAGTTTCTAAATCTACACAGGCTCCCTTTTCTGTGCGTAATTATTCATAGTTTCGTGTTTGTATCACATTCAAGTTTCAAAGCAAACATATTTTCTGTGCTGGTGTCTGTGTTAATCATCCCACCCACACATTTCATGGATTAGTCATTCACATTGCATGAAACATGAACCGGAGTGCAGCTCTGCCAACTATATGCATACATATTATCCAGAATATTTCTATTGGGGAGTTTGAAAGGGTTAGGTAGGCACTATATATACACAGAGAGGAAGAGAGAGAATCAATGACTCCTAATCCACTCAACTACAGGCTCAGATAATTATGCATTTCATAAATGATTAGCAAAATACAGGAATATTTAATCCTGCTTTGCATTGATGTGCTTTAAACAACGCTTAGGTACAGCAGAGCACACAAGCAGCAAATTGGCCTTTCTGCTGGAAAATGGCATATTTGTGGCAAAAGCCGAGTTTGAATGTGACCTTTTTCACAAGCATTAGAGCAGTTTTAAACACATTTGTAATTGAAAATGGGGAACTATTTGCAAATAGATGGAAAGGCTTAGAATGTACAGCATCCGCATCCAAATCAATTAATTTCGGAGCATTCAGCTGCTTCCAGGCAAAGCTCAATGGAAGACTGGTGGCTCTCAATACACTTGACAAAGATGCTAACATGTCACTTCAAGTTAAAACCTCAAGGAGCTTGTCAAATCCAAGTCAGAAATCTTTGAGCAAGCACAAGTCTCATTACACATTTTTCAGTGGAAAGCAGGTTCTAGTCTTTGTGGGTCAAATTCAAAACAGGCACAAGTTTTTGTTTTTGAGGGGCTTGTCCAAGTCTCGTGACTTGGAGAAGAAAAAACCAGATAAGTTACATTTTTTCAAGGACATAGTCCAAGGGTGGATTCATACCAGCCCAGAATTTGTTTGTCTAGAAAGACCGATTTGTTTGAATTCCAAAACGGACTAATAAAGTGAACTCTGATTTGCCTAAAAACGTAGGCATTGATCTGGTTGAAGTGAACTCTTGCATGGTTGAAAACATATCTGAATGCAACCTGACTGGAAACCATTCCAAAAGCAGGAAGTGGACTACAGCGCAGGGCATTCTGGGTCAATACAACCATAACAAACGCATGTTTCCACCATTAGTGGAAAAACTGGCTCGTGGAGTGAAGAGGAGGTAAAGGCCTTCATACAAATATGGTCAGAAGAAAATATATCACAGGTACGTGAAACCACTCACAAAAACGAGGTTTTCAAGCTAATTAGCGTGAAAATGGAGGCACTGGGATTACCTCGTACAGTTGCAAGGTAAGGTGAGGTTAGGTAAGGCTAAGGTAAGAAGACTTCGCCATCAGTACATCAAAATATGTGACATGCTAAGGACAAGTGAAAGTTCAGGCGACGCGAAGGACAAATTTCCTTGGTATGATGAACTAGATGCTATTCTTGGCAACATGGCTGCAACACGTTGTGGAGCCCTACCAAAACGAGCCTCCGCTCTATGTCTTCTTCAGAGGTTTTTGTGTTGATTCCTTCAGTAGTTCTTGGAGCAGCGCCACCACAGGCGACGGGGAAACAGGTTTTTCACTGAGAGTCGTTTGACAAAGTGTAATGTGAATGCAAACTACAGCCCTAGAAATGTAACAAATGTTGCAATTTTGATCCTCAATCGAACCGAGTCTACCGGACTTTCAGGTGTGAAAACACCCTAAGACTGAGTTAATGTTCACACTGCAGGCTGAAGTGACCCAAATCAGATTTTTCTTTATTATTATTATTTTTCTTTTGTGGTTGTTCTCACTTCCAAATGTATGTGACTTGAAAGTCACATAGATTTGTATCTCCTGAAAGTGTCCTGCAGGTGGAAGACACAATAATGTCACACATAAAGAGCATGCTCAGTGTTTTGGCAACACCAAATAAAAGAAGAAGTGCTTAATGTTTGTGGCAGTAAACATGGAGGCTAACGGTGGAGCATATTTACGATTTTTAAGTTGCTATCCTACTGGAGCCAGCACATTTACAACTTAATCCTCGTTATCGTCCACCATGGTGGCTGTTTTTCTTCCAGCTCAGTGACGTTTGTTGAGTATCAATGACTTTCAGGTCGAATGAATGCGACTCAGGTCACATCTGAAAAGATTTGATGCGTATCGGATATGGCCTGGTTCGCATTGGAAAAAATCTGATCTTTGTTGTTCAGACTGTCATAAAGATATCATTAAGGAAAGTTTTTATTAAGGAAATAAAAGTTAAATTGGGTCACTTCAGGCTGCAGTGTGAATGTAGCCCAAGTCAAACACTGAACCTTGGTGAAGTTCAAATGAGAACGCCAAGCAGAGCGGCATATTCTTACTTCAAACTCATGAGACAGAACCAGTTGTTTGTTGGTCCAAAACATCAGCTTTCTGTTTATAAGATGAAAGTACCTTCAATAAAAATGGATTAAATTTAAGTGAATCCTTGTTAGTTTAAGAGTTTTCCTCTGTGGTGCGAGTGTAGCAGTGTTTCGGACAGCATCATTGATGTTTCTCTTTCATTTCTGTCATTGGGTTAAGACGCTAGCTTGTGAATTGAAAGAGAGAGCTTTAAAATCAACCCCACCTCTCAGCCGGTGCTGTTCACCTTCATGAACGCGTCGGTACAGTAAATGTACCAGGAAAGGTACCAGGAAAGGTCAGGGGCCTCAAACTGCCAATCAAAAATGCCAGCTGCGCTTAATGTCATCAAAGTAACCTTTTGTGGTTGAAAAGACACAAAAATGAGAACTCTTCAGCATTTCTCTGTCAGAGACCTTGACCTTTGATGTAACAATGTGACAATCATTACAACCCCATCACCCAAAGGATGAAGAATACGACCAAATATATAGAGTCACAGTCAATAAATTAGAACGCTCAGATTTAAAGTACATTTTGGAAATATCTTTAAACAGGTATTAAACATACTTTTCTATAAGCCCACTTTTCTCTTATTAAAAATATGTTTATTGCTGTATTTACTAATTACATTTATGCCAATCCTAACCAGTCCTAGTCTATTTCTAACCTTAACAAACCAAAGCATAACTCACACCTTACCTCTAAACCTGACCTCTGACCCTAAACAAGAGGGTCCTCTGTATTAGGACTGGACTTTGGTCCCAGTTAGTCCAAGATCCGTCTTCAGGATGTTAGTAAATATGACAGAAATAATCCAAAATAGGAAAATTAAACAAGTACACACACTCAAATTAATATTTCTACCAATATTAGGACTTCTATTGACTAACCCAGACATTTTCCCAGCTTGGGCCAATATTAGACTATTTCTAACCTGAATAAATCAAAATATAAGTCACACCTTACCTCTAACCATGACTCCTAACCATAAACAAGGGGATCCAATATGGCAGAAATGATCTGAAATAGGAAAGCTAAACAAATACACACACAAGCAAGTTATACCCATACTAAGATTTGTATTGATTAGACCAGATATTTCCTCTAACCTTAACCAATACTAGTTTATTCCTAACCATAACTTTAACCAAAACTTACCGCACACCACACTTCTAAAGGTGAAAATGGTCTTAAAACAATATTATCATTTATCACAAAAACTTCTGTTACAATTTATCGTCCAGCAAAATTTAACCAAGATTTTCTTTTACTCAAGCTTCTCATTTTCACTCAAACTTTTAATGTCTACATGTGGCATGTTCATTTTAAACTCTAAATGAATGAAATAGACAAAAATAAAAGCCTAAGTGTTTTTGCAAGTGGATGTAAACATCTGTACGATAAATGGAGTGGAGACCGCAGGGGGTCAGTGGTGTGTGCTGAGGAAGACCATGAAGAAGACGATTCAAACTCCCGTTTCCTGCTGGGAGGCAGAACGCAGAAGCAGAAACCAGTTTATTTCTGGAGCAGATTCCTTTTCTGTTCCACTAAAATGTTCTGCTTTTGACGGCAGATCACGGCTGCCGTCGCCTCGCCTGACAAATCATCAGCGGTGTAATCTGCAAAACGCGTCGCAGCTCCTCCCATCGCCCTGACCTTTCCCTCGCAGAGCACAAAGGTCATCTATTTAGGCATTTACTTCCCAAAGATGGTGAGATGTGATCTTTTCTTTCTCGACCTTCTTGACATAACGGTTCAAACGTTTTGATTTTAAGCATAATTTTGCATCTTTTGGTGATGTTGTCCATCATCTGGATTATTATCGCAAAAATAAACATCTGTTAACTTATTTTTGCAAATATATTTTCTTTATCTATTCTAAATTTAGTCAATAGAAGCTGCAGTTTTTATCTCTCATTTTTAAACAATATTTGTGCATTTTACTCATATTTTCAGTAAATAATGCTGAAACTGAACCTGGTATGTTTAAATGAATTGGAAAAGTAATAAAGTCATTTTTTATGCATTTTTGTTTGAAGAATAGTAATATAAACCTACAAAGATATTTAGAAAATATTATCATAGTGGTCAACATAATCGCTTTGTAAATAAGAGCAAATTCACACAGAAATCCAGCACATTTTTATTTATTATAACACATGAAACTGATAGCATTTTAATTTTGTAAAACGATTTAGACAACAGAAGTAATAAAAAACAATAGTTAATGAGTTTCTATGACAAAAACAGGAAAAGTTCTCTAAATAAATACATTTTTGTAGGTTTTCTTCTTTATGCATCGTCCTCTCTGCCCAGTTAAGATCCCATTTAACACGGGACAGCACATTTGTCACAGATTTATCCATATTTATGGAAAACAAATGTGGCACATAAATATGTGTGGAAAATATCTCCATTTAAGAGGAGATTCCTTTAAAAATATGCAGACTGCGCGGCTGTGTAGGATGATCATGCTTGTAGAATCTGGTAATAAGACGACTGCATTCTGCTGGGAGGAGTGAGGAATGTTGAACACAACGATGCAACCCACACACTTTCTTTTTCCTCCATATCTAAGGAAAAACTCCTCTGTTTTCTGCTTTTTTTTATGCCCTCGATGTTCAATATGTGTTCCTTACGATGCTGTAAATTTATCAGTGTGACACTTATGATGTTGTGCAAATGGGAGCGCGTTATATATCCTGTCTTCACAGGAAAAGACAAAAGACCTTTTCGTCATTACTTTATTGCACACTAAAGTGTAAAATGCAGTTGCATTTTTTTCATTATTTTGTCAGTATAGCAGCTTGGTTTGGTAAATCAATTTGCCCATATTTTTATGTTTTCAGCTAAGAAAATGCAAATGCAGCACATTCCTGCAGCGTTTTAACGCATCCAACAACCTGTTTGCCTGCAGCGGCCTAACCTCTGTTTCATTCAGACCTGAGAGGTTTCTGTTCCTCTCTGTGAGCATGCTCTTGTCATTAGCATGCCTCTGAACTTTGCCTCACAATGACTGTCCTGAACGTCTCGGGTGAATTATTTCATCCTGTAAGGAGATGACTGCAGGGCATTCACATGGAGGGGCTTCCTCTGGTCTGGGGGAGGCATAATGCACACTGGTTATGGTGGACACCTGAAAGACATTTTAAATACCCCAAATAAACAAACAAAACAACAGAAACAACAAATGAAATTAATTATGAAGACTCGGTAAACAAAAAAGGGCTTGTTGAGACCAAAGCACCAGACTTTAGTCGTCCAGATTTTGGTTGAAAGAGAGAAACAATAAATCATGCAAGAGGAAATTATTGAGCTTCTTTTAATTAATGATGTGATTAATTGGAAGGAGTATTATTTGCAAATATTTTGTTGGTTTTGCAGGAGGCTCCACTTCTGCTTTTCAAAGATGTGCAGTTGTATAATTGCGCATCTGTTTGCAGCCATTTTTCCGTGCCAGTGTAAACGTTGAGTTTTGAGGGTGTGGCCATCAACATTTATTTGGATTTAAAGTGGCAAGACGCCCTAAAGCAGCTCATGCTGAAACTGAGCAGAACGATTTTGTGCAGAAAAATGTAATGAACATGTTTTGGATAGGCCATAGACCTATCCTAACATCTTCAAGGAAGCATAACAAATTCAAGGTCAGCTTTAAAATATTACGTGGTGCCTTTTAAAATCCAAATTCATGACACATTTCCATATAGGCCGGGACTCAATAACCAATAAATCAATTAATTTCATGATAATTTTTTTTAAAAACATTTAACTCCTGATAGAATGTTTACTGTTTCTCTCTAATTTCAATAAAATGTTCTGTTTTTTCAGAAAGGTTACTTGTTAATTGGTTTTGTCTATTTTCAGGACATTTGCAGTAGGAACTAGATTAAAAAAAGGAATACTGGGTGAGATTGTGTTTTTGCAGAGTTCACAATCCTGTCAAAAAATGCAGTTGTCACTTTGTCTTGTGCACTTTACTGAAGCAACTATTTCAGTCCTTATCCTCATATTTCCAAAAATATGTATATTTTTAATCAGAAAACAAAACACACACGCAGAAAACTGCTGCAGGGTTGTGTGTGTGTGCGTGTTTGATCCTTTTTAAGGTTATGATGCAGAAATTAAGGAACTTTAGGGAGTCTCCGGACTGACATGCTGCCCCGGCTCCGCGGCCCTTTTCAGCTCCGCTCGTCATGCTGCAGTCGCACATCTGCACCCATATATCAGCGCCACGCACAAAAACATTCCTGAGAGCCAAGCAGCGGTGATTTGTGTGCCGTTCTCCTCCTTTTTTGATTAAAATTCATCTGTGATCTGACTGTTCTCTCAGCTAAAAGCTGTACCTTTTAAATCAGTCATCTCAGACCTGCAGCGCATTAAGACCCGCAGTGACATCACAACTGTTTCCATCCGCCCCGCTGCGCCTCTCGCCTTCTCCTACGCGCTGTCCTGTCCTCAACAGATGGTCAACCTTGTGGCCTGCGCAGTTTTAAGTGTTTAATAAATGTAAAACAACCTGAAGAGTGTTGGGGGTGAAAAAGAAACTAGAATCTAAACCTGAACCATGTGGCTAGCAGCCGTTAGGGGCCAGCGCTAATGTGGTTCAACATGTGGAGCGGGGGCCAAGCAGGAAGGGCGGTTTATGACCCTCAGGGCAGAGCTGGGTAGTAACCAGTTACATTTGCTCAATTACAATTACTTGAGTAACTTCTTTTGAAAAAATGTACTGTTAGCAGTATCTTTACTACGCTGTAATTTGAGTAATTTTATAATGAAGTATCTCGACTTTTACTTGAGTAAAATTTCTGGATTTTCTACCCAGTGAATGAAAAACAAACATGTTTTAACCAAAAGTTCACCAGACACAGACACACACCTGCAGTTTTTGTTAAAGTTTCATAAGTTTCACATTGAAAGAAACTGATCTGGAAATTGATTTTGTCTGATTTTCTTTGTCATTGAATTGTTATTTTGATCTGTAAAATGTCAAAATTTCCACCTAACTTTAGAATTTGTTTTTGTTTTTTCTTACTTGTATAAATTATTTCCACTTTAGACCTTACCAAAATTTCCAGTCAAATTTACATTTTTGTCCATCTGATTATGTACATTTTAGACATTAACTGATGATTCTATCAGTTACTCAGTACTTAACTAGACTTTCTACCAAATACTTCTTACTCTTACATAAAATATGTTGAAGTAGTTCTACTCTTACTCGAGTAATATTTTCGGGTACTCTGCCATTCTTTGTGGGTCGTGCATGAAGGGCGGTTTATGACCATCTGCGAAGGTCTTTCAAGATCTACCATAGAATCTGCGTTTATGTTGCTGCTAGTTTATGATGCCATGTTCTGCTTTTAAATGCACAGATATATTCTGCTCAGACGCTACAGGTGATGTTGGAACGCAGCCGGCGGCGTTTTCATCTCAAACGCCAACATGTGCTCCGGCCTTGCACCGTAATATATGAACATGTTTGACTTATTGTCAAATTAAGGAAGAGTGTCACGACCCGGGTTGTTTATCTGCTTGTTATTCCACTCAATTCAACCTGACACTGCTAACCACAACAGATCATAAAGTATTCCCCAAAAAGGAATGCGCGCGCTGACGTGACGGGATAAATCATCGACGCCTGGAAGACGACCAGCAGCTAAACGCTCCGACCGAGGCTTTATCAGATCTCATCCTGCCAAGTTGTAAACAATATTCAGCTGAGATCCCTGCGGCTTTCCCTGTCAGCCATTGACCCAAATAAATACTCTACATGCAATTTTTCCATGTAAAAAATCTGCAAAGGGAAGCTATAGTTTGATAATAATCTTTTAAATAAGTACTGAGGAGCTAAATTGAGGTCATAATGTTTGTTCTGAGAAAAAAAGCTTCAATTTGAAAAAAGACAGAATTGAACCGGCAAAAAAATATTGGAAACTAAACAAATGTTGAAAACTACTTTTCAGATTCAAGGTCTTTTTCAGTTTTAAAAAAACTGAAACTAGAGTTTAGCTACATTTTGGCCCCAATATAGCTCCATACAGTAGAATAATCAGAAGCACTTTATAATAATGACACCTTATTTCTCTTATGTGATCATTTTAATGATCTTAGCATTTTTATATCCGGCTTGCGGTACATTATACATCTCGGGGTGAAACTGCAGGAATTTTAAAGGGACAGCATCATGTAAAGTCAA
Source organism: Gambusia affinis (assembly GCF_019740435.1). Classification (NCBI taxonomy): domain Eukaryota; kingdom Metazoa; phylum Chordata; class Actinopteri; order Cyprinodontiformes; family Poeciliidae; genus Gambusia; species Gambusia affinis. The sequence continues at coordinate 25,518,475 of NC_057880.1, forward strand.
CTTTTTTTTAGCTTTCCATCATGTTATAAATTATTTTCTCACCAAAAACTAACATGGAGTGTTGCCTTGATTCTTTCATGCTTGTTTAAGAAATCCTTTAGTCTCCATGGCAACTACTCAGCTGTGCAAAATGCCTGGTTGGACCTAGCTCCGCCTTCGAGGTGCAGCTCCTCCCCCACTCAGCTCCTTACGACTAGCCAGCAGCAACTAGCAAACATCTCCTCAGCTCATTACAGGAGTCACTTTTCAGTGAAGCTCTGTTAAAAACATTGTTAAAGGGTTAATAGAGGAGCCATGTTGTGACGACTTTCTGAAGGCAGAGTTTTAGAAAGAAACTCTGCTTTCAGCAGCTTCTTAAAGAGACAGAGGCTCAATTTCAAGGCGTTAAATTATACAGCATTTTTATAACAACGTGACTGTGGAAAATACAGCTAAACGAAGAGGAGAATGAGCTCCATATGCAGCTTTTTTTGCATGCTAAAGATAAAATAAAGAGTCTGTGATATACAGCCAACACTGTGGAACATCTGCCTCTTTTATAGTTGCTTAAAAAGTGACATTGTACTCTAATATCCACCCAACGTTAACAGTGGACGTTAAACATGTGGGCCAAGAGCCACAGAAGTATTAAATATTATCGCACACAGCCTAATATTTCACTAACCCTGAGCGTTTCATTCAGAGATGTACTCGAGATAAAAAGCTATAATCTGAGCCTGATGGATGGCCCAGGCAGAGCCGCGGGCCAGCACTGTGTGCACAAACTGCAGCGGAACGATAAAACCAACATGGAGCAGGTGTGTTTGGTTAAGATGCACTTGTCAAGTGGGGTGACGAGCATGTCTGTGTTCATTCAGCCGAACCCTCTTATCTGCACCTCCATGTCCCACTCAAGAGACAAAAGGCACTTGGCCATGTTTGTATGATTTACCTCTCCTCATGTAGCTGCGCCCGCACACACATGAAGCTGTTCCTCACAGGCTGCGTTTATTTATACTCTTTTATTACTGTCTGTCTGCGAAACATACAAGAGCATCTCAATAAATTAGAATATTGCTGAAAAGTTAATTTATTTCAGTAATCCAGTTTGAAAGTGAACATTATATATTCTAAAGCAGGGGTCCCCAAAGTGGGTTCTGGAGGGCCGGCATCCTGCATGTTTTAGTTCTCTCCCTGGTTTAACGCACCTGGATCAAATGATGGCTCGTTAGAAGGCCTAAGAAGAACACTGACATGCTGAAAAGGTTGTTGGTGCCACCAGGGAGAGAACTAAAACATGCAGGATGCCGACCCTCCAAGACCCACTTTGGGGACCCCTGTTCGTTCATTACACAGAGAGTGATATATCTGAGATGAAGATTAACTAGTTACTTTTACTCAGTTACATTTACTGGAGTAACTATGTTGCAAAAATTTTCTTTTACTTGAGTAAGTTATGAAATATAGCTATTGGAGTGAGATTTCAGGCTGCACAGTGGTGCAGTTGGTCCTGGGTTCGATTCCCGGCCCGGGGTCTTTCTGCATGGAGTTTGCATGTTCTCCCTGTGCATGGTGGGTTCTCTCCGGGTTCTCCGGCTTCCTCCCACAGTCCAAAAACATGACTGTCAGGTTAATTGGTCTCTCTAAATTCTCCCTAAGTGTGTGTGTGAATGGTTGTATGTCTCTGTGTTGCCCCTGCGAAAGACTGGTGACCTGATTTTATTTTTTGTTACTTACATAAATCCTATGTAGTACTCCATCTTTCTGACTAAGTGAATTTTGGGGCTTTATTATCTGTAAAGAATATATATAAAAAACCCACAAATAAATACTCATGATGGCGTATTAGGGCCAATGTAGACAGCAGTAATTTCTGCCAAAATTTGCTGGAGTATTACTAGAAAAAAAGGAAACGTTAAGATTATTCTCAGAAATTTTCTAGCAAAAAATATGGAAATTTCTGAGTTTAATAAAAAAGATTATTCATCTGTGTTTAATAAAAAAAATAAATAAAATATAACAAAAAGTTTTAGTACTGTGGAATTTGATTAAAATTCTACAGTATTATGTTGTAAAGTATTTATTTTTCAACTAAATAACCCGTCCAGGCGACTGACCTTTTTACCGGCATGAAAAGGAAGTGACGTCAGAGCAGGAAGTGAAGCCCGTCTCTGTCCTGACAGCAATGCGCTGCTCCTGCTACAACAACAACTGACATTGGCGGCCGTCTGAGCCGCAGAGAGCAGCGGGTGAATGTATCTGCGGACAGGTCGTGTGTGTGCTGAAGCCCCGGATGTGTGTGTGGCGTCGGCGGAAATGACCCTGAGGTGAGCGGCTTGCTGTTGGGCTGAAGGCGGCTGTGATGCTCGGTTCTCATTAGCAACAAGCTAACATTACCTTGCTGCTGCCCAACTATATCTAACCACGATAAATCTGGGTTGAACTTCGTGATTTTGGGATTTGTTAGTTACTTTTAGATGTTTTACCACCGCAGGAGTTTGTTTAAAAAGCTTTGTTTAGACAGTTGTCTTTTAAAGGGATTATCCTGTTGTTTATGTCAGTTATTCGGCTATAAAACGGTTGTAATTCAGATCATGTTTAATTTGTGTTATTTGACAGGAGTTCACAAGCTTCGGAGTAAAATCCTAAATTTGGATGAAAAGGGAATATTAATTATAGTGAGGAGAAAGTTTCTTTCATTTAAGGGATTTGTGCAACTTCAACTGAAATGAGTTAGCAGAAATGACAGTAAATCATAATGTAGTATCTAATTTGTTTAAAAGTAATAACCAGTTGAATAAATTATATTTCCTAAGTCAATTAGGGATCGTTATTTATTCAGAACTAAACTTGCAGTGTGACAAAGCAGTGTGTCATCACAACAAATGAGATTAAAGATACTCAGACAGAAAACAATCACATCCCATATCTGAATCTCATAATCTAAAAAATAAATGCTGTTTTAGATTGAAAAACAATGAAATGGCATTGTTGTAAAATTCTGAAAAAGTATAAAATTGTAAGCTCTGATGGCTTGATTAATGTTTCTTTGTAAACTTAAATGTGAAAATAACCTCGCCCCAGAGTTTAACAGTCAGATGATCTCAAAGCATGAGTCAGAACAATAAAACAGAGAAGTTAAATACCATTTAGATCTTTGTTTCTCATTTATAGGACACCAGATTTGGCAGAAAAGTCAAACAATTGATCAGTATCAAAACTACACTGCTCAGCCTTTTATTTATTGTTTTCATTTCTTCATCTATCAAACATTTATTTTAAAAAAAACATGTCATTTTTTTTATAAATCTGATCTGAAATCAGTCCTTCACTTAGTTTCTGTTTTCTCATAATTGTGCAATATATCTCCTTACGTTGACGAATAACTGATTACAGACAGTTCTTCTCTATTGGATTTGTGTTTGTTATCAATGAAGCTTGTGCTTAATTAACACACATTTTGCTTTGTAGCTCAAGTTGTGTTATGTGTGTCATCAAGATTAAAATAGAAAAACCTTTTTATTATGTATAAAGTATCGACAAACAGCATATTCTGTGATTTGAGTTTGGTAGATATCAGAATATCTGACGTATAAACTCTGATAATCTCATAAACCCTTTCAGTCCAATTCAAAGCTACTGTCTGTGTCAAGAAGAATATCATTTTGTATGGTCAGTATTTATAAGATTTGATTGACAGACATTTAGAAAAACTTGTCTATTTTTAGGCTTAAATATTTACTACTGCCATTAAGTAATTTAATTTTTGGAAATTTAGAATTTTCTTTTCACCAATGAAATGGAAAATTCCCATATTTTTGATAAGCGTGTTTTTTTTTGTGTGGTTTTTTTATTTTTATTTTTTACAGATTGTATTTATTTCAACTTTGAATTCAAGATAACCGACAGAAGGAATGATAGAAATGAATCCTATTTTTTTTTAGTTGTAATTTGTGTTGTTTATAAGGAAAACAATTTTTAAATTAAATTTAGCATAAAGACATGAGATTTTAAGCCATGTCGCCCAGCTTTATTAATGACTCCTTGTAACTGATTGTTTACATCTGAAAATTTCACTCTTTTCAAAATACTGGAGAGCAAAAAGACTCTTTACAAGCCAAAGATTCTTTTACATTCCATCCGTAGCAGCTGTTGGGAGAACAAACCCGTTAATTAAATGTAACTTGAGATGTAGGTATTAATTGAGTGCACTGTGCCACAGCAAAGGAAATAATAATGCAAAAAACCCATTAAATAACAAATCAAAGCCACTCGTATTGTTCTTATTTAGACGTGTTGCCACAGCAACTGACGTCACTAACTTATCAAGATTCAACACCAAAATACACTCAAACATTTTCCACACAGAACATTCAGTCTGTTACAGTTTTGTGCTTTCAGGCTTGATGTTTATTTTGCGATTATTAATAGTTGATCGCTGTGGTAGATCAGCTAGCGCTGCTAGTGGCTAAACTAACACAAAGGTGGATGATTGGCTAATTTAAACACCTAGTCTACTGATAATCTGTCAGAGTTGGTGTTTAGGTCACCTTTTTAAAAAAATTTTTTTACTGGATTAAAATTCACGAAATTCCACATCATATCTACATGTTAAGGTTGTCAAAGTCAAGCTAGCACAGCTGAACTGCTTCCCTCTCCCTCACTATTTTTTTCTTAATTAAAACTTTTTTCTTACCTTATCTAGTTGTTGTAGTGTTGACAATTGGTAATAAAGCACTGTGTCCCTTTTTCTTTCATATATCAGACATACATTTAAGATTTAATGCATTTTTTTACAACTTAATAGCTAAAGTCAATGCTGGTCATCGGCTTTTTGTCTCCTGCAGTGAGCTGGGGGTGGGATCTTACCCACATGACGCCATGCTGCTTTGGTTTAATACATTACAGCCTTAGAAGTTTTTAAATTTGGCTAAAAATATTAACAGACCTATTAGGTGATGTTTTCTGAGTCATTTTGGTTCTGTGAAATGTTCTGATGCTGCTCCGCTTCTGTCTGTTGCAGATGACTCAGCAGTGGCTTGGACATCGATGATTCAACAGAAGATGAGGCGTGCTCTGTTTGTCCGACTCGTCATTGCTTGTTAACATAGCTACATAAACCACACTGACATGGACACTACGCTATAGGAAATCATGCTTTTTGCAAACTGAAGTCACTAAAATACTTTTTTGTCTAAATTATTATTATTATTATTATTATTATTATTATTATTATTATTATTATTATTATTATTATTATTATTATTATTATTATTATTATTATATTATTTTGAATGGGTTTTTGCTAGTTTTCTGTGATAAAATGTCCCTGGCTGAGCAGTCTCAGAAGTGGTTTCCAACCCATGTCCAAGCCACCGTTCTTCAGGCGTCTGGTTTACAGCCCAAAGGCAAAAATGGCACCAACGATGCCTACACCATCATCCAGCTGGGGAAGGAGAAGTACTCCACGTCAGTGGCGGAGAAGACGGCCGACCCCGTCTGGAAGGAGGAGGCGTCCTTTGAGCTGCCCGGTCTGCTTCTGGAGGGGAACCCCGAAGTGTACGTGCTGTCGCTCACAGTGATGCACCGCTCATTGGTGGGGATGGACAAATTCCTGGGCCAGAAGACGATCAACCTCAACGAAATGTTTGATAACAAGCAACGAAAGAAAACCGAGTGAGTACGACTTCTGAAGTTGAAATGTTGAAATGCTGCTGGAGGATTCAGACGAAACCAAGCGATACAAGACTTTTTTAAACAATCAGTACCAGAATCAACTCAACTGTACCGTCTGGGGTCGTCTTGTGTTCTGTGGCCCCAGAGTGCCAGTTTATAAAAATTACAGGTTGTTTTTATTTTTTGAGCACAGTTTGTTAAAATGTATAAAACCCTTAAGGGGGGTATAGTAGAATCAAGTAGATGATGCTGCCGTCAGTTTTTATAAAACTGCTATCGGCCAATTGCAGCTACGTTATTTCATCACTTGAGGCGACTTGTGGCACCAGAAGTATTGAACAGAGTGACTGGAATTGATTTTCCAGTTCATACAGAATAGATGAAACCAAAGAAAAGCTTTGTTGTGTTTACTTATTGTTTAAATGGAGGAGTCGACAGTCTACCTTGTTAAAAATAGAAAGTAATGACTTCATTAGACTGTAAGAAACGACTCCGCCTTGATCTGCTGGAGCTGCAGAGATTCGAACCTTTCAGTCAATCATCCCAGAAGATTTGCACTTGACTCATCCTGCGTTACAACAAGCGACGAAACGGAGCTGAAAGATGTCAAAGGAAGCTGGGAGAAGTTACTCTGCTTCTTCAAACGGTTCTCTAAAAACAAAGCAGTAAAATCTTCAGTAAAATACGTCGGTTAAATCTTGAGCCTCTAACGTTGGGGATGGATTTTTTAGGTCTGATCTAAACCTTAGTGCAGATTTCCTGTCTAGATGTGAAACAGGAGGAAGTTGAAAAGCTTCAGATCACAGCAGGTGAAGCAGATTAATTTTATCGTTCTGTCAGTGGTTTTTATCACTGTGGAGAAAAAGTTTGATCAGTTAATCTGCTTCATTAATGTGTGATGATCTGGATTGTTTATTCAACTTTGAATATTAATTAACCTACATAAAAACTAAATGTAACCGATGTTACATTTAAAGATTGATGGATAATGACGGAATATTTTTGACGCCATCAGTCAAAATGACGGACAAGAAAAAAGTCTAGAGCGAAATCTGCGTGGATCTTCTTTTAACTCCTGGTTTCTGATGTTTTTAGTTCATTTTTTGTGAGAAGAAACGCGCCGATGTTTCTCCTCCAGTCACAAGGCCTCAGCCTGAACTAAATCAGTTTCTGAGTCACATTCGCCGCTTGTGTTAAAGCTATTTCAGACTTCCCCGCCTGTTTTATTCCGTCCTTTAATAAGTTCATGACCCCGCTACTTTTCACCATGTGGCATAAACTCAGTCACTTTGCCTTTTATATTCGTCACACACTTGTTTTACAGCTCCGTCTTATTTTAAACATCTGTTTAAAGTCGTTTATAGCTCAGCTAGTTTTTAGCAGCAGTTGGTGGTTTTAACTTCTGTTCCACCTCTGTGACAGTTGATTGCCCATTGTTTAGAGATTATATGTCGCCTAATACAGTTGTCAGTGATTCACTTGGAGGCCCAATTGAAACAAGCGGAGCTGGACAAACATGTTTAGGTAGTCACTCCCAGTGGAGCCATTTTTTTGTTTTTGTGTGAAAAAATGCAGCCGTGTTTGTTCTCTGCAGCCTGAAGCGCTGCCGCTTGTTGAGTTTCAGCTTTCAGAGCCTGAAAACGTCCTCTGGGTTTTTCTGCTGCTGGTTGAGAAATACTTTGATTAGCAGGTCAAAAACTGAAAGAGTTGTTTCCTAAACATTTTTTAGTCACCTTATAGTTTTATGTTCTGTAAAAAACTAAAACAGTTTAACATCAGATGTTTTGATGCAGATTCTGCTTCTTTCTTTGTTTCTATCTCTTTTTTTATTTCAGTCTCCTTTTTTGTCTATTTTTACCTTTCTTACTGTTTATCTCTTTTTGTCTTTCTTTATTTTTCTTTTTTTCTGTCTCTTGTGTCGTCTCTTTCTTAGACAGCGGCTCTGATTCCCTCCAGGATGTTAGCGCTAGCGTAGCGTGTTAGTTTTGTTTGTATTTACCCAGAATGCCCTGGGCTGTAGTCCGCTATGTGCTTTTGGAACGTTCTCCGATCCGCTTGGCGTTCACATACGCAAACCAGAGTTCATTTCAACCAAACCCAGACTGAGGTCTTCAGGCGGATCAGAGGTCAGTGTTTTGGTCCAGATGAACCGGACTTTCTAGACAAATCAGACTTCTCAAGGAATTTTTCTAATTTAAGCGAAGTTTAAGCCAACAGATGGGTCCAGAATTAACGTCTTAACGGGCAGAACTTGATGAGTTAATCTGTGCTCACTCAACCAGAGGATGAAGGTCTGACATCATCTTCCTCGCTCTGCGGGACTGGATCTGCTGTTAATTAGATCACCGCCTGTCCCATCATGGAAAGACATTAGCACACTTCCTCCCCGTCCATCAGTAGCCAGAATCACGAAATGTTACAATCAGTGTTCCTGGCTGGTATTTATTTAGGTGTCTGTAGTGATGCACCTCCAGGCTCTGCAGCTTTTCAGCAGCGGTTCTGTAACGATCCCCGTCGGTACCACGGCTCCACACGCCGGGCCTGTGGTCGGCCCGGCCGCCTCGAACCCGACACACCGAGGAACAAAAACGCGGCTTGGTATCCGTTAATTCTCGTCCGCCTGTGTTTGTTGTCTGTGACGAGTTTGGAGATCTGAGACCCTGAGGTGGTGGCAGCACCATGCTGTGGGTGGGAACCACACCCAATCAAGGTTTAAATAGTTTTAGGGTTTGTTGTTATTGGCTAGTTGGTACCACTTTACAATGATTCTCCCCTTATAGATGACTAATAAATAATTTGTTATCCATTCATCTATAAAAACTTTATAAATCATTAATAACTGTTTATTATGCATTAATTAAGGCTGAGAAGAAAACATAAGCATGTTTACAAATGCTTATTGAGTGAAATACTTTGTATAACAACGCTAGATAAGATATATAGGTGAACAGTAGATTTTGCCTCCTTCTCACTCTTAATTAATGCATAATAAACAGTTATTACTGATTTATAAAGTGTTTATATGTAAATAAACAACATATCAAGCACAGATAAAAAATATTTTTTTAGGATCGGTGAATGGTTTAAAAAGGAGTTTAATTATTTGTTTTAATTTATTTCTAAAATGATAAAAAATAAGTTTTATTGCTTAAATTAAAAACCTGCATAATGTGCCCATTTTTAAATTTGATTATCAAAATGATTGATTTCTTAAATAATCTTGTAGACTTGATACAAAAAGATTAACTTATCTCTTTGTACCTTGAAGGTTTTTAGTTTTTCCTGCTCTAAGAAAAGACAGGAAAATATTAAATTGTGAAATTATTAAATATTGAGGATTAACTCACTTTTTTCTCACTTTCTTTCATCCTAACATTTCTTCCAGGACTGTAATGTTGCACACATTTAAACTGCGATGACATTTACGGCTTTAAATATTAGCTCTACTGTAAAATGTGACACATTCATATAGAAAACAGACAGAAAACCTTTCTAAACGGCGGTTTCGTCCTGAGGCGTGCTAATGAACAAGGATACGTCTCATTAGCATGGATGAACTCCTGTGCTGCCCTGTCATGCGGCTTTGCAGTTTCCCACTTGCTTGTCGTTGCATTTCTGAACAAAGGCCAGATTTGTGCAAATGCCACACTTTTTCCACTCCCAGTGAAGGCAAAAAAAAAAATCCCATTATTTCCAGTTGAAAAAGCAGAAGGGTTAAACAAATAGGAGCCTGGAATGGCCTTTTATTATTCTTCAGGAGGCTATTTCTTCTGTTCGAATTTCAAAGAATAATGTTTATCCTTTTAAAAGATAAATGCGCCTCTCGGTTGTGTCAAAAAAAAAAAAAGTTGAAGTGATTTAACCTTTTGGATTATTCAGCTCAAATTAGGCTTTTCATTTGTGTCTATTAAGGAGTAGAGGAAGCGTATTATTCCATTTATTGTGTTGTTTGGTCGCATAAAGACTTGTACCACATTCTTATTTTGTCTGCACGTCTCCCTGAATTATGTGTGATCAACTGAAAGGATTTGTTGTTGGAGCTGCACTGCGTTAATCCCGCGCCTTTTCTGTAAATTCTGTCACTGAATTTGCTGAGCTTAAGCTTCTCGCTCTCCGACTGCAGCTGGTTCTCCTTGGAGTCCAAGCCGGGGAAGAAGAAGAAGGACCGGGGTCGGATCGAGGTCAGCATCCAGTTCATGAGGAACAACATGACGGCCAGCATGTTCGACCTCTCCATGAAGGAGAAGCCGCGCTCGCCTTTCTCCAAGCTGAAGAACAAGGTGAAAGGTCGTAAAAATGACGGCGGGGGTAGCTACGGCGACACGTCTTCGGCCATCTTGCCCCGCTCTGTCGTTTGCGACTTGGAGTCGAGCGGCCGGCCGGCGGCGGCGGAGACGAAGCCGGAACCGAAGGCGAAGCGGCCGCTGCTGTCCGGGGCCCAGAAGCTGTCAGCGGCCCACTCCATGTCCGACCTCATCGGGAACCACTTCCGACCCAAACTGGACTCCATGAACTCCATCGAAGAGAGCGGTGAGCAGCCTGGGGTCAACAATTAGTGCTGCAGAGCTTAAATGCTGACATGTCTGGAAAAATGCTGCTGGGGAAGATTAAATTTACATCATGCTAACACTACATTACATTGGTGTTTGGGAAACAACCAATCCTGAAGCACCTTTCATTTTGCTGCCTGCTGATTGGCTGAAATGAGACTGTAAATGTTAGCTTCTATGGTAAAGCCAAGATGGCTTCCTCAGTGCGTATTAATGCACAATGAGGCCACCACTAATATAATGTGACAAATCTATTGTAAAATTCAAGAACAGCAAAGAAAAAATGGCAAATTTGTTACTAAAGAAAACGTTACTGTAACCTTGTAGCCTAAATATGGACTCACTAATATTTTGAGGCACCTTTTCAGTCACACCTGCTGTCCATTTTAGTTACATTTTCCATTAAAGAAACTCAACATTTATCCAAAACTACTGAGAAACAGGTTGGAGGCTGGGAAAAGTAACCATGAAGGCCTTTGGCTTCGGCGTCCAACATCTGGACCGGGCTGAAAAGTCTCCCACAACCTTTTAGGAGGACGTGTTCCAGTCTAATGAAACCAAACTGGAACTTTTTGGGCCACCTTTTCACAGCACACCTTGGGCACAAAAACAGAGAGAACGGCACGTCCTGAGTGAAAGATGCCTCATCTGGAACAAACACTCCAACATGGAGGAATGTAGAGCGTCGTAACGGCGTTGGCTGATTGGAAAGGAGATTTCCTCACAATCTGGTTGCTTTGGAGAACGTTTGCAGACAAAATGTGGGAAACTAGCAGCAAACACCGAGTTATGAATATGAATCAAAAGGTGCTTCAACATAGTTTAAGGTTGTAGAGACTGGATTATAATTATGGGTTGAAAAAAGGTTAATAACTGTTTTAATTTGCTTACATCACCAAAAGTTGGCATTATAACAGAGGCTTAAATGATTGAGATCTTCTTTATGGACAGCTGCGTTTAACATAGGGCTGAAACCAACAATTATTTTAGTAATTGAGAAATCTTTTGATATTTTTTTTTCCCAGACAATCGGATAAAAGAAATGACATTCAACAGATTTTTTTTTTAACCGTCTTGTAAAAGAAAGTCACTTTAAACAACATTAAAACAAAATTAAAATATGCAAATAAACAAAAAAATCAATGAGAAAAAAAAACATTTTATTGTCTAAAATGCAACATGGCATTCTTTAAGCAAATATGAACAATAATTGATTAATTGCATTTAATCCAATTAACCATTTCAGCCCTACACTTACACCTTTGTTGTACATTAGAAAAACATCTAAAGATGCAAAGAAACAAATCAATTCCCTTTTTAAATAAGAAAATATTTTATTACCTAAATTAGTTAATGATTATTTCAATAATCGATGATTAACAATTAATCTGAATAATCGTTTCAATCCAACACTTAAACCTTTTTTATTTTCATTTCATTTCATTTTTAGAAGTGCATCTAAAAATGAAAATAAACAATTAAATCCCTTTCTGGAAAGAAAAAAAATAGGATTGCCTAAATTAGTTAACAATTCTTTTCGTCATTGATTAATCTGATTAATCGTTAAGCACTTCAATCTGCCTTGTTGCTTAAATGTGCTGAAGCTTTTCTTGTACATTAGAAATACATGTAAATAAACAACTAAAAAACTTATTTTTTAAATGAGAAAATAAACATTTATTCCCTAAAATTTAATTTCTTTAGTACATCTGAACAATAATCGATTAGTCATGATTAATCAGATTAATCGTTTTATGCCTTTCTTGTACTTTTGAATAGATTTAACAATGCAAATAAACTAAATTCCTTTGTTAAATAAGAAAATAAACATTTTATTGCCTAAAATGCAACAACATAGCATTCCTTTAGTACATCTGAACAATAATCGATTAATTCGATTAATCATTTCAGCATTAGTTTATTATTAAACTGCGCTGTTTAAAAAGTTATGTTTTCTTGCAGCTGGCCTCTCAGCACAGTGAAGCAGCAGCAGTTTGAGTTTTGAAGTTGTTTTTCCTCTTCCAGGAAGTACAGGTGGCCCTCACCGGCGTTCCCAGAGTGAGGTGCCTGGATACCAGGACGGAGAAGCACACAGTGACCCTTTCACTGATATCAGTGACACCCTGCCACAGAAGTATGCCACGCTCCCACGCAACCGCAACCCGTTTGAGGGCGAGCGGGGGCAGCAGCCGTGGGAGCGGGCGGAGCGGAGGGAGAAAAAGGAGAAGGTCAGCCTGCTGGAACGTGTGACGGGGAAGAAGGAGGGCCGCAGGGCCGGCAACGGGGGCCGATCCGGAAGCTCCGGAGACCTGCGCTCTCCCAACCCGTTCAGCGCCGACGCCGCGGCCGACACCAACCCGTTCAGCTTCAGCTACAAAACCAGGTTGTTGGGCTTCGTTGGAGAGTTGTGGTTTATCTGAGTGGAAGGTGTCATTAGCGGCTCTTTAGAGTAGCAAAGCCCTTTGAGCCGCAGTAATGAGATCCTCTGCTGAGATACAGCGTCCAATTAACCACTTATCTCTGCTGGTCCATCGTCTTCTGCTGCCGCCGCTGCCAGGCGCACCCGTCTGGTCACAGCTGTGTACAAACCTCACAGATGTTTAATTACTTCATCTAATAAGCCTTCTGGCACGGCTCGATTTTATCGATTTGATCAAAGTTTTGAAGATTTAGGTTTTGGAAAATCTCGATTTTTGTTTTTCTACCATTGAACTCCTTTGGTTTCCATAGTTCAGATTGAAGTCGGCACACACAGGGTACGGAAAAAAAAGGATTACACTGAAAAAAATGAAAAACTTTGACACTTTTTTCTCAGAATTTTACTTTAATCTCAGGATTCAAACTTTAATCCAGTTCCCACATCAAAAGTCAGAATTCTTTCTTCTTTTTTTTTTTTCGTAGTGCGGCCATCTTGACTGACAAGTGTGTTTTTAAATTTTGAATTTAGGTCAACAATATGACAAAGTATTAGGGCCAGACTATGATTTTTTTTTAAATTGCAATAATAAATTCATGATATTAGGACAATAAAGTTGTAATTATATGAGAACAAATGAAAATTAGGAATGTTGAGCAACTTGTGAAGCTATACCTCAGTATAAATTTTACAAATAATCGTTAATGCTTAATTTTTTATCACATTTGTATTAAATTGTTGCCAGTAGCAGGACTTTGAAACAATCGTGCACAATTATTCAGAAGGAATGAACTTTAAATCAAGAACAAAACAAATTAATACAAACAAATCTGAAAAAGAAAAAACCTTTAGTAATGAGACCTTTCAGTTCCAGTTCAATAAACAAACAAAAACCCAAAATGTTCAAAAGTTAGACTCCATAATCTATTGACTATTTTTCGTATTATCTAATTAATAATTGGACAACAAAAGGTGTTTCAGGTTCTAGGTAGAGCATATTTACAGACACAAAATATTTTTCATCTGAAAAGAATCAAAATGTTTGTATGAATTGTACAGTTTTAGGTTAAATGCTGCTCTAAATATGTTATTTTTGTTAGTTGATTAATAAACTGCAGTTATAAAAACAATAGAACTTTTTTTTCCCACTTGATTATTAATGTTCCTCTTTATTATTTCAGTGACAACAAGCAGACGGGAAACGAGGACGGCCTCTTTGGGCAGAAGAGGAAGGACATTTTTGGCAAAAAAAATGTAAGCACAACAACAACATTATTGCTAAATTGTCAGCTTCACCTGACAGCGGCTGTCATAAATGATCCCAGTAAATGTGAACTCAGAGTTTCGCTCAACGCAGCAGCAGCAGCTGACACGGATCAGCAAGGCCTTCGAACGCTCAGCCGCGCCGTTTGGCTAATTAGCAGCTGCACCCGTCGGTCAGTGCGTCCGATCGGATCGTCATTGGAAGTGGTGTTAAATTTCAGGGCCGGGCGGTCATTTTCATTCTCTAATTGCGCCACTTTTGTTGTGACAGTGAATGGAAATGACGTGTGTATCCCTTTAAATAGTTACTACATCTGAAGCTCAAGCTAGTTCTTTGGTTTTAAAGTGTCTGGCAGGAAATAACAGAGTACCACGCAGCAGAAGACTCGGGTTGAGGGTTGTGGGGGGAAGGGCAGCTAAAGTGATGCCTAAATGAGAAGGAGAATGCTGATAATGGCTTTCCTCACCTTGCTTTGTGGGTGTTGAGGGCTGTCGGTATCCACACATGCGTCCCCGGTGCGTGCCGCTGCGCCTTCCAGAAATGGCAGCTCCCATTTCCTCTGCTTCAAGGCCCTAATTAACCACACACAGGATGGAAGAGGGGGGGCAGTGAGAGATTTCAAAGAGCTCAGCTTTGAGAATCTAAAAAAATTAGAAACTCATTAGAAACTGTAATGACACAACTGGAGAATGCCAAGTGTGCGCCTTATCTCCTCCTCACTACTGATCGGAGGGAAAAACGGCCATCATTACTTCGCCAGTTCATGGTCATTCCCAGGCCTTTTGTCAGCAGCCAGATTATTACGCTTTGTGTGTGTTAAAAAAAAAAATTCTCCATTTCTGCTGGCTTCAACACTGCAAAAAGGCAAAATCTTAACAAGTATCTTTATTCTACTTTGAGTGTAAATATCTTACTACTCCTGAAATAACAAAAAAGTAACTTTTATTCAAGAAATATGAGCTTGTTTTTACTAAATAATTTATTAATATTGATTATTTCGTACTAGTTATCAGCAGAGATGCACCGATCTAATATTAATATCTGGTGACAATATTGCAGTAATGCTTGGTTCTCTGACTGACGTCATTCTTTATTATTTAATTTACATTATATTTAAAACTCCTAATTGCACTTTCAGATACTGTATGTAACAGTATCTAAAGTCTTCTGTTCTTGAAACCTTCCTCACTTAATCTCGGGGGCAGATATTTAATTTTGGTCGCCATGGCAACACGGCAGCATTGTTTCTGCTGTCGGAGGCGATAAGGCCCAGGTGAGCGGTCCGGCTCCAGGTCGTTGTCTTTGCGTAGCGGTGGAGGCTGGTGGGGAGTGGAGGCTGATAAGGGAGGTATTTTAAACAGGCCGGAGGTTTTCGCTGCTCGGTCCGTCTGTGGGAGGAAGCCCAGCGCCGAGGCGATAAAGTAGTCCCTCATTAAAAACCATTACGCCAGAGCATGATCTGCTTCCCTCAACATTTTATTGGCTGTTTATTAACCAGAACTCTAACAGTCTGGCTGCGTTTAACTCCTCATGAAGGCTCCATGTAGTTTTGACTGAAACTCTGGTCAGTCTGGTTTGATTCCTTTAGAAACACGAATCGTTTTGAAACGTGTCATTGGCTCAAATCTGAGGTCTGCATCCATCACTCAGAAAGGCTACGACTTGAATCCACTCAGAAAAGTCTTCTAAACTGAAACTCTGCAGATTTTACTGCTTATTTTGGCCCAATTTGATAAAACCTAACATTTTATTGAGAATTCACAGAAGACCTTTCGACAGTATGGATAGATGGATGGATTTGCCAGGCCAATAGATGGATTGGTTGATTGATTGGTCCGATGCATGGACAGAACAGACCTGACACATTCGTCTCGTCTCTTGTCTGACAGACATTTTAATTAGTTGTAATCATGTAGAAACATTTTTTAAACCCTTTCCTTGTTTTCCTTTAGGTGGCGCCACCTGACACGGCAGCCAACTACAGCAACCTGACCTTTGACGAGGTCGTCCAGGAACTCATCAAGCAGAAGGAAGTGGTCCGGAAGAAAGACGCGCACATCCGGGAGCTGGAAGACTACATCGACAACCTGCTGGTCCGCGTCATGGAGGAGACGCCCAGCATCCTACGGACTCCCTACGAGCCCAAAAAGAAGGCCGGTAAACTCTCAAAAAAGAAGAGCTAAAAACAAACACTGGAAGAAAAGTCGTTAATAAAGGTTCAGAAGGAGATCGGGGGTCAAGAGTCGATCAAATTCAAGCAGCTTTACTTTAACTTCCTCTTTTAATTTAAGTGTCGGGGTTGCTTTTAATATTTGTTGCTGTACTGAAAGACAAACGATTCATTGATGATTCAAGTCAAGACGTTAGATTGAGCAGGTTTTGGCCTGGATTATTTTAAGCTCTGTAGTAATTTATTGCACACACACACTTGCCATAATCGGCTGCGATGCTTCCAGACTTGTTTACCGGACGTGTTAGCTGTATTTACGTTACTAATGAAGCTGTTTACAATCAATTTCAAACATTTAGACCGGCGGGTCTGTCCTCTACAGATATTCCTAGACTGACTGGAAGATGTTTTCCCAAGAACAAATGTTCATGTTTTTCAATGTTATGAGTTGGAGGGGTTAAAACTTTACTTACTATAAGTGCAATATAATCACTACGGAAACATGTTGCTTTTCAACCTGCTGGTATTTTTCTCGTTTACATTTGAATCGTATGTTTGAGTTAATCTCGCCTCTTCCTGTTGATCCGATTGGTCATTTCCATCAAAGCTCTACCAATGATTGTATTAATGGTACACATGTGGATCTATGCTGCACATATCTTTATTTATGCTGCACAATCCTTTATTTATTAGTGTTTTATAGCTCATATGAATGTTACTTTAATCGCTGAAACGTACTGTTGGTCCAAATCAACTATCATTTTTCCCAAGGTGTTCAAAATGAAGTGTTCTCTAAAAACGTCTTGAAAGAAAAGACTTAATTGGTTGCATCTTTATGATCACTCCTGATTTTGAAGTGTTTGCTTCACTTTCAGGATGTTGGTTTCTAAAACGGAGACAGAAGATCATCCAGAACTTCTGTAAGATAAACTGAAGTTACAAATTCATTTTTTTGTCGGTGAGATAAAGATTTTGCTTTCCAATTAAAACAGGACAGAGGGCGGTGGTTCTTGTAAGAGTAACCTTTTTACTTCCGATACGATGCCGATATTGATCCAATACGACGGCAGCAAAAATCTCACATAAAGGGTTCAAACTGGTGCTTGAAATTCATGGAAATGCTTGAATTTCAATTCTGTGTTGTCAGGATTTGGAAAGTCCTTGATTTTCTTGTAAAAGTCTTCAAAGTCTTCGGTCTGGTGCTGAGGTTATTTAAACTCCAAAGTTTTGTTATAAACATTATTTACAGTTGAAACCAGCTATTCAAAGATAATTAAATGACAGAAACACATTTTTCCTCAATGTCTGAAGTTAAATCAGACTAAACTTTTGTAACGGCTACTCCAAAAATCAAAGGGTGCCAGAGTAGTTTCCAGGAGGAGGTTTCTGACTCATCCGAAACAAAAAGCACTTCTGGTTGAAAAATATAAGCTTACTTTATGTATAATAAAAGAACAGAAATATTCTCCGAATTGACTTTCAAAATATGTAAAAATAAACTTTATTCTGGTGGTAGAGAAACTATTTCACTCCTGAACCAAACAATCAGAACAAACTCAGCTGCTGCATCTGCTTGTTAATCAGAGCAGGAGGCTGGAGGGTCGAAGCACCAAAAACAAATAAATAGATAACGATAGAGCTATCAATTCACATAACTTCAGATCTGTAACATTAATACATTAGCAAAAATAAATTAATCTAATTCTTTATAGGCTCCAACAACTTTTCTTCTTTCAGGTTAGTTGGAATCATCAAAATTATTTCTATTTGCTAAATGCCAAAAAACTTAGCAAGAACATTTTCTAGAGATTTTTTTTTTAAACTTTCTCAGGTGTATAGGGTGTGTGAGACATTTCAAAACATAAAATTTTGTTTCATTTTAGTTTACCTTGACCCTGCGGTAGGATAAAGAATACTAGACCTTTCACCGTTTTTTGGATGATAAAATGTCCCAGAAGCTCTTGCAATAAACAATAATATTGATATTTTGAAGCCTATTTCAGGTAACATAATGGTATAATAACACAAGAAAACATTCTCAAAGATCATTAAACAAATATCTGAAATAAACAAAGCAACAAATAAAATGAATAATGAAGTCTGTAAACAAAATTGCCTTTGATTTTGTTTACACAGACTAGATCCAAAGCACTGGACTGAAGACTTTTATCACCTAATTTTTCATAGAAAGAGAGAAAAACGATAAATCTTTCCAATGAAAATGAGTGAGTTTGTTTTAATTTATCATGCGATTTAGGCCTAGTGAATAGAAATTTCTTGTTCAGAGACTGTTAGGAAAATGACGGTAAGAAAGTGGTTGTTCTGAAGCAACAGATCGGATCGCTCTTTGCCAGCCACATGGAGAGACATCAGTGGTTGATTAACACCATTCCCACCAGAGTGAGAGGCTTCTCTGATCATAAACCCTGTGAGCTAACAGAACTGTTAAACTGAAAAAGAACCTATTTAGTTGAATTTGAATTTGTTTACATAACATGTGCCTATCAGTTTGATATGTTATCGATTGATTGACCCTGGGAGACACATGGACTCATAACATATGGGAGCCAAAAGCTTTATATTCATCTAACTGACACGCCAATTAAAATTTAACACTTGTTTGTTTCTTCTGGTTTAAACATTAAAACAAAGTCACCATTAAAACAGAGCAAACTTACAATATTAATTGTGAAGCTGGAAATCTGGTTGCCAGTGTTGCAGGTGGATCTGGTCCTAATGGGTTAACTCTGCCTTTACTGTGCCTCCGTCTTAATCTGCTTTTTCTCTTAACATTCCTCAGACTTTTACACTTGGAGTCCCAACGGCTCATTTGTTCATAATTCTTAAGGGTAGAAACACTTTTAGATGTCATTTAGTTCAGATATAAAACTGTTCATTCATATTTTGATGTTTTATCAGCTTTTTCTTACCTCTTCTTACCTCTTAAAGCAACTCTTCTTAACTCTGTTTCTAATCGAGAAGTGTTAAATATTTGGCTGTTTAGCGAGTGGAGCTGATATGGATGGACATTTTATAATTTTTTTTAAAGATGAGGGTCTAATTGACAGATTTACATTTTTAATTTAAATGTTCAGTACATCTCCCATTTGTATTTTACTAGCCATCTTTTTTTCTTTCATTTTAAACATTCAACAACCTATTACTATAAAACCGATCGGACCATTTCCACTCAAATAAAGTAAGAGATACTGGAGAAAATCCTTGTTTTTGCTGGAGGGAAAAGACTGAAAGCAGAACGCCTTCGACCCAAATGTTGACAAGCTGTTCATTTTATTAGGGTTAAGGACTTTTCTGACCTACAGAAACAACATTCTTTTCTCTTTATCATCCACAAGTTAAATCACGTTAAATTTATTAGTGAGCAAGTAAGAAGAAAAGAATTCAAAATGAAGTTATTTTGCATTTTTAATTGGGGGAGAAACGAAAATTGTCCGCTGAATACGTTTAACCTGACAATTTTGGCTCAGTTTTGTTGTAAAATGTTTGTAAACCCCTGGTGTACATTGTTAATGTTAACTTTATCTACACTATAACTACCATTCACTGTGTCCAGTTTTATCAATTTATCAATAATCTGCAGTACTTTCCAAAAGTATTAACACTCATTAAACTTTTTCACATTTCTTTGATGTAAACCACAAACTCATTAGGATTTAGTGGGATTTTATATTGGGGTCCACTGATAAATCAGAAATGGTCACCCCACTGTTGCCAACTTAGCCACTTTGTTGCTATATTCAGCAACGTTCTAGATTTAAAAAAATTGGAATCAGCAGGTCAGACGTTTTAAAGATTGAAGATTGGCCTGAAAACTGCATTCAGTGCACCGATTTAATTTTATGGTCCTCTGCAAACACAATCTGAAGTAAAATGATGATTTTGTAAATAAAACTCTTTCTTAGAGGGGTGTGTTTGTATCTAATCCTCTAATTTAATACTACAGAGAGCAAGTCTTTACATAGAGTTCAAACCAGATATTTACATACACTGAATAAAAATAAAAACATTTTTCTCACTGTATTGAAGTTAAATTTGACCAAACTTCTCTAGTTTTAGTTTCGTTAGAATTACCAAAATTATTTCTGTTTATTAAATGGCAGAAAACATAGCAACTAATTTTTTTACATTTTGAGAAGTCCTGCCTTTCACAAGACAGTTTCCTCTGGTACTGACCCCCGGTACTGACCTCTGGTACTGACCCCCGGTACTGACCCCCGGTACTGACCTCCGGTACTGACCCCCGGTACTGAACCCCGGTACTGACCTCTGGTACCGACCCCCGGTACTGACCTACGGTACTGACCCCCGGTACTGACCAAATTCCAGGAAAGTTACAAAGAAATCTCTAAAAAACTGTAATACAACAGATAATTTTAGTAAATCTAACTAAGTTAAAACAAGAAAAGTTTAGTCACATTTAATATTTCAGAGTGAGGGAAAAAAATCTGTTTTTTTTTTATTGGGTTTATGTAAATATCTGCTTTCACCTGTATCTATAAACTGAAACTAAACGATTAAATTGATGGTCTGCAATTGGTGGCTCTTCCATAAACAAACAGGAAATGTTTTTATCATAATTGCTACAAAAAATGTTAATTTTAGTACTTTTTATATTAGTTCTTAAGCAAAATCTGCTTTTAATATCTAAAAGAGGCTTTTAAGAGTAACTAATTTCCACTGTCCAACCCATCTTTCTTTATTTTCCATATTTATAGAACAAAATTCACCTCTTTTTACAATGTCTTTATTTCATAATAGAGGATTCTGATCTAAAATTTGAAAATATATAAATGTTATGTTCATTTGTTAGGTTTTGTAGATACTTATTTAGTAAATCGTCGTTTGTGATGAATTTTATTGTTTTTTTTATTGTTAGACGGACAGTTGAAGGGGTGTGAATACTTTGAGTTGTTTGTTTGTTTGTTTTTCTTGTACTTTCATCTATTTCTTATTGGTTTAAAGTGAACTGGTTGAAATGTTGGACCTTTACACTGTCGGCACAGCAAAAACGCAAAACTTTACCAAGTATTTTTGGTTTATCTTCTAGTGTAAATATCTTAGCACACGTGAAATACGAGAAAACAAACTAACAAGTAACGCTTCAGGAAAAAATAGGAGTTTGTTTTAAGTCAATAAGTCCTGAATATTCATTAAAAGTACTTGTTAAATTGGCAGATGATTTCAGTTATAGTATTTAAAAATGATCTGCCAGGGGCTCTAGAACTGGGTTGCTAGGCAACGGGTTGGGCTTGGCTGGCGTTGCCAGGTAACGGCACATGGCCAGTTGTTTGCGAAATAATCTGCCTTAAACAATATTAGGAATCATTCACTTTAAATAAGCGGTTCCATTTTGCTGAAAGGTTACTTGTTACTGTTCTTATTTCAAGTTTACTGTGATATTTACTATATTTGCACTTCCAAAATTGCCAAAAATACTTGGTAAGATTTTGTGTTTTTGCTGTGTGAAGCCTCCTCACTGGTCAGATTATTTCCATTCACAAATTACTTTCTGCTCCTGTGAAATCGTCGTTTTGCTGCTCTGCGATCGTTTTTTCCGACTTGAGGCCAAAATCTCCCTGTACTGAATGTATCCTGCTCTTCTTTTGTAAAGTGGAAACACTATGATGGCTGTTGACCCGCTTGCCTTTAAAGTATTGGGTTCATCCTGTTCTCTCGCTAATGTCACACCCTTCATTCAGGATTGCTAATGAATGAGCTTCTGCTGGAACTGATTTGTTTCTTCTGATGCCAAAAATGTCGGAGTTGGTGTGAGTATGATGTGATGCTAATCTGCCTGCACGCTCTAGCTAAAACTGTAATTTTTTTAGTTCTCTTGGTTTTTTTTGCGTGTTCTCAGGCCTTTCTGAACTCTTGGTACTTCCATTGTACATATTTTGTAGATGATTTGTGACTTTTAGCCGTTACTGGGGATTTTTCTGTCTACTTGAGGACCACATTTCAAAATAAGGGGGATGAAACTGGCTTATAAGCGAAATGAATGCCTGTACGAATTTTTGTCAGACTAAACGTTGTGGTGATTGTGGAACAGGTTGTTTACCCGCACAATCTCCCCCCAAAGCCTGATTGCTTTGCTTTTAATGACAGAATGTAAAAGAAAAGGTCTGACGACGTTTTAATGCAGAATAAATGTGGGCCCTGAGGTTATTTAGTTCAAATGAAAGCTGAAGGAGGGGGGCGGCAGGGCGACTAGTTCAAATTAATTAATTTTGCCTGTCATTTCTTTGTTTTCTTTTAGCTTGATTATTGCGTTTGCTTTATGCTTCTGCATAATTGTCTGCTTTTGTAGACGTCAAACTAAAACACAAATCTAAATGTCATTCATTTTGCACAGCGAATGTAGTGGATCCACTCTGCAGGGAGACGGAGCTGCATCATGATTGTTGATTTATTTTATTCATTAAATGTTTTGCGGTTTATTAGCACCGCTAGTAGAGATGTGTAAAAATCAACAACTCCAGCTGGATGATAAATTGCCCTGGACAATTTTAGTACAATATAAAGCAAGTTCGCCCTTCCAAAGACCAATAAACTTTAATTTCCTAAAGAACAGTTAACACTGGAGCTGGAAGATATTTAAACATCCAAAGTAGCACACAATAAATAAAACAGAAATAGACAAAACACACAACCAAAACCACAAATAAAATGGATTTTGTCTTCCTTGTAAACAAAATTTCCCTTCAAAATTAATCAGCAGAATGTAAATTATCAAGCTCATTTTAATTTATCATGAAATTAATTGCTTATTACAACAGATTTAGCTGTTGCATAATCTCACAGATTAAAAGAAATCAAACTTTTAATCTGAGTACAGTTATTCTGGGCAAAATGATCAAATTTCCAGCATTCCTAACGATTCCTCTGAATTAAATGGACCTGAAGCATTTTTTTATTTTGCTTTTTGAGGTTGACATAATCTGTGACTTCCTTTTTCTCTGGGTGTAAATAACTTTTACACCCAGAGTCTTTTTTACACACGTTTTTGACGGGTGCCAATAAACATGAAGGGCGCTGTAGTTTTCTAATACACTAAGCACTGAAAATGTTTGGATGTTTCTGCTTAAAACTACCTTCTGTCATAAAAGATGAAAGTTAATCGCAATACTTTGTGGTGTTTGTTGTGGGAAATGTTGATATCGATGACAAAACTGCCCAGTTTCCCATGAGGTTAGGGGCTAACATCAATTTTTTTAATGGTACACTAGAGAAAAATGGAGCTGAATGTCATTCCTGCATGTCTGTCACATGTTTTTGTATTTCACATCTGCCAGATTTTATGGCTTTTCTTGAGCATTAAGCCTTTATTTCCTCCAAACTGGCTTCATTTTTATCAAATGTCATCCAACCCAGGTTTAGTTGGTGAAACTCTGCAAGCTGGTTGACAAGTTTGGAGGTAAATTAACCTCTTTTTTTATTTTTAAGAAAAACTTTTACTTTACAACGAGTATGCAAGAGTTTCATCTGTGAACGTTTGAGGACAAGAATGTATTCCTCTTTGTAGAAACACACAGAGCTGCTGGAAAACTCTGTATTGACAACTGTGTCAGGCTGTTTCAGGTTATCTGTGTGTAAAGTGCCATCAAAAGCATTCTTGAGAATCTGGTGATGTATTTCTTAATATTCACTATTTCTTCACGTGCTTTAGACCTCGTCACCACCTGTGTTTCACAAGATTGTAAATGTTCTTTTCAATAAAGTCACTGGAAAAAAGTTTTGGCGTTTCCCACCCATATATACAAAATATATATATATATAAATTCTTAGGCAGAAGATTACAACTTAACGTTTTTCTTACAAAATGATTGGTGTTGTTGTCTGATGTTAACTAGGAATGCAACCAATTAATTGGCTTACAATTAATTGCTGATTAAAATGAGTTCCAATCGATTAACTGATGATGACCACTCTGCCGTCCAGCAGAGTGCGCCGCTGGTCATCCCGAAGCTCAAAGTCCTTTAATATAGAAACAAAGATGGCGGCGGGAAAGAGAAACAGTCCAGAGAGTCCGGTTTGAGATGAAAAATACACTTTATGCAGTTTTGTTTAGAAGTGTAAACACACAACAGACTCCTTAAGTTATAAACTAAATAGTGTTTTATTCATCCGAGCTGCAGGATGGAACAATGTCAATTTTTATACTAAAAATTACTGATGTGCTACGAAGTTTAATAATGTGAGTAAACCACAATTTCCTGTTTATTCAGTTAGTATTTAATACAGCTGACAAATGAGTGGAATTATGTTTTTTTTTTTTTATTTTGCATAATGTGAAAAATTTTGCCCTTTATGTTATGAGAAGACAACCGTCCCTCTTGATACAAGAAAAAAACTCAGGTTTTTGAGAACATGGACGTTTACTAATTAATCGTTACTTGATCAATAAGATCAATCAGCTTTAGATTAACTCTTCTCGCACTCAAAAAGCTTAAGTTTTGTAACGACATATTTTCAATGTTTTAAGTGAAATAATTTGCCAGTGGAATTAGAACTGGGTTGCTAGGTGACGGGCTGGGCTTAGCTGGCGTTGCTAGGTAACGGCTCAGGGCCCAGAATTAGCACTTTCAGTGTTGAGGAACTTTTGGCCTAAAACAACTTCCGATTTTATGCTGAAAAGTTGCCTGTAAGTTGGTTTTGTCTTATTTCAAGTGTAATAAGATATTTGTGGTAGAAACTAGAACAAAACTAATTGGTAAATGAACTAATCGATAAACTAAGATAGCTACTTATTAATATTTTAACAATTTAATGTATTTTGTCATTAGATTCTGCTACAGCAGGTCCTTTGAGGACATTTAGAAACTTGAAATGAAAACGCGTTTGACCTCCAGTGTCTCCCTGACAGGCTGCTTGTAATTAGGGCTTTTATTTAGGTGTCACCTGTTGAACTTGGGAGTCATCCTCACACATCGACCGATTGGATTTCACAGCGCCCGTCTCTTTTACGGCAGCGACGGCGGCACGTGGCGCCTGAGGGCCTGCTGAGCTGATGTCCATTAGCTCATTGTCCATTATGTATCACCTTCCAGTAATCTGAGGAAATATCAAACAAACACGCCTTGTAAAATTGTGAGGGTACAAGAGAGGCGACGCGTGCCAGAAAGGGCCGCCTACAGGTCGGCGGCGTGGCCCTTTAAATATGGATGGGCGTCGGGACGGGGATCGGTGTCACACCGCACGCGTCTGCAGCATCATGGAGGAACTCAGCAGATGGATGAGGTGTTTGCAGGGAGGAAGGCAGACCTGCTGGAGGATCGAGGGCCAGATGTCAAGGTTAACCCCTCAGACGCCCAGGAGGGGCGGACCCGCCCTCATCTGAGGCTTTGTTGGCTCATCTCTGGAGGTAAATCGGGTGTCAAACACACCAACATTGTCTTTTATTGATGGTATTGTCTGACTTTGATAGGTGCCACACGTCTGGTGAACAAACAGCCAGATGACAGCCAGTAAAAAGAAAAATCTGTCAACAGATAAACAAAAAGGATACAGGCGTATTAGAGCTAAAGCTAACTATTTTTTTATTTTTCTTACATTTTTAAACATTTTAAAAATTTAAAATTTGTTACACTAACATGCTTAGTTATTTTTAACTGAATAAATAAAGTGATGCCTTTATGCACGGCAGTGCATTCAGGCCATTATAGATACAAAAGTAATTCTGTCAAAAAAACGTTTCAATTTCTAAGCTCCAAAAATCAACATTTAGTGTTTTCAAGCACATTCTTTACTTTGAAATTTCTTTCTAGAAAAATTCTGACATTGATCTCAAAATTTTGGGTTGTTTTTCTTAACAACTTAATAAATTTTCTTCAAGCAAATTTTTGACTTTTGAAACTGAAATTTTCAAGTTTCTTCTAGAATATCACTGAAACTAATCTCAAAATTTTTGAGTTGTTTTTCTAGCAAATTTTAAACTTTTGAAACTCAGAAACATATTTTTAAATGATTTAATATTCGAATCTTAAATGGCTGTAAGCAGAAGAATCATCATAATTAACAAATAAAGGTTTAAAAGAATCAATTGGTATTTAATTAATCTCCATTGTGTTTTTTTTTTTTTTTAGTGAAATTAGTTGAAACATTCAGTAGTATTCTGATTATTTGTTTTACTTGAGTCCTTCTTTAGTTTCAGGTTTTTTTTATTTTCTTAAATACTGTATGAAATCCTTGAAGGATTTCAGTTGGTTTTACTTATTCAGTTTCATCTTTGCTATAATTTGCCTTTTATTAATGCAGGTTAGATTATTTGAGATCCCAAATTCATCTTCAAGAAAGATCTGTTCACACAAACACTGGATCACAGCTGATAAAATAAGACCAGTGATGAAGATGTGAACCATATGCACCATAAGCAACAGCAGATGTCCTCCTGCCACTTCCAAATAAAGGGAGAAATATCAATTCACTGTTTAATTTGCTGTTTTAAACCAAAACAAGCATGTCTGATCATGTAAATGAGTCTGACGAGGCCTTAAAGAGAAATAACGGTAATTTCAGTAGAATCAAACTCCCCCAGAAGTGTAAATCAGCACAGTGGTAAAAAGTTCCCGGATTTTCCCAGTCAGCTGGGTCTCAAATTATCAACATGTCCAAACCAAACGGGAACACGCAGTATAGATGAAGGAAAACATCAATCTGTTATGAAAATAGAAATTACACAACAAAAGAAATGGAAGACAGATGGACAGAAGCAGGAGTCGACCGCTAAACAGAGGAAAACAAAGTTCCAGAGAGCTAAAGCAGCACAGTCATGATGGTGGAACGAAAACTGGGATTTAGTGACGAATCCTTAGACTGCATAGCCAAGGAGAAGATGCTGGAGTGTTTGTTTTTGGTGCCATTTAAAATAACTCAATGAGGAGATCACAGATCCACCATTAATTGATTTATTATTATTCCTATTTGGTGACGATGAAATATTTTTTTTATGGGTCGTAACACATTTGTCCAAGAAGAATGTTAAAGGTTTTCTTCAAGACAGGCCGATCAGCTCAGTGGCGTGGCCAAAAAACAATCTGGATCTCAGTTCAGATAAAAATTTATGATGGAAACTAAAAACAAACATGGTGGGCTTAAAAACAAACTTTATCCTACAGAGCTGATCTGTCAACACCAATATGAGAATGTTGTTTTTCATTAGCTAAGTCCTCAACGAATCCAAGCCAAAGAAAGTGCAGCAGGGACTGGAATGGATTTTTAGCCATCCCATATTTCTCCCTTAACTGTGAAAAAGATTTCAAAATTGTTATTCATTTAGGTTGTGTCTGTAATTTATTTGAGACTTGGTATTCACAGATGGGCAGAAAATTTGCATATTTATTTTCTTAGAGCATATTTAAAGTATTCCCTGCGACAGACTGGCGACCTGTCCAGGGTGTACCCCGCCTCTCGCCCGGAACGCAGCTGGAGAGGAACCAGCAACCCTCCCGACCCCATTAGGGACAAGGGCGAACAGAAAATGGATGGATGGATGGATGGATATTTAAAGTATTCTACCAAAAACGTAGCTTGGGAATCTGAAATACTTACCTGCAATGCTACTTATTACATAGACTTTATTAATTTCGCCATGGGAAAATTTATTTGGGGTTTCAACCAAATATTTCTGGATAGAACATCGTCCAAGAACCTGCAGATGCTATTACTAGTATGCATTGAGTGACGTCAACAAAACTAAACTGTTCCGATGTGGGACAAGCGTGAAAAAAGTTGTATCGCCCTTACTTATTTATTTATTCTATACTTCTACGAAACTAAGTTTTTAACGTTGATAGCTGCTCTAAAGTAACTTAAAAATGAATCAAAACATGAACCGGAAATGTGGTTGACCGCAGTGGCGGATGTTGAGCAGAAGTTGTTGCTGTCGATCTGTGAGTAAACGTCTGTGTAGCCGTTAAAACGGCACATAATGTGTTTTCAGTTAACTTGTTAGACATGCTGAGACAAAACTAATAAATAGAAAAGTAAACTTTATCTGAGTGTCGACTGTAGCGACCCATTGTCGCCAGTAGCAGGAGTTTATCAGTAGAGATGCGCAATCCTTAGCTTTTATTGTGATAGTCCACTTCCGCTAATTTTCACATTAGCAAATGTTTTAGCTAGGAGCCTAAATATTTTGTTAGCAAGCTAAATATTTAGTTTGGAAAATAAATATTTAGTTTGAAAATTGTTTATTCTAAAAGTTTAATATTTAGCTTGGAAAATAAGTAGTTAGCAAGCTAAATATTTAGGCCACGTTGCTTGAGGTCGCGTGTGAGGTTTTCACAGTCAGTGACGGTTGGGCCAGAACCTGTTCTGGTTCGCTGGGCTTTTTGAAGTCCACAGTAAACGTCTTGCTTCCTACTACAGGCAAACTTTATGGAGATGCTGATTTTATTTTCCAGGTACCAAAAGCTGGTTCAACGACCATTTCGCTCCTGTTCTTTATTGGTCAGCGAACTCCCCTGACCTTTAACCCCATAGAAAATCTATGAGTTGTTGTCAAAATAAAGAGGAGAGATCCAGACCCAAGAAGGGAGATGACCTGAAGGCCGGCCTGGACTTCCATGCAGGATGCACTAATTCATGCAAGAGGAGCCCAACCAGGTAACATGGAAATGTTCAAATGCCAGAAATTTGTGCTTAAAACATCGGTTTTGGCTGGTCTAAATTTCTGAGACATTGAATTTTGGGTTTACTTGAAAGCCATAATCATAAAAAAATGCAAAAGATGACTGGCAAGAAATATTGCATATTTATGCAATATTCTATTTTTTATATGTACTAGCACACACACACACACATATGTCTACATTTATAGTTGTCTGAATGTTATGTTTGAAAGGTTTACTTTCCAGCCGTGATTTGCAGCGTTCCCAGCAGGCCAACCCAAAGGCATGCAGACGGCTCAGTGAACGGGACATATTAAAACGTCACTGCTATAGCTTGCTAAAGCCATGCTAAAACTGGAGTAATACAATCAATCAATCAGTCATCTCCTGACTTCACAGCGCAGGAGAGCTCTGCAGGAATGCTGCTAAGCTGCAGATGTACCAGCCAAATTACTCCAGAGGGGAATTACCAGGCCATAAATCCAGACGTCAGAGAGGATGGCTACAGCTTATTTATTTCACGGTAAAGAAATCTGAGTTGTTTTTATGGTTTTGGGATGTGCTGATTTTGTCTTCATTCTGGTGTGATTTAAACCAAAGATTAAATCATATTTATACCTTAAAATGGCACAGTTGGTTGATTAGAGGTGATCTATAATTCTTCCTTGAAAATGTTACAGTTAGATCTATAAGTTAATATATATATACAAAAAACAATATCATAGATGATGAGATAGCAGTGTGCTCAGTTTCAGAATAAACTGTTTTAGGGCATCTTGTCACTCTTAAATGCAAATATCTCCCACATCTCCCAAACACAACATTTACACTTGCACAACAAAATGGCTGCAAATAGATGCATAATTATACAACCATTCACGTTTGAAAAGCAGAAGTTGTGCCTCCTGTACAACCAACAAGAATGCAACGAGTAATTTCTGGATTGTAAGTCAACAACAAAACAGTTGTCTTTTCCAGTAGCCATTGTACAGCACATACAGCAGTAAAACCAGCTGACCAAACGTGTCAGAACTCTACTGGGGTTGCTAGATAACGGGCAGAACTCTACTGGGGTTGCTAGGTAACGGGCAGAACTCTACTGGGGTTGCTAGGTGCTGTTTTGTGACATTACATTCAGGAGGTTTCTGAAACAATTCCTTTTTCAGACATCAAAAATCAATATTATTGGCAAAATAATTGGGTATTTGTTTTTTTTTAAGCGCTTTTAGAAGTTGTTTTTAGAAGCAGTAGAGGCCCAAATGGAAGTACTAAAACAAAATGGAGATTTTGCATAATAAGTTATTTGATACTTTGTTGATGTATTTTTTGTTTGTATTTTTTTCTATATTTTGTAAATTCATGATCAAATGATGGATTGTATCCTTGGATTATATTTTTAGAAGCAGCTGAGACCCAAACGGAAGTACAACAAAAATATGTGTAATATATATATTATATAATATATATAATAGATCCCCTTTAAAATCTGGTTATGATAAAGTTTGTAGCCAGCTCTTGTTCCGCCTCCTTATTCATAAATCGGAAGCATGCCAAGCTGTAATTCGGGGTGGATTTCAGGAACATTCTTGCTGCTGAAAACAGTTTCAATTTGTAATGTAATTGTGCTGTAAGTAGCAGGCAAACAACAGACACACAGTCTAGTCAACACAACACAGTAACCACTGGCACCAGCTCGCTGGCAGGTGCTGGGAGTCATTATTGCTAATTAAGATGTATAAATATACTGTCTGGCACTTGACTTCTCATTTGCAGAGGGATGGGTTTCCCCCCCCCACCCATCAAACTCAAAAAGCGCCAAGGTAGACAAGGTGAGGGCATGCGGTTCTGGTCGCTGCAGTGTGTGCACTGTGGGCACACTTCAGCTCAGCTGGCAAACATCTGACTGCTGCCGGCGGCTGCCAGCAGCTAAACAAGCCCAGGTTTGAGGGGAGAGAGTTGCTTGTTTGGGCTGAGCTTTGCAAAGTCTGCCAGTGTGTTGGAGAGACTGGTTCCCCATTCACAGATCCTCTTTGAACTGGTGGCTTCACAGACGATGACAACAGCCAGATAAGAGTCAGAGCTGCAGGTGATGTAAGACATGATGTCTGTGCAACCTGTCGGCCTGCTTGTTAAACAATTCAAATCACTTACACCATCTGACGCCGTCGGATCAGCTGATCTTCAAATCAGCCATTTTTTACCATTGAAGAGTAGAGATGTTGGATTGTCTGTTGTTAAGTGAAAACAAAGCCCTGAAAACATATTTAGTTTAGATTTTAAACCTTTTGTAAAACAGCAAGAAAACAAAGTAATACAGAATTTTCTGGACTTGTAGAAGAACTCTTGCTAAACGACACTTTAATTTAACTTTGGTTTGTTTGTCTGGAAAGTCTGGTTTGTTTTGGGAGGTGTGAATACCTAATCGACTAATAAAATGAACTCTGGTCCGCTTACAGACCTTGATCTTGTAGGTGCTTGCTAATTGCTCCTGGCTAGTCTGAAGGAGCAAAGGTTTGCACAGCTGATTGATTGCCATTGGAGATTAAAGTATTTATAAAACATTCTTCACAGAATCTAGGCTACACTCCAGGCATGTTTTTGATTAGGGAATAATATTATAAAACAAAAAAGTTGATTTTACAGAACACTGCCCCTTTAAAATACAAATTCAAACTTGAAATTTAAGCTGAATTGGCTGGGAAAAACTTTTCAGATCCATTCAGCCACACAGCCTATCACCATATCAGAACTGTGCAGGCCCTTTCCCAGCCTCCTCTGTTTTTAAAGTGTCACATAGCGGCATGAAGACCCGTCAAACCTTAAAGCTGGTGAGACGCGGGCCTGCCTCTGTGGACTCCTTTGTGCGGGGTGTAAAACACTTCCAATTTGCAAGTGAGATGAGTTGTCAGGCTGCGCAGACATGCAGGTGGCTCAATTTGTCTCCCTGTTTTGTTATGGCTGAAGCTGAGATTCCTGGCAAAGCACTGGTGAAGTCCCAGCAGCGCCTGCAGCTCAGGGAAGTGCTGCAATTAATTATCTCGTCCAAGTTTTGACATGCTGTCACTCCCTCAGAGAGACGGCGTTGACGGCTTTATCCCCCTGAATGTAACAGCGAGGCCGCCGTTCAACTCCTCAACAACAAGAAAAGATGCTTTGACATTGTTGATAAAACTTTCTGAAGAGAAAAGAGAAGCAGCAGCTCTCAGACTGAGAGCTTCACTTAACTTTCATGTGATGTTTCTATTTAAATGTTAAGACAAACCAATGAGACATTACGGTAATAGCTTGTGACATTTTGCTATAAATAAAAATGTGTTCTCCGCCTCCCTGACAGAACAGCGACTGCGAAATCAAGAATCAACCTGGAGATGTACTTTAGTTTCATCCTGCCTGAAATAAACTCCAGTTTGTTTGGCTAGAAAGTGTGGTTTGTTTGGGGAGGTGAGAATGTGTAATCGAACAAAAATACAAACTGAGACCCACGTTTGTAGGCGAAGTGGACCTTTATGTGGTTTGAATGCATGTGTGGACCACAGAACGCTCCAAAAGCAGGAAGTGGACTCTAGCACAGGGCATTCCAGGTAAATACAACCAAAACAAACATGGTAGTCCATTTTGGTTTTGGTGCAGCGCCACCTCAGGCGAGGAGGGGAACAGGTTTTTTAATTAGCTTGGATGCCTTGACCAACAGAAAATGTAAGAAATGTTTAAATTTTGGTCCTTACTCAAACCGAGTCTACCAGACTATCAGATAAGCTACAGAAGGTTGAAAAAGTGAAGTCTTTTTATTTTAAAAGCACCTAAATGTATTTATTTCTTTGTGTTTAAGTTGTATGATACTGTAATTAAATACTAAAGGCAACAATTAAATAACTAGGAGTCATTGTCATCCTGTATGATGAACGGGTTGAGGTACGGCGTCCGTCACGAAGTTGTAAAGTTCGGCGCTGGTACGTTTAGGGGGCATGAGTTTGGGACATGCAGTCCCCTCTCTTCGAGCGCTGAACCAGAACCAAGTGGAGTGAGGCTGACGGGCCACAAGAGCACCATTGTTCTTCGCATTAATCAAACTGAGGAAGGGCAGGTAGCATTTCTGCAGCCCACCCTACATGCAAACCCTGCCAACCTCCATGAATGGACTGCTTTTTTAGCTGGCAGCGATTGGCCATCGGAGCTCCGGGAGGATGTGTGTCTGTTTAATTAGTGTGATGAGCTCAGCGGAGTTTATGTGCAGTGTCGGACACCAGGTATTAACCCCTTGAGTTTGACCCCGTCAGGGGGGTGGCCGACCTCATTCTTGACATCTCCTTCTTTCCACCGTTCTCGCTTTTCTCCTCTTCATTAGAAAACCGCAGATTAAATGGAAGGGAAGAAAAAAAAAGCAGGCAGGAACAGGACTGGCTCAAAGTTAACCTTCGTCTTTGAAATGAAGTAAAATATTAATGCTCCCATGATGGAGCAAATTGGATAAATTATAGAGATTTCCTCCACTTTTAAAACGTATGACAAAGTAAACACAGGAGTAGACACTTGGCCTGTAGCAACATTAAAGAAAAACTATCCTACAAAACTCTAGGTAGCATGAATTTGTTTGGCTAAATTAGCTTGAAAAATCCCATTACTTTTAAATTTGTGGCAGCGGGTTGTGTAGAGGGTAGAAAAACAAAATATCAGACAAGACAAGAAAGATTGGCTAGAAGAGTTACAGACTGTTGCTATCTAGCAACATGCAATACAAATAAAGTTTATTTGTATTGCCCATGTTAGCCCAAGTTAGCAGCTTTAAAATCCCAGGTTTTCTTACCGCACAGACCTAAACATAAATGTTTTATATACTTAACAAATTCTTAAAGCACAATATAATTCGCAATACACAAAAAGGAATTATGTTGAAACCTTTTTTAAAAAGATGTTAGCATAGCGTAACATTTGGTGCTAGCTAAGCTAAAAAGCAATTACAGTGCTTTTTTTTTGTGAATACTTACTCTCATAATATCTAAACTTATATGCTAACACACAGTTTGTAATCAATTTTTAAATGAGAAAAAAATGACAATTTTAAAACTGCTTTTAGTTTGCGCCCACAGTGTCCAAGTTAGCTACACATTTTAGCTCAGCTAAAGGAGTGTATCACAGCCTTTTAAGGAAGAAATAGATTAAATTAAAAAAAAATTTCTAAAGCACAATTCTTCAGGTGTGACTGTTTGTGAAAACCCAAAAGTACTTCTGTGTTTTACTTTAACATCTTCCAGTTTGGTGCAAACAAAAGTAAACGGCTATTTTCCAGCTTTGATTTTTTATTTTTTATAAGGAGTATTTAAACTAAATAAAAACCACGAAACTTATTAGACACAGTTTGTCATCAGTGACTATTTATGAATATAGAAAAGAAGGATGGTTTCTATGCTTTGTCGTAAATTAAGAAAATATATTTATGTATATGCTCAATGCTAGTTTTAGCATTAGCATACATAGAATGTTAGCATTTATTGACAACAATTGCTCTCCAAAACAAGAGAAGCATATTTACACTTTTTGAACAGAAATATTTTAAGCAAATGAAAACTGTAACTATGGAATTTAATACTGTTTTTATTGACTTGATAGTATTTGTGTGGAGATTGAAAATATGTCCAATGCTATAGTTAGCTTAGATGGACTATTAAAAGTTTTTAAGGACTATTTCGACTGAGAAAACACTGAATATTTTATAATAAACATAAGTTTGTTACAAAATATGTAGTTTTTGTATTATGTGATACCTGGTTATTTTCATGAAATTCAAAAAGAGAGAATATTATTGTTTGGTGTATGTGCTCTGTGTTGACAATAGTTTCAATCTACAGCTTCTGATTTGGTGCTAAAATTATGGTTTATTTTACTGCTTCTGAATATCAGTGGTTCCTGTCCTTTCATAAAGTTAGAAATCTTTTTATAGCTAAAGCTTTGAGCAGAGATTTATTAGTACAGTTTATCTGCTAAACATTTGGTGATAAATCTGCTGCCTTTCATCTAAACATTATTTTCAGCTCTTGCTGCCATCAACTTTGTGTTTTCAATGCAGCAGCAAATGAGGAAGGTGTGAAATGAAGCATCCCTAAAGTTATAAAGCAATTCCCTAAAAACACTGTTCTTATCTCACCACTAAACGGCACACTGAGAACCCTGATTTCCTCCTCTGTTTACCATAAACATCCATTGAAATGATGCAGCGCTCATTCACAGGCGGCTGCCTTATATAAACGCTGCATGCGGGAGCGTTAGCATCACCCAGGGGCTTTGCTTTCTAATTCATTTAACCACAGCTGTGTTTTCCTAACAGCAGCAGCTCACAATTAAAAAGCATGAAAAGATACGAAAACATTCTTACCATGCCTGACACACTTTCCACAAAGGTGAAACAACCACTTTAGGCGCAATCACAGCTTAGGATCCTTCATCGGATTATGCACTTTATTAGTTCAGTGGAACAAACAAAAGCACTTCAGGGGCATCTACGTCGGGATTACGATGCCTCCTCTGCAGAGGATGGCATCTTTTTATTGAAGGTAATTAATTATGAGAACAAAAAGGTCATGGTAGGTATGTTGTTTCATGACTAGCAGAAAAATTCAGACCTCTTACCTGTAAACTTCACTCTGATAGACAAACATAAAGTAAAGCTTAACTGGGAAATAAAAAGAAAACAATACAACATTTTTAACAAATAAAAATCTTAAAAAGGTGGTTAAACTTTCGCACATTTAGAAACTCTGAAGATTTGACACATATTGTCCCTTGGATTTAGGCCTTTGCTTTGACTAGGCCATTCTAACACATTGTAGTACTGGCTAGGGTTGGATATTTATCATATCGTTTATAATTTATTGGGATAAATTTCTTATCATGAAAAAGATTTTGACTTGTTTAGAAAATTCCAGCTAATGATGTTTGAACACCTAAAACTGTCTGTATTGTTGGGATTTTTACTGCACTGTTTGTTCTATTAAAGCTTCAATAAATGCCGTTACATTTTGAATTTTTAAATCACACTTCTTTATGAAATTGCTGTCATACAAAAACATGGAATGGTTTTATGTAAATCAGTTGGTAGTGGAAGTGTCAGAGCGTGACACTTTTTGCATTTAGATTTGACTTTATCCAACTAGATCAGGTATCTGGGTACACCTGACATAACACAAAACAAAACTAACTTACAAGTAACTTTTCATAGAAATATAGGAGCTTGTTTTGAGTCTGATTCTTATATATGACAAGATATTTTTCCCATGTTATAAATGAAATAATCTGCCAGTGAAACTGGAACTTTTCATCAATATTAAGGAATTATTTACTTAAAACAAGCTCATATATCTTGATAAAAAGTTACTTAGTCTTATTTCAGGTGTGCAAAGGTATTTACACTAGAACGTTGACAAAAAGTACTAATTATTGACTCAAAACAAGCTCTGATATTTTACAGAAAAGTCAGTTTTGTCCAATTTTAGGTTTGCTGAAAACTAAACTATAACTACTTGGTTTTCACAGTTACATTTTGTCGTGTTTAGAGAATTACCTCTGTTTGTTGAAGCTTGTGGTTTTCAGTTTGAAGGTATCTCAATGACTTTTGCTGTAGCGGTGACTTCCACTGATGACTTATGGTAATGATTCAGTAAAAAAAACATCTGCTGTAGTTCCAAAAATGTCTGATTTGTTAAACCGCCTGGCAAACACTTAAAGGTTCGTGTGGATTTTCAGAGGATTACTCCAGGAGGGCATCCTGTAAGAACATTAGACAGGCGGCTGTGTATCTGAGAGAAAGTTAAGGCAGCGATTTATCGGGATGACGATTCCAATCTGCGTCTTAAATCATTAAATTGTGCAGATGATCTAATTTTCATCTGAGCAGAACAAGCCAGGACCGAGTCCCAGTTTCCTTCCAGAGAGTAAATCAGGCTCCGGGTTGTGTTTATTAATATCACCCTTGGTACTGAGGGAGTGGAGAACAAAGAGCCCGAGTCACAGCATGTCAACTCCGCAAAAGCCAGTGTTTGCTGCGCCCCCTCTGAAAACACTTTATTAATTGGATTTAGATATTTGCAAAATGATCTATTTAATGGGATTACCACTCGTATAATGATCTTATTTATGAGGGAAGCAATCCAAGGTTTGAGGCAGGGCTGATAATGCATTTCCAGCTCTTTGGCAGTTAATGTTGTGTTACAGGAGGAGATAAAGTTGAAGCCTGGTTGTAAGCGAATAGGTGAGCGAGCGGCGGTGAAATGGAGCCGGAGCGGTCGCTCTCGCATTCCAGAGGGCCGTCTGGACCCGCGTCCCGCTGAACTCCTCACAAGTTCAAGGCAGATGCAGAGAGCGAAGGCGGAGGGTTTGGAGACAGATAGCCTGCCTCTCACTCCCTCCTCTGCAGCATAATGGCCCTTTCTTACATCTTTATCCACCTCAGTATCTCGCCGAAGCTTTTACCGACCCGGCCGGAGGTAGAGTGTCCAGCGAAAGTTTGATTTAATCTCAGTATTAATATCAGCGGGAATATTTGCTGTTGTTTACCGTCGCTCATGTTTGCCACGGCGTTTAAGCTGCTGGATGATTTCCCTCATGGAGGTTTTAGCTTCGTTTTGCCTCTAATGCAAAAAAATGAAAAAAAGAAAGTGTATATGTAAATGTACGTCTTTTCTGCAGACTTTCACATTTCCATTTCAGTGTAACACTTGATTTATATGTGCTTAAAAAAATAGGTTCTAATCTTTTACTTTAAAAGGATGTATTCTCAAATGAGATTATGTTAATAGCCTGTAATTTGCATAAAACGGTTGAAAATATTAAACCAGATTAAAAATTCTGAATATTTAAGAGTTTTATCCGCGCTGTTAGTCAACAAATGTATTCATTTTCCTGCAGAATATTAGAGCCTAAATGTGACACTGAAGAAAACGAGAAAGGAACACAAAGCTGTGCAGCAGCACTGAAAAAACACAAAATCTTCTATTTTTTGTGAAATCTGGTGTAAATATCTTACATAACGTAACGTACATAACGTAACTTTAATAAAAAATGTTTTTTAAAATATTTACTAAAACTGTTCAACTTTTTTTGTGGTCTTTATGATATATTTATAGCTGCAGTTTGTAACTTTTATAGAAGAAAAGTGTTTTTTTTGTTTTGTTTTTTTTTAAACTGTCTCCATGTTGTGACAGTTTAATGTTAAGACAGATAATCTGTAAAAAAAAATTGACTTCATCCACGTTTTCCTTGAGCTGCTATTATCAACCCCACCAAAAGCAACCAATCAGAGCCAGGAGGCGGGTCTTATCGCTGTCAATCATCTTTGTTAACACGCTGCTAATGACGGATCGAACTCAACGTTACAGGAAAATCGTAAATCAGCCATAATGGGTGGCTGTGCTAACTAGCCTTAGTATTCATAACAGGCTGTACTAGCTGCATCATAGCAGAGGGGTAAGCAGCGTGCACATGGATGTGATTGACAGCACTAAACCCCGCCTCCTGGATCTGATTGGCTGTTTCTAGTTTGCGCTGGGAGTTAAATTTTTTCAGAGATTATCTGTCTGATGTTACACTGGCACAACATGGTGACAGTTTAAATATATTTTTTACAAAAGTTACAAACTGCTGCTTTAAAGTAAGATAAAAGTAACTTTTCTGCAAAATAAACTGACTTTATTCTTAAAGAACTACTTACAGATTTTTTATAACATGAAAAAAATATCTTACTGTGTAAGCCAAAAAAAATCTTACTTTTTTTGTTAATATTTAAAAATTATTTACTGAAAACAAGCTTCTAAGTTTTGCTGAAAAGTTACTTGTTAGTTATTTTCATCTTGTTTTAAGTGTAATAAGATATTTGCAGTAGATACTCGGTCAGATCTTGTGTTTTTGCAGCGTCCTTGTTTTCTTGGCGACCCGTTTGTGCGGCTCGGCGCGCAGCGGGTCCACGGTCTTTGCAGCATTAGTTTCAGATGAAGGCGGAGGCACAATGTGAGGCCGGCGACTAAGAGCGCCTAACAAGCCTCCATTCAGGGCATTAATCTGCAGACAAGTGTCTTTTTTGTGTCTGAGTCTTATTTTCATCGCCATCAGTTCAGAACATAGATTGAAAGTGATTCAGGTTTTGCTCTCAGGTTCCTTCAGATCTGCAGCTTTTCCTCTCAGTCGACCAACTAGGGGTTATGCGCTCACATAAGCCTCATTCTGGACTTTTAATTACTTATTTAAACTGATCTTGTTCCAATGTTTCATAATTATACAACATACAACTCCAATTAATTCTTGAAACCTGGTTTTAGGATGGATTTAACTGTCTGGATCTGATAAAACCGTAACATTTATAAACTTTTGTTGATTACAGAAAATTCACAATAGTTTTTTTCTTTTCCTTTTTGATGTTTTCATCAAGTTATTCAAATGTAAACTGCAGATTTAATAACTTAATGAAGTGCAGCAGTTACTTTGTATACAAATACATTTTAAACTTAATAGTTTTCCATAAAAGTATGTGTAATATGTCACAGAGTACAAAAGTAAAATACTCAAGTAAACACTGGAAAACACAAAATCCTTCCAAGTATTTTTGGATAGTTTCTAGTGCAAATATTGTATTTTACTTGAAATTAAACAAAACTGACTTTTAAGTTACTTTTTAGTAAGATATAGGTGCTTGTTTTAGCCATAAACGCCTTTTTAGATTTTTTATTGATATTTAAGAATTATTGACATGAATAAGCTGCTATATCTTCCTGAAAAGTTATTTTGAAGTAAATTTTGTCTTATTTTAAGTGTAGTGAGATATTTGCACTGGAAACTAGACAAAAAATGTTTAAGTTTTTGCAGAGTAGCTAATCCTTTCTGTTAATATCAGCTGTCATTTTAACATAATTGTTGAAAAAACATTCAAAAGGACTTGAAATCTCCTGTTTCAGGGACTTGATCTGACAGTTACCTGTCTTGGCTTGGCAATACTTTGCGTTTTGTGTTTTTGCAGTTTTGCTAATGCCTCCTGATAATATTAGCTCAGCACAGAGACAACCATAAAGAACTACAGGAAAACTGGAGTAATTAAACCTAAAAACACACATTAATGTATAATCTCAGCATCAAATCACAGCTTTCATGCTTCAGTTTTACTGATGCTTCACCTTTAAACACCTTCAGGTCCAGAACTGGAGCTGCTCGGTTGTTTTTGCGTCTCTGTGAGCGGTTAATCGTCCCGTTCGGATCTGATTCTGCCGCCCCTCGTGGCGCTCCGCCCTGCAAACCGAGACTTGGAAGAGAGGATCCCGTCTTCGCCTTGAGGCTCACACATTTAAACACTCATTTATTTATTGGTTTATTTGAATAGCTTCGCCTTTGTGAACTTTGAGACGTTTTTATTTCCGTTTTGTCTTGCTACAGATTCGGTCTGACGTTTCTTTCATCTGGCAGCCGCCGGTCGGGTGACAGCTTTACTGGTTTATGGTATGGAGCTGAGATTATCATCGCAGTGTGTCTGCGGATCGCTGGGTCAGGAAGACCCCGTGTTACATTAGGCCAAAGCCTGACATCCCGCCTTAAAGTTGTGAGGCTTTAATCGGCTGCAGATGGCTCCTTTCTGCTTTATCGGCGAGTTATTGCTTTCTAAATAATTGCCCATCAGATTAGTCTGAATGTTTTTATGAACTCTGCCAATCTGACCTGCACTCACTTTCACATTAAGCGTATTTGCGATATTGCGTGTGTTTTGATGTTCCCGTATTGTTTATGTGGATTTACGACGTGCCGCGGACTGAGGTCACCGTCGTGAGAGAGATTTATGGGATGCCCACCAGGCTCCGCCGTTCGGAGTCCGTCAATCATGCCCGCCGTTTATATTGCGCTGTCGGATCAGACACGTCTCTCTCTGACAGGCAGTTGTTCGGGTTTGGAGGTTATCACCACATTTATCAGAGTCACAAGAAGAATTTGTGTTTCTGTAGCTTTAATGTTGACTGTAAATGTCCTCTGTGCTACAGCTGTTTGATTCCTTCACTAAAAACTAAAGTCAGCTCACATTTCTGGCCTTGCAGCTCAAAAGTACAATACAGTATGTTACCAAGTGTTTTTGTTTAGCTTCTGGTGAAAATATCTCTCTGTTTTTTTCTTCAAATGTAAACAGAAAAGGAGTGGTATCAGATTTTAGCTTTTGGAGGATTTGTCTTTTGTTTTTGGTTAAACATCACGAGCCATTTCTCCCGGTAGGGTTGGCACCAGCACCAGGCTCGCATGTTTGACTCCAAACTCATAGGTCAGAAAAATAAAAACACTTCGGACTCGACTTGTTCCCTCAATACTTGTTATTTGACTTGGACTTGTAATCTGAGACTCAAATCTTAACGACAGTTTTTTAAAAGTTACAGGAGTTCCTAAGTATTTTTGGTATGGAGCTATGGAGATAAAAACTGCTACCATAATAACCTTGAGGGCCAAATTTGGCCCCCAGGCCTTGAGTTTGACACCTGTGATCTGAGCTGACTGAACATGTGCAAAAATTCACTCAGTTTTTCTTCCAGTTCACAATTCTGCTCAACTTTACGTTTATTTATCCCATGAAATCCTAATGAACAAGTTAAAGTGGTGTGAATACTTCATCCAGGTGAAGTCGTCTCCTTCGGCTCGCTGGCGGCGGCTGGCGTTGTCAGGTCGCTTTGTTTGTGAGCGGTAGGCGTTAAGCGTTGTGTTGTGGTGGGCAGAGACAGTCAGCGTCTCAGATCTACTGTATGAATAAAGTCATATTGTGAAGTGTGTGGGCTGATATGCTTGGCAGTCAACCCTGACAAGTAGATTAGCTCTTTACTGGGCCACCTCTGAATGGCGTTACACACACGACTCACAGCGCGACATATCAAACATCTAACGCCCAGCGCCGCAGATGAAAGCACATCAAGACGTGAATAAAAAATAAAAAATAAATAAACTGCTCTATGTTATGTGGCTTCTCCACAGCTGCAGCGGTTAACAGGAGTCAGAAATTGGCATGTCTAAAAAGTGGGATAATGATTATAAATGTGACAGGCTGAAAACTAATTACAATTGTCTCACTGTGTTTTCCAATAATGCCTCGAACATTTCTATAAAACTCATTTAAATCTTCCACAAGTCCAAAATTCAGCTCTTGCTCTCAAGCCATTTGGCACATTTTTCTTCAGTTTACATTTAGAGAGGATTAGCTGAAGAGCTGAAAATAATCATGCCAGATGTCTGCTGCTGCAGCGCAGAGACTGCCTCCCCGGTGGGCATTTCTTCCTTTTTTCTTGACTTTTTATCAAAAAAAAACAAAAAACACTCTGGGATCCTGGTAATGCATCGCCTCATGTTGTGAAGCTGTGTACACAGACTGGATATCATGTCACATTTTACTATAACAATGAGGAGGGAGGAAAGTAAACCCGCCCTTTCTGCTCGTATGAATGTAGGAAGAGCTTCAGTCTGTTTACAGCCAACTTAAACAGACAGAGCGCAGACTTATGGAGCAAACAGGTCCTAACGCTCAAACCACATCTGTATGCTCAATAAAAGCCACTGTAAATGTGAAAAACATCAAGATTTCAGAGAGCCTGATGATAGAAAATGTAAAACCGGATAATTAACGGAGCAGTTATTAGCGGGGGGACATTTCGCCGTGACGTCCCTCGTTATTCCGGGGTTTTCTTTGACTGTGTGCAGTGTTTTGGGGT
Source organism: Gambusia affinis (assembly GCF_019740435.1). Classification (NCBI taxonomy): domain Eukaryota; kingdom Metazoa; phylum Chordata; class Actinopteri; order Cyprinodontiformes; family Poeciliidae; genus Gambusia; species Gambusia affinis. Next base: position 25,560,865 of record NC_057880.1, read on the forward strand.
TTGTTTTGCAGCTTTAATGAGCTCCTCTGGAATGCCGCGTCTCCCACATGTCTCACAGAGGGCGGGTCCATCTTATTGCTGCCACATGTTGGGCTCCTATAGTGACTCTTCCAGGCCTGTGTGGTCAGCCAGTTCAAAGCGCTCAGCCTCATTTGTTATACAACTTCATGTAACAACAAGCCGATGCTTCGGTGTGTCTGCGGAGGCAACAAAAGAGCGCCGCCACTCTTTTCCTTTTGTCCCAACCGGCTCTGCCCTCGGAGTCTCTCAGATCATCTGTTTCTCTAATTAGCATGCGTGCCGGACAGTATGGCCGAGATGCGCTGCAGAAATCCTTCATTTGGGCTCCTTTCAGTGTTTGAACTCTGACAGTAATGTTTGTGGTGTGGTAGTAGTCGATCACTGTCACCGGCTGAGTGGTGCGCCGTGCCACATATGGCAACAATCTGACATGCTGGTCCGGTCTGGAGGTTTTGAGGGACTAGGTGTTAGCTCCCTGGATCAGGCCGTCCCCATCAATTCTTCTGCAGATGATCCTGCAGACAACTTGGCTGCAGATGTGCAGCTTGGTGATGGGACTATCAGCACGGACACCTTAAATATCACTCAGCATATATTAATAGAAATACTTCTGCTTGGTAAGTGGTGGGCAGAGTAGCCAAAATATATTACTCATGTAAAAGTTCAACTTCAACACATTTTCACTCAAGTAAAAGTTAAAAGTAGCCCTCAAAGTAAAAGTAAGAGTAAATGAATATTTGGTAAAAAAAGAAAAAAAAAAAAGAAAATCTACTCAAGCACTGAGTAACTGATCAATTTATCAATCATTTAATATTTAAAAATTGCATCATCCGAAGGACTAAAATGTAAAGTTAAGTGGAAATTTTGGTATTTTAAGGACCAAAATGACAATAATTCATACAAGTACAAAAAATAGAAAGTGTTTCTAATTCAGTTTCTTTCAATGAAAAACTTATGAAACTTTAACAAAACAGCTGGTGTGTTTCTGTGTCTGGTGAATTTTGTTCTTGGTAGAGAATCCAGGAACATTGTTCAAGTAGAAATACTTCAGAATAAAGTTACTCAAGAGAAAATAAAAAGTACCTATCCAAGGAAAGGTAAGAGTAAAAACGTTTTTGGCCAGAAGTCTAGTCAAGACAGAGCACTTCAAAAACACTAATTTTACCAAATATTTGTGTTTGTTAATTTCTAGTTAAAATATTTTTGTACACTTTTAATAAATCAAGACTAAATTAAAAGTGACTTTTAGACAAGATAGATTAACTTTTTAAGTCAATAATTTTTCATTATAGATAAAAATGGTAATCTTTTCACTTAAAACAGGAAAAATATTTTATCGATTTAGCTTGTCGCTAAATATTTAGCCTGAACATTCAGAATCACATAAAGACAGTTACAAAATCAGTCTTCTACCAGGACTAATGTTCCAGCAAGCTCTAGAGAAACTCATCCATGAGTTTATGTCTTATCTTGATTACAACTGAAGGTTAGCGTTAGGGTTCCTACAGCGATGGAAACACAGAGGAGGACAGAGTACCCAATCATTATACTGAAGAGTACAACTACTTCAACATATTTTTACTCATGTAAAAGTAATATGCTCTCCAGCTGTAGTTAGAGAGCACATAAAAGCTATTTATAGCATTTTGATAGCTATAGAAGATAGGGAGAAGACAGCTCTATATCTTCCACTATACACAGCTATAATTAACTCTAGAGTTAGCTATAGCTAGAAAGCTAAGTGCAACTGCATATGCTAGCAAGAGTCTTACAAAGTCTTTGAGTTGGGGACACCTGCATATACCCTCTTTAGTACGTTATAATTGACCCAGTAGCTCTAGCAGTTAAAATAATCTGCTATCTTCTCCTAAAAACTAAAATAAATTGTTAATATGGGCCAAATTACCAGCAGGTCATGAGCCAACCAGTACCACCACTCTCTGCAAATAACCTGTTTATCTTATTTTATTTTTTAACCCATCAATTCCCCGGAGATGTTTCCAGCTCCACCAGACTGCAGAGTCTTTGGGGACGAGGTCCAGTGCATGTGCTGGCTAGTAGGCCATTTGCAATAATCTCCTTTTTACCGTTTAGAGGCTAATTATGTAACATTACACCTGCCTCCCTGAGCCGGGCCCTGGCGTGGGGCAGAATGAGTCGGGCTTTCTGCCCCCCCACCACTCAGAGGGGTGGTTAGAGTTTCTTAATGAGATTAGCCCAAAGCTGAAATCTGCTTTGTGTCCCTTGCTATATAGTGAGATAGTGGATAAGCAGAATCAAAGCTAACCGAGGAGGGGGGGTGGATCTCTGGAAGATGCAGGCAGTCGACCTCATTTCTGACTCCCCTCCTCTTCCCCCCTGCGTGTGACTTGGACGGGATTCGCCGCTATCACACATGACATTGTGTGCGAGCTTTGCATAGGAAATATCTTTGTCTCACTCTGGTGTTTGCTAGCTTTGGTGTTTTCGTGCTTTTCCTTTATCTGGCTGTCCAGTTTCTATTTGCTGTTGGATCAAAACTTCTCCGAATTGAGGCCAGATGGGTTGAATATTGAATTAAAAAGGAATAAAAGAAGAAGCTTTTTCTTACCAAGTCTGGAATATAAACTTGTCTAGTTGTGGTTACAGTACAGCTGTCTTTCTGTCTGCTATTTTCAAACACACTTCTAAGGCCAAGCCTAAACTCATATTAGTCGGTGACACCATAATGTGCGAGACAGAGCTATATAAAGTCAGGATTCCACCACCCACAGCAGCCCATCCACAATGGGAGCCTTTCTTCCTCCAAATTTATTAGGACCTTAATGACACTGTGAATTTCAACTTGGACAAAAGATGAAAAACCAACAGAGGAGCCTGACCAGAATAACACACACACACACACACACACACACACACACAGAAATGTATACAAGCTTGCAAACAACTTGAGTGGAGAATTCCCAGAACGAGGGCAAATTCTCACCGAGCGATAACACGTAAATATTTTGCCCACTTGCTCCGAAATATGATGTTGATTAAGAGAGTAAAGGTGAAGGTTAGAGAAGGGCCGAGGATTAGCAGTATGGGCTGCGTCTGGGGTTAGCATAACAGCCCGGCTGCTGGGACTAGTAATAACAACAGAAGTAATAATAATCACAGACTAATTGTTTGAACCCCGTGGCTTCCTTGCAAGAGTCATATTTGTAAAGCTCAATGCCTCTTCTGTGGCAAGAAAAAGATTCAGTCGCCAGTCCTCCTTTAAAGTCAGTCGAATGTTTTTGCTTTCTGCCCACATGGAACAAAAGAAACATGGAAATTTCATGTAAATTTTATCATCAGGATGTTATTAAATGGACACTTTTAAACTTTTTTGCATTTGAAATGTCTGTCTTGCTATATAAAACCTGTTATATGTAAAATAGGAAATGTTTGTGCTTCGTACAATAAATATCAATATCGAATTGATACTCTCAAAACTTTATTTCAGATTCCCATTTGAATTTTGTATTTTGTTTTTGTGTTATAGTTCCTCAACTCTACCTCAAAAAATGTTGCTTTGATTTGTTCGTGTGAAAATTTTCATGTTTCACGTTTTGCAAATCTAAAATGTGATTTTTCCATTTCTTGTGATTACATTTCATTGATTTTTCATGAAAAAATGTCTATGTCCATAGATAAAATCTTCTATTTCATGTAATATAAGAAATGTCTATTGTGCTTCGTACAATAAATGTTAATACCAACTTGGTTTCTGTATCAGTTCGGCATTACTGAAACTCTAGTTTCAGATTCACACTTGAAATTTTACTTTGGTATTATAGTAAAATTATAGTACAGGCACTGGAAAACATTTTAAATATCCAGAATAAATAAACTAAACAACAGATATAACATGCGCACAATGCTGGAGGGCAAAAAGACGATTCTATTAAACGCTGTTTGTTGCTGCGCTGCTGCGGTAGAACAATAACGTTAACTAAATAAAACCCAGAGATGTAGGTATTATTCATTTAGTGCCACAGCAGAGGGAGAAATATAGCAGAAAAACAAATTGTATGCTTGTTTTTTCTCGCTCTCTGCGTTGGCTACTCTACGTGCAGACCCGTTGCCATAGCAACTGACAACAATGCCACTCTATACTTCAAGATTCAACACCAAAAAACATTCCCCACACAAAGTACAGAAAGTTCAGTCTGTTACAGTTTTATGTTTTTATTCCTGGCGTTTATTTTTATCGTTGTGGTAGATTAGCTAGCGGCGCTATTAGCTAAGCTAACAGCTGTGGTTGATTAGCTAATTTAGACACCTGCTACTGATGGTCTGTCAGTGTTGGTGTTTACGCCTTTTTTAAAATTGTATAACTGAATCTAAAGAATACTGGAGCACATCTACATGTTACTATTGTCAAAGTCAAGCTAGCATAACTGAGCTACTTCTCTCGCCCTCACTATTTTTTATTAATTGTAAAATTTTCCTGAAATTTTTATCTATTTGTCATAGTGTTGACAATTAGCAGCAAAGCACTGCATCCATTTTTCTTTTATATATCACTCAAACCTTTAAGACTTAGTGCGTTATACTGACAACTTGTCAGCTAAAATCAAAGCTGCTCATCGTTAGCGAGCAGCTTTTTGCCTCCAGCAGGGGGCAGAATCGTACTCGTGTGACATCACACGCTAGGATGTCTGTATTAATATCTGAACAGTTGTTTTCTACATGTGGATGTTATGCTGCATAGTAACATATTAAATCATATTTCTAATATCTGGATATTATACTGTGTATTAAAATGTAAGCAAATTCATATGTTTGGTTTATTTTGTGGCAATTTATTGTGTTTTTAAAATAGAAAAACATCCCTTATGTAAAATGTTATTTATCGATCACAAGTATTAAGATATGAATCGTTTTGGAAAACCTTTTTTTTTTCCCATTCAGCTCATTTTACCATAACAACTGTTTAAAATAACTCCATATGAAGATTAGCTTGCTTTAGCTAGCTTGTGCACATTTATATTGTATAATGTTGACTTTTGTCTGCTGTCACTTCACAAAAAGATTCTGCCTCTTTTTTTGGTGTATTCATATGTGACCTGTAATCACATGTAAACGTTGTGTTTTTGTTTTGTTTTTTTATTTTCCGTAGAATAACTTGAAGTCCATCTTCGCTGCTGCTGTATTTGCTTATCTGTAGCCGTCTACCGCACCATCCTGTCCTTTTCTACCAGATCTTATCACTATTTGGTCGTTTGTTGAAGGTCTAAACGAGAGCTAGAGGCCCTGCAGCCATATTCTGTAGCTACAGAGAGCTATTTGCTCTGCGTCAGCAGAGTATCCTGTCATGGAGAGAAAATCCCGTTTGAAGTATGGCCCCCGTCTTTCACAGTGACGATAATGCTCCTGGCTTTATCGTGTCCGCCGTGCAAAGCCCATGTCTTCTCTTTTGTCCAGCGCCGTCTCCCCCACTCCTGCGCACCCCCCGGCTCTCCTCTTTTGTGTCACTCTCTGTCACACTCACTGCAACGAGAACCGGTCCAAAACTCACCCCCCCATCCCTCACCCACCTCCAAGGCATGCTGGGAAGTGTAGTCACAGCCTGGGGTTTGTTGGGTTTTGAGACTGGGACACATCAGTAATGTAGAGTTGCATATAAATGGTTATTGCTTTTCTACCAAAAACTGGATGATAAAAGTCTTCAGTCTGGTCCTTTGGACAGTTTTGTTTTGTTTTCAGAGACGTCATTGTTCATTTTATTTGTTGTTTCTGTTGTTTTATTTATTTTGCATATTTAAACTTTCTTCCTGTTCCAGTGTTAAATGTTTATTACAATTTAAAATTTGAGAATCTTGCATTGTCACCATAATATTTCTTGAAAATTGTATCAAAACATAATTATTTATCACGATAACGTCTGGGACAATTCATCGTCCACCAAAATTTGCTTATAGGCATAGAATATCTTTGAACAGGGTATAACCAACCATACTGGTTTGTAAAATAGTACTCGGTTTTGTTTTCTTTTTGTAATAAGTCCTTCTCAGTTTAGTTTTTGTAAAACATTATTCCAGGTCTTTTAAATTGTACATAAACCTTAATTTATTTACAGCAGAAAAAGTGTGTTTTGATCTTATTTACATGGTTTTTTATTATTTCCAATTCTTAGCATTTTAAATGAGATGCAATATTAGTATTCATTCGGCTCTCGCTGCTCCTAAATCCACAGCTTAAATGCAAATGCAGCGCAGTCTCTTCCATCCGTGGCTTTGTTGGCCTCTCAGAAACCTTAAGCCTGGATCTCAAACAGAGGCCTCTCATGGCATATGCATGGCAGCGTCTTATCTGCCACGTATCACAATGCGTCTCCTGGACATCAAATATTTAAACAGGCGCAGGAAGAAGAAGAAACAAGCCTTTTTGTGTTCCCCGCGAGAAAAACAATGAAAGTGCAAGCAGCCGCCTTTGGTGTTTTCACATGCAGCGACTGTATGATCCATATGATCCCGACATAAAGTGGGTCTCTGAACCCGCTCTCTTAAACTGTTGCAGGCATATATTACCAGGCTTAGAGCTTGGCGAGCTCCGTATCCCAAAATAGATTTCAACAATGCTGTATGAGGATGCATTAAATAAATCTGCGCTCGGCTAATCCGTGGAACAGTTCACATTTTCAAGAGAGACACTCCGGTAGGACAAAAGCGCCGCTCGGCTTGCCGCGCCTTCATCTGGGGACAGACGCACATAAAGAGAGATATTTAGACAGAAGGGAGGGGAGAGAAATTCCCCACTAATGTGACAGAAAACTCTCCAAAAAAAAAAAAGAAGAAATCAGCATTGTGTGCTCTTGCACTGCAAAGCAGATTCTGTATCACCGCCTTTTTTCCCTCCACCAAGTCCAATAACTTAATCTTAAAGGCAAAACGTGGACACGAGGGCCATTTCGAAACACGTTGTAGATAAATGTTAATCACATTAGCATTTCCCAGACTTCCGTAAATCTCCATAAATAGCATGCTGAGGTTGATCCCTCTTTTTTTTTGCCCATTGAGGCAAAATTACAGCTGATGAATTGCTTTTGCCATGCATGTAGGCTAATGAAAGCTTTGCTCCTGGGCCTTCCTCAACAAAGGCTCGTAATTTCTCCACTTTTCCACTAAAATAAGAACCTGTTCCACTTTTAATTAATAGTTTCACCCTCTCCCCATTCAGGACTGTACACATAGTTTCAAATTAATTTTTTTTTAGGTGAAGACTCGGTTATTAATACTGCAGAAACAGCCCCTCTTTTGTGTGGAAGTAACAGGGAGGTAATGCTAGCCGGCAGCTTCATAAAGAACTTCCTCTCATGTCACCAAACCGCTTAACACAACATGTGACACTGCTCTGAGACCAGAAACATCCAGCGACAGGCGGCCATTTAACTCGGAGTCATCACGTTTGTTCAGAGAGCAGCAGTGGAACTGAAGATACACCCACTTACCAAAAACACCTGGGATTAACCTGCTGGGATTTCACTCACACTGCTGGAGATGAAAACACGCTTTTATTAAAGCTTGGTGCAGATCTGCATCGGTGTAACCTTTCGTTTTATTTAATTAAGCTTTATGTAGAGGTTGCTGTCCGCATGTAGTCAGTTACAGCTTTCATTGGGATAATCAGCAGCAATTAGCTCCAATTAAGGAAAAAAGTCACCCATAACAGACATTTCACTGCAAAAACCCAGAATATTACCAAGTAATTTGGGGCAAATATCTCAGTGCACTTGAAAGAAGACAAAACTAACTTAAAACGAACACTAGCAATAAATGAGAGCTTCTTTTAAGTCAATCATTTTTTTAATCTTGATGAAAAGAAGGAAAAATGTTGCATAATTGAAATAATCTGCCAGTGGAAATAGTACTTTTTCATAAATATTAAGGAATTATTGACTAGAAATAAGTTCTGTATCCTGCTGAAAGGTTACATATAAGCTATTTTTGTCTTATTTCAAGTATACTAGGATATTTTCTCTAGAAACTAAACCAAAAATATTTGATCTTTCCTGTAACTTTTCTTTACAGGAGATAGAAATTGTTACCATACATTTTTCCCATAATATAAGTTAAATAATTTTCCAGTGGAACTGGTACTGCTCCAGAAGCAGGAAGTGGACTACAGCGCAGGGCATTCTGGGTAAATAGAAACAAATCAAGCTCGCTAGCTCGAGAAATGACTCGTGTTTTTTTTACCAAAGACAAAAGAGAAATCCTACAACTGCTAAAATCTGGCTCTACTCCATTTTTGTTTCCATTTCTTGAAGAAGGAAGTTGCGCTCAGTTTCTCCTGAAGAGGTTTTTGTGTCGTTTCCTTCAGTGGTTCTTGGTGCAGCGCCCCCACAGGCGAGGAGGGGAACAGGTCTTCCAATTAATTTGGTTAGTTTGACTTAGTGTAGTGAGAAAGTGAACCACAGCAGCTGAAAATTAAACAAATGTTGCAATTTTCAGCCTGAATCAAACAGAGTATAATGGACTATCAACTGTGAGAACATCCTGCATCTAATCAGCTTCTGCATTTGGGTTAAGTTGCTTATTTTTGAGTGAACCTCTTTAAAACTTTGTTCAGCACAGCTTTGTTCTTTAAAGCTCTCAGTTTTCCAAGACTCCAAAGGAACCTTTGTTTTAGGCTCAGTTCACCAAACTGAAACGTTGGGGCTTCCTAGAAGAAACGTCCTGCTGGTCACACAACTGTTTATTAAAATAATATTCAGTCAACATTGGTTGGTATAGAACATAACATCCTGAGTGACCAAACAGAGATTTAAACAACAGCTCAAGTTGGACCAGAAGTAAAGTGTCTTCTCTTTGCTGTTGCTGGTAATGTAATACAGAAAGCGTTCGCTGCAAAAACACAAAATCCTACCAAGTATTTTTTACTAGTTTCTAGTGCAAATATCTTTGTCCACTTGAAATAAGACAAAAGTAACTTGGAGGTAACTTTTCAGCAAGATGGAAGCTTCTTTTCAGTTAATTATTTCTTAATATTAATATTTCTTAAAAGTTCTATTGGCAGATTATTTTACTAAAACATGGGAAAGTCTCTTGTTATAAGTGAATTTATCTGACACTGGAAATAGACCTTTTTCATCAATGATTAAGTAATTATTGACTTAAAACGCTCTCCTATCTTGCTTAGAAGCTACTTGTGAGTTTGTTTTTCTTATTTCAAGTGAGTTTGTGTTTTTGCAGTTTTGGGCTTGCATGTTTTTATGTCTTTCTAAATTTTCTTACAAACGTTAGTAAACTGTTTCCATGTTGGTCCTTCTAAAATATATATTGAAAATATAACAAATCTCTTCTTGTCTGTAAGTAAGCCAGTAGAATTACTTATTTAGATTAAATTGAATCAAGTTCTGAGACTGATTTGAATTCTGAAAACAAATGAGATGAACTGAGTGGCAGAAATGTTCTTTAAAGAATGAAGATATTTGTATGTTTCTTATATTTTTTCTTCTATATGTAGATTTTGAATTGAGTTTAATGAGGAAAAAATAAATTCCTTACAAATATTCCTAACATAGGATTACAAAATTGGTGAAAAGAAAATCACAAAAAGGCTGCACAGTGGCGCAGTTGGTAGAGCTGTTGCCTTGCAGCAAGAAGGTCCTGGGTTCGATTCCCGGCCCGGGGTCTTTCTGCATGGAGTTTGCATGTTCTCCCTGTGCATGGTGGGTTCTCTCCGGGTTCTCCGGGTTCCTCCCACAGTCCAAAAACATGACTGTCAGGTTAATTGGTTTCTTTAAATTCTCCCTAGGTGTGAGTGTGTGTGTGAATGGTTGTGTGTCTCTGTGTGTCTCTGTGTTGCCCTGCGACAGACTGGCGACCTGTCCAGGGTGACCCCGCCTCTCGCCCGGGACGCAGCTGGAGAGGAACCAGCAACCCTCCCGACCCCATTAGGGAAGAAGGGTGTTCAGATAATGGATGGAAAATCACAAAAACCTGGAACGTTTAAACATTCATACATAAATAATAAAACGACAATTAGCGATTTTATGCTACATGAAATTAGCAGATTTTCTGTGTTTCTTGACTCTGAGAGCAGCTAAACCTTTGGACGGCTACCGTTTTAGAACCGGAGAGAGTCGTTTCCAGTTAAAATCCATTCCGGTTTCGAATCCGGGACGTCTGCGCTGTGGTGGGCGGTCATTGGCGTGATTTCATGTTTGTGTTTCCAGGCTGTCAGAAGGAATCGCCGCTGACACAGAGCAGGCGCAGCAACGCAGAGCGGTAGCTGCACTCAGCCACTCTGGGCGATTTCATACCAATTAGTGCAAATCATGGAGTACTTAAGACTATTGCCTGGTGAGTTTAGCAACCGTTTGACACCTCGTGAAAGTGACTCGTCTTACAGATGTCCGTCTACTCTGAGGAGCTTAAAAGCTGTTATTTAGGTGGGAAGTTTTTATTTCTAAGTCGCGGCCGGCTCACCAAAACGAGGTTTCCAAAGAGAAATCACTGATTGGCTCTTTCCAATCAGAAATCTATCAGAAAAAACAGAAAGTTTAACAAGAAAATAGGAGATTCAGGGTACAATTACTTTGACTCAAGGCTAGTTTGGGTACCATTATTTTCTTTTCAAATATGGATCTTTTATTGGTTTTTAAATACTTACGATAACTTCACATTATTTCAGTAAGAAGAAAACATTTCATTTTTTTATGTAACAGCAAATTATCCACATTTAGCCCTTCATACTAGAACTGTGTTATTTATATTGAGGCTCTTATTTTGAAATGTAACTGGATGAATGTAGGTGTGATGAAAAATTATGTCCACACTAAGAAAATGAAAACAAAAATCACGAGAATAAAGTCAAAATAGTATGGGAATAAAGTAATATTTTGAGTGTAAGCCTGTTAAAGTAGGCTGGTTCTGTTCTGGAGCCTCTGGCCAAGATGATGCAATGATGGATTCTTCATAAAATCAAAAAAATAATGGACAATCCTGACCATCCTCTTCACGAGACGGAGTGTCTTCAGGCAGAGGCTCCTTCAGGTTCAGTGCAGCACAGACTGCTTCAGGACATCTTCAGTGGCTCTTTGAAGAATCTTCATGAGCTACAACATTACATTTCCCTTTGGGATTAATAAAGTATTTTTGAATTGAATAAAGTCAAAATATCACAAGAATCATATTAGAAGAATAAAATCTTATGTGAATAAAGTTGTAATAACACGAGAATAAAGTTAATATTTCAAGATTAGTCATTTGCGAGAATTGTCATGTGAAAATACAGTAGTAATAACATGTGAATAAAGTTGTAATATGAAAATAGTAATATATTTAGAGAATAAAGTCGTAATATTTCTTTATTCTTGTAATACGATGACTTTACTGTCCTATTATTATCACTTTATTCTCACAAAACCTTATTCTGGTAATTTTATTTATTTTATTTTCCTAACTTGGCCCTAATGCACCTCAGTAGGGGAACAAACTAACAGCCCCCCTTGTTTTTGTTTTTTATTGCTGCCCCTTCATCTTGTGGGTTTCTCCAGACCCACTCTGGCATGAAGCCCCCGCTTCTGTCTCCATGGTGACAAGTGGCTTAAAATCCTCCAGCTTTCCCCACAGCGACGGCTGAAGAAAACGAAACACAGAGAAGAAAATATAGCATTTCATTCCTGCCCCCATTATCCCTTCTGTTTGAAAACAAGCCGGCTGCGAACGCGAATGGCGGCGGGAGAATCCGCGGAAAGCGGTGGCTCTGCTCGCGAGAGTCTAATGGAGAGCGGCGTGGCGGCGCGATGCGGCGCGGCGCCCCCAGAGGTGCAGATGGCGCTGCTGTGATAGTTGTGAACTCTTCCAGTGTTTATGCGTCAGCCAGCAGACATTCTCCACACCGCCTTCCCAGACGAGAAGCAGGGCCCCTCAATTAAACGAGTTAATTTGAAACCATAAGCTTGTCCTTAATTAAGAAGAGCTTAGACATCTCTTGAAATTAAATATCTGAAAAAAGGAGAGAAAAACGCCAAAGCGATGACACAGAATTCCCTTTTTTCCTCAGATGGCCCATGTGTTGAGATAAACGTAACCTCGGCAAAGTCGGCGCCGTTTGGAGGGAAGTTTCACTTTCAAAGCAGGTCCATTGTGGACTCCCGCCACGTTTTCCATCCGCGGAGAGGACGTCGAGACGGGAGACAGATTCTGCCACTAAGTAAATAATTTGTATGATAATTCATTACAGCGCAGTCTTTTTCAACTTTAATTGGTCTAAATGAAGAGACATTTCACACCATTTAGATAAAAAAGAAAAAGGAGGCCAGCGTAATGAAAAGGGGCCTGCCTATCGGACTTCAGAGGTTTGCTCTAAATGAAAATGTAATTGCAGGCGGAATGGTACAAGAGGAGAGACCCCGCGCCGCAGATCCGGGGGTATCTTCAGACAGTCGAGCAAAAGCTAATGACTGAGCAATTTGGAACATTTACTCACCCCAAAGACTCTCATTAAGTCAATCACAGGCTTAGCCCGAGACCCACTCGCAGCGCCGGAGCCGGCCCCGCGTTTATTCCCACATCAATCAGGAGGGGCCGGTTTCTTCTTCTCTCAGAAGCCATGAAAAACGCCCAAGTAATTTATTCTGGGATCTTTGAGAGGATAATGGCCAATTATTTGTTTATAACACTGGTTAAATTTTCATTAGGCAGATTAATGGAATATCATGTACTGTCAACAGTGGACGGAGGGGTGGTGTGTCAGAGATAAACGGCCAAACAGATGATGTCGCTCCGTCCGTAAATTGGTTTTTCGACACCCCCCCAACCCCCATTTCCTCTATATGAAAATTTTAAAGGTGGACACGGCGTGGATGGAGGCTGGGTGGGCGGGGGAGACCTCCAGCAGACGGGGATGCTGGGAAATAGGTGACTGTCATCATTCGGCAGGTTTGAGAATAAAGTCAGAATTCTGAGCCAAAAATTGGGATTCTGAGATAAAACAAGCCGAGATTCTGAGAAAAAACTGGAATTGTGAGTTTATATAATTCTCAGATGTAAATGTCAGAATTCTGAGGAGAAGATTGGAATTTTGAGATTTAAAAAAGTCGGAATTGTGAGATTAAAGTTGGAAATCTGGGATACAAATGGTAGGAATTCTGAGATTAAAGTGAGATCTGAGAAAAAAAAAGTTTATCTGCATAACACATTTCAGCAGCAAGGCAGTTCAAGGTGCTTTACAGTATAAAACAACATTTTTATTATTACAAAAAGTTACAAACAAAATAAAGTTGAACAAACATTACATTTTGATGAAACCAAACCAAAATCATTAATTAAATTCTGAGATTTGTCTTCAGCCGTATCAAAATGGATGCATCTCGCAAAACTGTATTGAAACACTTTTGTCATCGTTTTCATTGGCGTTGCATTTTAGGCAGTACAATTTATTTTATTAAATAACCTTAACTGGTTCAATAAAAAATCAGTAAAACGTGCCACAATTTTTATCCGATTAATTGAAGTCGCTGTGAATTCATGTCACATTGAGTCAGTATTTCATGCTAAATGAAAAATACTCTTGTACTCTATAATAAATGCAAAATACTTCAAATTTTCTGGAAATTTTAAGTGAAATTCTGACTTTTTTATGACCTGTAATCATCAAAACTACCACAAACAATACATTACCATGTACAAGTTTCACTTTCTGGGTTGAATTATTTCAACTGCTGAACTTTTTGATGAAGTTCTCAGTTCCTGCACCTTTAAACTCCATATGTTGTGTAAAGTTTGACTCCATGCTGCTTTGCACATGTTTACTCCTTTTCTCTGGCTCCCCTCCCCTTCAGCTGCCTCTGCTATCAATCACAGCCAATCCATAACCAATCCTGCAGGAACATATTTCATACAGGAAGCATTTGAAATGATAATTCAGGCGAATTTGTCAGAAGCCAACTTTTTTTAATGAAGAGAAAAAGCCACTTTTAGCAGCCACTGCGGGTGATAGCTTAATCTCACATTATGCAGGCGACACTAGATACCTGTAAGTGGCAGTTAAGAGTAAAATGACAACTACAAGGCGGGCAGGCTGGTGATTTACTGACCCCATATGATGCTAGGAGTTGATATAAAGCAGCTTGAACCATGAGTCGTGCTTTCACAGACCTGCACCTGAAAGTGGTCTGGGAATTGTCACTTTGAGGGGAGCATATTACAGCTTCAAAAAGGGATCGCTCCCCCCTCCCCATATGCTGCTTTTTTTGAGTGCAGAGATAAAATATGGCATATCAAATCTTAATATGCACGCTTAACCCACTAGTGTGCAAATGATGCATCGTGGGTTCACTTCTCCAGATGGATGAAACCTGAATTTTAATGAGTGAAAGATTTCTGTGACTTTTTCCCCAGAGGTGGGAAGAGTAGCCAAACATTTTACTCAAGTAAGAGTAGCACTACTTCAACATATTTTACTCAATAAAAAGTAAAAAGTATCCATCCAAAGCATTACTCAAGTAAGAGTTTGTTTGCTTGTTTATTTGGAAATAAAACAAAACCTACTTAAACGTTATTTTTCAGCAAGATGGAAATAGTTTTAAGTCAGTAATTTCTTAAATCTGCTGAAAAAGCACCAGTTTCATGGCCAGATTATTTCACTTACAAGACATTTTCCCATGTTATAGACACCTTGCAGTGTGGTGTCCCTCCAGGAAGATCCCGCTTCCTTCTCTCTGCCCGAAGCAAAAAGCTGCTTGTGAACGATGATAGCATTGGTTTTAGCTGTTATCAACCTGATGCACTCAAACATACGCCTGCTATGTAAAAGAAAACAGTGCTTTGCTACTAATTGTCAACACTATGACAACTAGGTAACGAGGAAACAGTTTTAATTAAGAAAAAAAAATCATGAGGGAGAGGGAAGTAGTTCAGTTATGCTAGCTCGACTATGAAAACCTTAAAATGTAGATATGATGTGGAATTCAGTGTGGTTCAGTTACAAAATAAAAAAAGGCAACCTAAACACCAACTCTGACAGATCAAATTAGCTAATCAACCACAGCAATCACTTATTAATGATCTCAAAATAAACATCAAGCTTTAAAACATAAAACTGTAGCAGACTGAATGTTTTGTTCTTTATGCGGGGAAATGTTTGAATGTTTTTCTGGTGTTGAGTCCTGAAACAGAAAGTGGCGTTGTTGTACGTTGCTGTGGCAACGAGTCTGGAGCTTGGCCAGCAGAGAGAGGGAGAAAAAAGTGGTTTTGAGTTATTTCTAAGTTTTTCTGCGTTATTTTTCCGTTTGCTATGGTGCACTGAACTAAAATAACAATACCTACACCTCCAGGTTTCATTTAGTTAATGGGATTGTTCAACGATGCCCTCCGATGTTGCGCACATGCACAAAATTTCAGGATGTAAACAATAACATGCCAGGGGTCCATAAGTGAAATAATCTGTCAATGACAATCAATACCAAGGAGTTATCATCTGAAAAGAAGCTCCTATATTTTGCTGACAAGTTATTTGTAAGTTAGTTTGTCTTATTTGAAGTGTACTAAGAAATTGGCATTCGAATCAAGACTAAATATATTTTGCAAGATTTTGTGTTTTTGTAGTGCATTAGCCATTGCTGTGACAAGAGTTACTCTTCCCACATACTTTATATAATGTTAGCAGCAAAGCATAGTTTAGTTTAATAGGAATCAAAGATATTAAGAAAGTAAAAGTGCAGAAAGAGGTTCATAAAATGATTCCATACAAATAGTATAGAAAAAATATTGTCCAAGAATACAATCCTTCATTAGTTGATCACACATTTATGGAATACAATCATATATAAAGAATAAAAGTGCATCTAAATTTTTTGTGTGAAATTCACATTTTACACATTTTTGTACTTTAATTTGGGTCTCAGTTGCTTCTAAAAACAGCATAAGTGCCAAAAAAAACAACCAGATGAATTTGGGCAGTAACTTCAGTGTTTTTTTGGTGTCTGGAAAATGAACCGTTTCAGAAAACTCTAGAATGTAACGTCACAAGTCCGCAGATACTGCCCTTCACCTAATGATCAGTGAACCCCAACCCGTTACCTAGCAACCCCAGCAGAGTTCTGCCCGTTACCTAGCAACCCGAGTTAAGCTCCAAAACATTTGGTCAGCTGGTTTTACCTCTGTATGTGTTGTACAATGGCTACTGGAAAAGACAATGTGTTTTGTTGTTGACTTACCAGCAAAAAAACACATAAAATTATGACTTTGTTCTCATATTATTTGGAATTTATTTCATATTATTTTGCCTTTGCTTATTTTACTTTCTTAGCATGTTGTTCTTAGTACTTGTTGTAACTGGTTACTACCCAACTCTCCGTTTTGCGTCACGGATCTGGTTTTGGTTCCCGCTCCACATTACGTTCTGATTACATCCATTTGTCCATCATTTCTCCCCGTGAACCTTTGTGTCCAACATGTGAGTTAATTTCGGCTCCTGGATAGCGATCTGCCAACCTCGGGGCAGCCGAAACGCCGACGAGCTTCGCTATCAAAACAATCGCGGTCTGAAGGAGGTTATCGTTGCTCGGTGCTATCTGTCACGCGGCCACCGGCAGCCAGTGGGACACAAGGGCCATTTAATTAGGCCCACTGCTCCTCTCTGGTGTGAAAGACTCTCAGGCCTCTTTGATTCCCCGCTGCTCTCCCAGCAGGAAGTGGTTGGTGATAATTGACACAGGATTTCCTTGTTAACCAGCGGCAGACTCTGTGGATTAAAGTGACAGAGATCTCCAGAAGAAAGTGGGGAGCAGATAAAGGCGGAGGGCGGAGGGAGCGGCGGGGGCAGCAGCTATTTACCGCTCTTGACAAACCAGGGAGGAAATAGCAATATCAGAGCGGCGCGCGG
Source organism: Gambusia affinis (assembly GCF_019740435.1). Classification (NCBI taxonomy): domain Eukaryota; kingdom Metazoa; phylum Chordata; class Actinopteri; order Cyprinodontiformes; family Poeciliidae; genus Gambusia; species Gambusia affinis. Next base: position 25,577,731 of record NC_057880.1, read on the forward strand.
TCCTGCCGCGAGATGTAGCGCCCACTTATCTTAGCCATTTCAGCTTGGCTGATCAAAGATTGGCTTCCCTTAAAATAACCTGGGCCCAAGGTTGACTACATGCTTCACGTCCCCCTCCATAACTCCGTTTGTGGACGACTACAGAGACATAATCTCATTTCATTTGCACAATTATACACTATCATGGAATAAAAGCATATTTGCAAATGACGTAATTTTGTACCAAGTGGGTCACAGCATTTCCATGCAGACAGGAGAGAGAGCTTCCTCTTTATTTATTTCTAGATTCTCTTTCTTCTTATCTGGCTACTACGCAGCTTACCAACAGACATTTTACAAATGCGCCACGGAAGGTTTTTGCAGAGCTTTCTGTGCAGATAAAAGACGTTCTCCTCACTTTCTACAACTTCTGCTGCCATAAATTAGGCCAATCTCTGATTGTTGCTCGAATGAACTTCAATTACTCAACGTATCCGTGCACCTGACAAACACCGCAGACTGCCCACAGTGACCCAAACGTGGCATAAAATAGCGGTCCAGTCACAAACCGATGTGCTCGCTGATAAGAGGATGAAGTGATGGCAAATTTCCAGCGGCAGAACTTGGGTCAAAAGCAGGTCCAACGAATAAATCACAGCAGGAATTCCAGTGTCTCCAATCCCCCTGCTGACACACGCAGCTGTGGAGACGCAGGAGGGAAAAGAGGCGGTTGCTTTATCATGACATGAGTTAGGTGACCACGGCAACGCTTTAGCTTACTTTATGAAATGTAGAGTGGTTCAGATTTTAAGCTGCGGTATTGTCATAAAGTTGGAAATACAAGTTCAATTAGCGTCAGGCAAGGTTTATATGGAAGAGGATTAGGGTCATTGTAAAAAACAAAACGACAAAAAAAATATTCTGACTTTCACCTCAGAATTATTATTATTATTTTTTAGAATTTAGATTGTTGTTCTCAGAATTGGGGTTATTTTTAATTCAAACGTTCTCAGAATTCTGAGGGACGTTTTTAAATTCTGACTTTTTTCTACAATTGTCTTTTTTCTCAAAATTTCCACCTTTATTTTTTCATTCTGACTTTTTTCTGAGTTGAGGTTTTGTTCTAAGTTCTAACTTTGTTCTCAGAAGTCAGTTTTTTATTTACTTTTGTGCTCTGAAGATTAAAGTCAGAATTAGAAAAAGTCATCAAATTTCTATGAAAATAGTAAATTCTGAGAAGAAACAACATCATGTCAATATTAGCAATTGTGTAAATTATGATGCCTCCAAAAAACATGCAGTTAAAGTGTTTAAAGGGACAACAATAGCAGGGAGCAGATAGGACTGGACAGTAAATCATTAATATAAATCACGACACACATGATCTCTCTCTCTCTCTCTCTCTCTCTCTCTCTCTCTCTCTCTCTCTATATATATATATATATATATATATATATATATATATATATATATATATACATATAAATCTAGATAGATAGATAGATAATCTGAACAGTCAATATATAGAATACGCACTCTTTGGTTGCCTAGCAACTCAATCACTCTTTGGTTACCTAGCAACAATCTGTTGAGTAACTTAGACAGCAGCAGTTCAAGTTTTGCCACTGTGGCTCCTAACTGCTTAAAAGTAAAAAAGTAAAAAACAGTGTGGAATGAAAACCGGATAAAACCGGAAAGGTCGCCCCACCAGTGTGGCAGTATTTCAGATATTTAAGAAAAAAATTTTTGAATAATTATCTATACCAACTGGTATAGAACTCATTTATTTGAGTCTACTTGTATAAATTTGAAATTATGATTACAGACTTGAATAAATTGAAATTTCTATGCCCAATTCCACCTGTAAGTTTTAATACCCACTTAATCCTGTGAAGACCTTACAGTGTTCTTAGTGTTTTTGTACTTTCATGACTAAAATTGAGAAGTTTTATCCAGACTTCCTCTGCCTTTTATTTTGTCAGAAGAGAGTTTAGCGCTGCTTCACAATGGGGCAAAGTGTTGCCATGAGTTACGCCAACTTTAAAGTGTTTAGATGCAATATTACCCAAACATGCTTCCCAGAAACTTCGCATCACTGTCCACACCTTCTTATCTGCGCTGCCTCACAGGTACAGTATCTTAACCACGCTGTAAGGCTTCAATATGTGAGCATTAACACGCTTCAAGGTCCTTGATTTTTCCTCAGGAATTACTGTGTGGCAACCAGAAGGAGAAGCCGGAGATTTGTTCCCTCCAGTCTAAAATAAATAGGATAGACGGGAGGAAGCAATCACATAGCCAACAACATGCTCTGCTATCAAGAAAATACAGCAGTTTAGATTAAGATTTTAACAAAATCATTTCTGTTTAATTTAATCTGTAAGCAGATAAGCTTCTACCAACATCCCACAAAGATTTTGGAATGATAAGGAAACATTCAAATGAAGAAAGTGTTGAACATGTCTGTCGTTATTTTAAGAAATAGATGAATAAAAAGCATGTTTGGAAATAGTTTCGTAAATGAGGGATACAAAAAGCCGTCAGTGTGTTGTCCAAACTTTTAGTCAAAACTAGCTAAATTAAGCTTTTCACAGGCCACAAAATTTGTTAAAATTATCATGTAAAAATTAGTTTATTGTGATTTTTCTTTTTTTTTTATTTCACCTGGTCGATAATAAACAAACTTTTTATGAAATGTATCAGTTTTTAAAAATCCAAAACACAAAAAAGGATTCAGATGGTTTTCTTATTACCATAAAATATCCAAATGTTGCTGTTATCAGTTGTTTTCGACTGGACTTATGGTTGGGTCCGATCAAAATGATCTCAAGGGCCATAAGTGGCCCCCAGGCCACACTTTGGACAACCCTGTTGTATACAGAATATCTGGTAAATAGAACCAGAACCAGATTTATTCACCAGTTTGTCCTCAAAAACAAGAAATTTCACTTTGGTTTCGCTTTCCTATCAAGGAAAACATTTTAAATATGAATATCTAAAAAGGGGAAATAAAAGTAAAAGTTAATGGTAAACATGTATATTATATGGGTGTCCACAGTGTGGCTTGGGGGCCATTTGTGGACCGTGAAGTGATTTTGTGCGGCCCTCAACCACAAAACAAAAATGGCACAAACTGGTTTGTTCAGCTCAAGTTCAGAGTTTGATGCTGTTAAATTTTCACTGCCTCTCAAAAAAAGGTACAAACAATAAACATTACAGATTCAGGGACTTTTACTCCAGAGCAGACTTTGATCCACCCATTTAGTCAACTTCACCAAATAAAGCAAAAGTTTGTGAAGAATGGGTAACCCAGAAAAAACAGACCCAAAAACCAGAGATAAAAGTAAAAAAAAAAAAAAACCCTGCTAGATCTACAATCATTTACAGCTCTTTTCTATAGAAATCAGACTTCTAGATACATAATTACTCTCACTGTGGACACCCCTGCTTATTGTGGTTGTTTTGCTGATAGCATCATGAGATTATTAGAAATCAGAAAATTGATTTACAGTCATTTTCACTTTGTGGAAAGAGGGGAAAAAAAATTTAAATTTTAACTTTTTATATTTTTGTTCCAGCTTCTTGAAGAAACCCGGGAGAGGAAGTGAGCTGCAGGGAGGAGAAAGCCGTGACCTCTCCCGGCCGCACCACCTTGGCCAAAGGATTAAGAAAACAGCGGCCACTGACAAACGTCCAGGAAATCAGAACCACATGCTGGAAGGGAGGCGGGCTGAGGTGATTATTTGTTTTCTGCTAAATTAATGGAGGCTAATTGATAATGTCATTACATCAGGAGGAGAGCGGGGGGGAAATCAAGGAATGCTGCCTATCAATCCTCACAGATGCTGCTGGGTTTTCCCTGGAGATAAAGATCTGTTCAGCTAACCAGAACCAGACTGGCTCATCTGAAACCAAATCTAAACATTTTGTAACGCCAAAGGAAAATCTAGTAAATAAAACAATCTGAAATCAGGGATTCATTTCTAATTCATGCTGGAGTTTTATGTCTTGTTGAACCAGAAACCAGAGAACTGAGTGAAAAAAGAAAAATTTTTCTTAACACGATAAAAACACAAAATCTTACTAAGTATATTTGGTCTAGTTTCTAATTTCTCAGTACACTTGAAATAAAACAAGATTATCTTACAAGTAAGTTTTCAGCAACATGTAGGAGCTTTTTTTAAATGAATAACTAAAAAAACAGTTGTAGTTCTACTGCAGATTATTTAATTTATTTCACAAATACAATCTGTACTGTTACCCAGCAACGCTAACCAAGCCCAGCCGGTTGCCTAGCAACCCAGGACTGGCAGAACTGGCAGATTTTTTCACTTATAACAAGATATTTTTCCCATGTTATAGTCAAATAATTTGCCAGTGGATCTAGTTTGTTTTGTTTTTTTAATAAATCTTAATTCACACTGCAAAAGCACTAAATCTTACCCAGTATTTTGCATCATATATTTACTCCGCATATCTTAGTTCACTTGAAAGAAAACAAGATTAACTTATAAGTAACTTTTAAGCAAGAAATATGAACTTGTTTTAAGTGAATATTGATTAAAAAGTACTAGTTTCATAGGCAGATTATTTCGTTCATAACGTGGGAAAAATGTATTAATAATCTGCCAGTGGAGCTGGTTCTTTTTTCATTCACTTAAAACAAGCTCCTATATTTTGCTGAAAAGTTTCTTGTAAGCTAGTTTTGCCCAAACCCCCTTTTCCAGTGTACTAAGATATTTGCCTTAGAAACTTGACCAAAAATACTTTTTGCCTTTTTACAGTGAAACCATTAGAAAAGCATTGCGGTGAGAAACATTTTCAGATTTTTAGCGTGAAAAAAGGCTCAGAAATGAATTGATTTGCTCCACATGGCCAATAATTCAGCAGTGGACAAGACAAAAGGCCAGTATCTGCTTAAAATCTTCACCACTTGGAGTATTTTAGATCTGCAGAGCCGCAGCAGCTGTGGGAGAGAAGATGGTGGCTGCGCCGGTGATTTAGGAGACAGCGAGGGGCTTTAAAGGAGGAAAACAAGTTCATTACACTTCCATACTTGCTTATCACTCCCCAAAGACCTGTCAGCAAAGGCAGAGGAGAAATTAGCTTTCCCCAAACCCCCAAAAAAGAAGTTATTAGGCAAACCCCCAGGGTGGACATGTCGTTTGCAATTCTTACCCCAAGACCTTTGACCTCAAACTCTCTGGGGTCACTACTTCCTTTCAAACAGTTTGTGTTGCTCTATTGCTCACCAAACCCAAGTTTAGTGCGCTTCCTCTGGAGTAGCATAAGCCGGTTTGGTGCGTGTATCTGTGTAGGTTGCAGGGGTGGCGTGATGGCGAATGATTACAAATGTCTCCGTTCTACTTTAATTGGATCAGGCTGACTCACAGCTTATGGAACAAGATCTTGGTTGTTTCAAAGCAGATGGATTAACAATTAAATTTGTTTGCTAATTCCATGGCATATACCTTGAACAGAAAATAAGACGCATTAACTTGAATAAATTACGCTCTACCCACAGGGAATATAATTAAGGGAATTCCTTCTCATAGCCTCCCAAAAGACTTTGTTTGACTTTTCATCTTGTAAATGTGGGAAATCATTTAAGAGTGAGACTCATCTTGTTTTCTTTTCTTTTTTGCGCCCTGTGAGTCATAGTTGCTGCTTGCTTTGCACTAATAGATTTTACAATATTCAGTCTGGAAGATCAGCTTCCTGTAAAGTAGCACAAATATTGTTTTTCATTCAAATCATCACAGGTGTGAGGCTCCTCCACATTTTCTCAAGTTACTGTTACAAACCTTGATTTTTTTTACTCCAGTAAAACATACAGTAGTAAAAAGTAATTTTTTTTCAAAAATCTGACTCAAGTAAATGTAACTAATTATTACCCAATTCTGCATTTCAGACGAAAAAAATTACTAAAATCGGAATCAGCAGGTCACGATTTTTAAAGATTGGTAGTGGTGGATCGGCCAGAAAACTGCAATCAGTGCACCGTTAATATTGCTATTATTGATACCAAAATATGGCGCCTCTAACTTATAATACTTTGACAAAACATTAATTTATTTTAGGACTTTTTACACAGTTTTATCGACGTTAAGATGTTACAAATGTTTTGTTTATCGTTGAGTCAGAGTGACACAAACCTGTCATGATTACTTATGTTCTGTTTTTATTTTTCCCGGCTGATTGCTGCTCATATCGACAGAGAAACCAAAGCGATCGGCTGCCCTGGTTCTGAAGAACCGCTCACATTAACGTCAGCCAGCAGCTCATTAAAGCGGCGCGGCCTCGGCCTGAAACTCGCCGGCTCCGCAGAGCTAGCCCCCCCCTCAATAAGACCAAACCTGCAGCAAGGATATTAGTCTGACAGCAGAAGATAATTTGTCAAAACCTTATTTTAAAGCTCTATGAATGTCATCCTGTGTTGTGGCTCTTAATTGAAATGCAGTTTGCCAAGCAGGAAAATATATGAGTCCACATGGAGGGTGTTGGCAGGATGTTTTATGGGGACGCTAACCACACCTGGTTAGCGTTAGCCTCCTCCTTACTGTGTACTTTGCATACCTTTGTGTCACTTTGACCTTAAATTACCCTGCAACGTTTTTCTTTTATTCATGAGAATCTGAGATTTTCTGATAAATCTTAAAGTCAGAACAGAGATAACCATTAGCTTCACAGTGATATGTTATTTTCCAAACATTGAGATTTATATTAGTTTACCCTCCAATCTTCAATCTTCCCCAGTTATGAACCTCGCTGCCCCTCCCCCACTGGTTCCTGAACCTACTTGTACGTTCTAGGCCTCCATAATAAACCAACATCTGCAGAACTTACAAGTGCTTTAGCTGCAGTTAATTGAGTAAATTGAAGCAAGCTGCAGCGCGGCGCTGATCTATGATCCCCCGTTGAGGGCCCAGAAGGGAGACAACAGATTTACTGCGAGGACAGTGGGCGGCCTTTTGTTCAGGCCCTGGTTCATGGGAAGTTTGAGGTCAGACGGGATTAAAATATTTTAGAGAACAAATGGAGCAATTTGAGTGCAATATTAGAAGCTCTCTGCCAGTTCTTACCGGGAATCCAGGTGTGATTTATTTAATTTTAAGCTCCGTGTCCTTTTTTTCGCCCTTGTTTTTTACCTATTTCTTGATATTTGGGGTTAATTTTTTTAAATCGTTGATTAGCTCTTTTAAGTTTTAGCTCTTATTGGTCAAGAAAAAATAAAGTACATCCTCTGTTTCTGATTTGTGGCTGGAGTTTGTAACTTTTATAAAATAAAAATGTGTTTTTTTACATTTTTTTTAAAACCGTCACCATGTTGTGACAGTTTAATATGAGGCAGATAATTTGAGAAAAGATTGTTCTCCTCCGTCTCCTCCAGCCGTCCACTGGAGATAAGATACTACAGCCATCTGAAGAAATGCAATAAAAACAACCAATCAGAGCCAGGAGGCTTGGCTTAATGCTATCATCCATCCTCATGTATATGCTGCTAAATATGCTAATGGCGGAGAAATGGCGTACCGCTACAGGAAATCCATTTATTTGTTATCATTGCCAACTAGCCTGGCATTCATGACAGGTTATGCTAGCTGCAGCTTAGCAGAGAGCTGCACAGAGGGTGATTGACAGCGCTAAGACCCGCCTCTTCGTTCTGATTGTCTCACTAATTATCTGTCGCAGTTTCATAACATACTTACATTTTCAAGAAAAAATATTTTTATGAAAGATACTTACTGCTACTTTATTTATTAAACATGATTAAATTGTTCTGAAAAAAGTAAAAAAAATTAAATGTCTGCAAAATATAATAACATTTCAGGTATTATCAATACCATTTCCAATACCGGTACTTTCTCCTTGCAATGTCATTATCTTCACATTTTTTTGTTGATTCGACTTCAGTCAGTCGATCAGTTAAGCCCACATGTTAAAGAACTTATGCTGAGAAGAAATAACATTGCATTTCACTCTCAAACCATATGGAAACACGGTGGTGGCAGAATGATCCTGTTGGAATGATTTTCTTATTAAGAAATACTTCAGCTTAATTTCCGAGGGGGATTCAGCCCCTCTGCTAGTCTAGAGGAGGGGAATCCTGTTTCACAACGGGAGATTAAAGGATTTCCTAAACAAACATGAAAGAATGAAAGCAACACTGCAGTTTTTGTTGAGGAAGTAACATTATAACGTAACATAAACCTGAAAAAAGCTGATTTTACATGATATTTGAAATTGGTACTTATTTCTTCTTGCGTTCGGGTCGCTTTGGGGATGTGAACCGTTCACACAGAAGTCTGATTGCGGTTGCATTTAATTTGTATGAACGACCACCAAAAAAATTATTTCAGTAACAACAAAAAAATATTGCAATTGTGAATGTAGCTTTTCACAATATTTTAATTTATTGAGATTTATATGTGGAAGATTGTTAAGTTGAATTTAGCAAAAACTCTTCTGGGTACAACTACAGGCGTCCCAGGTACCAACAGTGGCCCCTGTACCACGGTTTGAGAATCGTGGTCTTAATAAATATTAAAAGGAAAACTCCAGATGAGCTTTCTGCTGTAATGTGAAACAGTTCATCACTAGAGTTAACTAATAAACAGGGAACTTTAGCCATGCAGTCATTCACTTCAGAGCTTCTCCTGATTAATTCTAACATTCAGCTTTTCCATCTCCCTAAACCCAGATAAGAAACACACAAAAAAGGCCAACAGATTCAATCTAATACATAATAATCACATTAGAGTGGTGACAGAATTACTCTAATTGCCTCTACACTCTCCCTTGGACCCATACAGCATCACACACTCAGAGCCCCATCTGTCTAATGAGGACATTTACAGGCAAAAATAAAACCATATGCTATTATCACCGAAGATGATTAAAAATTAAGACAATTTTGGCTCCGGCTCCAAGTCAAATTTTCCACTGGAGCTTTGTTGGCGTTCGTTGTTTGCCAGTAAATTTCCTCACGATTGGACGCGAACGATAATTAGCCGTGTTTGTATCAAAGAGCTGTCAGCCGCGAAACCTTTCACAGCCAAACGGGGCCAACGGCTGACACCATCATTCAGGAGCAGAGAGGGACTGCAAGAGGCGTTCACAGTGGGAAGGGAAGGGGAGTGACACACGCAGAGCAGAGAGGGAGGAATACTGGGCCAAACTCGTTTTCCGCTTGACGGGTTAGCTGCAGAGAATGCGCCTTTACTAGGTAAATGATTGGAGGGAGTGGGAGGGGGACCTGCACTGCTCTGCTATTATGTACTTCAAAGGTCTCCAATGGCAGGTTAAATGAAAAGCAAATGTGTTGCACTGCTGCTCAGATGCCACAAATGTTTTAGCAGGTGCAAGCAATGAAGAGGTGGGCAGTGCTGCACCTTGCTTGGGAATTGTTGGATCTTCCAGTTTTGTTTGATCAGGTTTAGTTGGAGTGTTTTCACTCCTGATAGTCCAGAAGACTGTTTGACTCCAAAACTGCAACATTTGTTACATTTTTCAGCTGCTGTGGTTTGCTTTCTCATTGCACTGAGTCAAACAAACCAAACCAATTGGAAATCCTGTTCCCCTCCTGACCTGTGGGGGCACTGCAACAAGAACCGCTGAAGGAAGCGATGCAAAAACCTCAAGAAGACACAAATGCAACAAAAATGGAGTGGAGTCAGATTTTAGCAGTTATAAGATTTCTCTTTTGTCTTTGGTAAAAGAAAACATGAGTAATTTGTCCGGCTAGTGCTAGACTTGCACTTTTGTTTTGGTTGTATTTACCCAGAATGCCCTGTGCTGTAGTCCACTTGGCAACATTTGATACATTTTTAAGCTGCTGTGGTTCTCTTTCACACTTTGGTGTCAAACCTGCCAAACCAACTAGAAAACTTGTTTCCCTCCTCGCCTGTAGTGGCGCTGAATCAAGAATCACTGAAGAAAACCACACAAACCTATGAAGAAGACACTGAACACAACTTCCTTCTTCACAAAATGTAAACAAAATGTAGTGTCAATTTTTAGCAGTTGTTCTCTTTTGTCTTTGATAAAGAACCATGAGCCATTTCTAAGTAATACTGCCTGAAGCTTCGTAATAGGATCACATTATTTAAATGAACATAGCTTTTCTCCAACATTCTGCCACTGCTAAGCTAGCTGCTGCATTCCAAGGATGTCAAAATAAAACCACTTCCTGTTCCACTCATTTAAAAATGTACTTTCTTCACTCAATTTTGTTCATCTTCTTGTACTTTATGCCTTTAAATTTGAAGATTTATCCTTTAAATGTGGATGTAGAAAATAGTTTCTGAGTATTATCGAAACTTTATTTACAACAAGGATGTCCAAACTTTTTGTTGTGATTTCAACTGATTAAACTAAATGTGCAAGATTTTAACCAAGCAAATAAAGTAGATGTTATCCTTTGCAGCTCTAAAAATAATAATAAAAAAAGGTTTGTAAATCTTTTGGGCTCTATTGCACAAATTTGTTTTCAGTTATAAGAACAAGATTTGGGTCTCTTTCGTTGAAAATGTTTGCTATAGTTTACCAAGTTTAGTAAATTAGATAAAACTGATTTTGGGGCAAAAGAGTCTGCTCTTCAGTAAAAGTCTCTGGTTCTAAAAAGGTGATATGGTGATAATATTGTTTTGAGACCATTTTCAAATGATGTAGTGGTGATAATGCAAGAACATTATCACCATTTTCAAAGATCACTAAACTTTAAATTCAAATGAACATTTAACACTTTAAGTATCTAAAATAAAAACACTAATCGAAACAACAAATAAAATGAAATATGAAGTCTCTGCCAACAATACTGTTGCTGGTTGAGATCAAAACATCAGACTGAAAAATTTTATCGTCCATTTTTTGGTAGAAACAAAGAAAAGAAAAAATGGCTAAATCCTACAAATGGAAATTATTGATTTTCTTTTAATTTATCACGCCATTATCTGATTTATTGTTTATTGCTACAGGCCAACTCACAAATTCAGTAAAAGGGCCTTTCATTTATATTTCACATTCCACTCTGTAATCAACACGATTCAGATGAAATGAGTAACAGTTGTAAATTAAGATGTTGTTTTTATCATTTTAAAGGCATTGCTGTGATTTTGATCTTTATCAAAACTAAATTCCTCGCTGCAGTTTCTCCAAGTTGCCGACTCTCTCAGTTCACCTGCTCCATATCAGCCAGGCTCATTACGTAACGGCAGCGGCGGTGATTGCGGTTCTCCTCCGGGCAGAGCAATTACGGCGGGTTGGTCATTATCACCTCACAACATCGTCTGCTCGCTGCACATCACACAGACAACACAGCGCCATATTAGTTCGTGTTAGGTCACAGGGAGCATGCACCGCTCTAATGTAGTAAATTGTGTTTGTTATAATGAGTGTGAAAGTAATAGGTGTGAGCACTAATAAGCACATGTGATTGTGTGTGTGGGTGTGTGTGTGTGAGTGCAAACACCAGGAAGATTGAACCAAACTGACGGTTTCTCCACGCCTTCGAGAAGATTTTAAAAACACTCTGATGGATTTAAATCCCTTCGTTTGGGATTTGTTTCTGTTTTGAACTATCAGAAACTTCTTTGCACAATTCTCTAAACAAGGGGTGTTCAGGCTGCGGTCCGAGGGCCGTTTGCAGCCCCGGTACTGAATTTATGCAGCGAGCTGCAGTTCTAGAATTACAAAAATTTTCCCCATGCATCACAGGTGTTTGATGTAGATGGAGATTTTTATTTTTATTTGTAACTGGGGTGAAATTATCACCAACAATCTGAAGTATTTTCCTTTTTATAACCAGACTTTTACTGACGAGCCAAAATCAGCTTTTATCTGATTTACTCAACTTGGCTAAATATAGCTAGGGTTTTAAAAGAAGGAGACCCAAATCCTGTTCTGATTATGAGAATAAATTTGTTCAATGGAGGCGACAACAATTAGAAAATAGAAACTTTAATAAAAAACGTTGTGATTTAAGTTCTTTTTTTCTTGCCCCATTTTGCCAATGATTTTGTGTCATGTGACAAAAAGTTTGGACACCCTGCTGTAAGATTTAGGTGAGGCTTCACCATGACTTTAATTTAGCTAAACCAATCTTCTCTCTGCAGATTCTGTGCTTAAAATCTTCAAATCACAAAGAGCGCTAAGCTAAACATAAAGGACGAACAGGCACTGGAGAATAAAATAAAATACATATTCAAAGCAAAAGAAAATTAGAAGAAGCTATAAACAAAGAAATTAAGTAAAAGATAAAACTTTGCAATAATAAATAACAAAATGTCACTGATTTGATTCAGTTTGTTTAGTTTTTATACACCTCAACCACAAAAATGCAAATTATGAATGAAATGCTGAAAATATTAGGAGAGCAAACAGTTTTCAATCCCTGCCCGTCTCTTTGTCTAGAGCCACTTCTGTGAAATTCACATCCGAGGTGTACAGGTGTTGATTAATCCCCTCGACATTTTCCTCAGACATTCTTTCATTTGTGTTGACATTCTGGTGGCGGGGAAATGAAATGCCCCGCCATGGTATTTTGGAAACCCCTCAGAAGTCAGACTTATGCGGGCTAGCTGCGGCGATGGCCTACATTATGGAGTTTAAAGCCTCTGGGGCGCATTCTCCTCTCACTCGCCCCGCAGGACCGGAGCAAAACGTGCGACTGAATCCCTGCATGGCAGACCCCTCAGCTGGCATCTCTTCCAAGGAACAAGCTCACAAAATTTTATGCACACTTTTAAAATTGTTGAATTTATGCTGGATTTTAGGCTCAGAATTATTTAAATGTAAGTAAAGTTGCAAACTCTCTTGGATATTTGATGACCATTTGAGTGATTTTCAGACATGAACTTGTATTTTAGGCGTAGTCCAATCCTTAAGTCCTGCAGGTTTTGGATGCATTTTTGTTAAAACACATCCGATTTAAAGGCAACATGTCTTCAAGTTCTCCAGAGGAAATGATCCAATCATTTGCTTCAGGTGACATCTGAAACATGAACCTTTGAAGCCTAACATTAACCTGGTTCATCCAATTCTAAACAAAATTTCCTGTTTTCTGGGAGTACAGACAAAAGGCAGATTTTAGCTGTTGGATCAGATCTGTGTTTCCTAAGTTTTCTTTTATTTACAAGTTTCCTTTTATGCTTCCTTGAACATGTTAGGATAGATCTACTGGCTGTACAAAACATGTAAGCTGAATGTTTTGCACAAATTCATTCTTAGATAGTGAGATTTTTGTCTGCTCAGTTTCAGAATGATCTGTATTAGGGCCTCATGTCACTTTAAATCCAAATAAGCTGCTGCTGGCCACCTCTCCGAAACTCAATGTTTACACTCATACGTAAAAATATCTGCAAACAGATAATTATACAAAAGTGGATCTTTGAAAAGCAGAAGTATGGCCTCCTTCACAACCCACAAGAATGCAGCAAGTGGTTTCTAGATGGTAAGTCAACAACAAAACACTTGTCTTTTCCAGCAGCCATTGTTCAGCAGTGCAACCAGCTGTCCAAACATCCCGGAGTTCTGTTTGGATTGCTTGGTAACGGGCAGAATTTCTGCTGGGGTTGCTAGGTAACGGGTAATGACTGTAATGATTTGTCGTTATATTCCTAAGGCTTTTGAAACGGCTCATTTTCCAGACACCAAAAACATTAACTGTTTTTTTAAAGTGCTTTAGCTGTTTTTAGAAGCAGTAGAAACCCAAAAGGAAGTATAAGAATGTGAAAAATGTTAATTTTGAATAATGTCTGCTTTAATATCCGCTACAAACTGAACCTGATTCTGAAGGGAGTTTTTGGAGCTGCCCAACGTGGTGGAAAGTGCTGCTTTTCATGTGGTTAATGATCAATAACAGGGCTTTAATGAGTCACATCCATCTGACACAAAGTGACTGACATGAGAAGAAGTTAAGGTTGGCAGTTTGAACACAGATGAAGACATTAAAACAGATAATCAAATTTCTGAGACAGAAATTGATCGTATGCTTGTTTAAAGTCTGATCATTTACAGCAGATATGACACATCTATAATTGCTCATATTATGTCACTTTGAATCCTCTGCAGCTTTTTATTTGCAGTATTTTGATTGATGGATGTTTCTGCTCTCCTGTAAAACTTGCGTGCATTTCAGATGTATGGCTAAAGGTGGAAAATTATGCAAAGCAGCATCTCAAGCAAAAGGTTTTTCTTTTTTTTCTTGAAAGGGTCAGGTTGAGCTCTTACTGATGGAGCGGCGAGAGGAATCTTGGCTTCTGCACTTATCTGGCGTGTGGAGTCTGGGGTGCTTTCCTCCCTCTTTCCTCCATTTCTCCTCTATCTCTGGCACCAAACTTATCAAAATAATGTGCAGTAAGATCATTTTTGGCTTTCGCCTGACAAACTGATATAAATTTCAATCTGAGTCTGACAGAAGTTTTTCATTTTGCCAAGAGTGTAGAAGGAGGTGTGTGTGTGGGCGTGTGTGTGTGTGGGGGTGTGTGTGTGCGTGTGCATATGTGTGTGTTGAGAATTGTGGTTAAACTGTGACCATGTAAAGAGGAGCCGGCCAGCAAATGTTGTGTTTTCAAGCAACACCTAGGAAGAGCAAACACTTTCAACTGCGAGTCAATCAGTAAACCGAGATTCTTTCACGTCTTACGCGGGTCTGGAGCCAAAGCGCCACTTCCATTCACCACTGGAGAATTACTTAATAACTCAAGTATTATTATTCCCTCACACTCATTATTGTTATTATCATCACCGCCTGTGGGGAATCCCTGCAGGATGCTGGAGATGTTTTCATAAAACACCAGCTGGAGAAAATGGACAACGATGTTTACGCCTCCATAAGCGGCTGATTAGTGTCCCCACACCAGCAGGGGGCCCCCAAGAGCAAAAAGCAAGCATGAGTAAATGGTATTACACTTAGTTGTTTAAATGTTAAACAACAGTTAACATAGTTAGGAAAATGTGATATTAAATCTCTTAACTTGTTTGCTGTAAATTCAGTGTTTTTCTGCTGATGTTACTTTCAAATAGTTAAAATAATGTCGCACATTTAAATACCGCTCTCTGTATTTCAAAATCAAAATATTGTTTTTAAGTTTGCTGCTCCTGTAAGGGTAAAATCAGCAGCTTTATCAACACTAGTGCATTGTAACATAATTACAAACGATGCTAATAATACATAGTTTCCACAAATCTGAACCGAGAGTGATCCCCCTTACAAAAAAATCCCATGAAAATCCCATGTGATCACATGTGACTTTCACATGTGATCACATGTGGTTCACACAAATTTTACATGTGAATAATGTGAATCACATGTGAAAGCACATGAATACGTGTGATTTTGGAACGTTTCGTGGTAAAATCACGTAATCCACATGGGATTCACACATTTCCACATGTGATCACATTTTTTTGTAAGGGCCGCCCCACTGATCCGCCATCTTGGTGGGAAATTGCAGTGCAAAGCATAGCTAAACCATGGCTTTGAGACCAATAGAAAGAAATTATACTGACAGGTTTACTATCAATATAATAGGAAACATGAACCATTGCCACTCCAGAAGTGGCATGAAGTGGGTCATGCCACTTATGGCATGAAGTGGCATGACCCACTTCATGCCACTCTTGACAAATGTGTGAAACTATATCAACCAAATTGCTTCTGTCATGATTGACCCATCAGAGACAGAGAATGTGGCTTGTTTATTGTTGTCATGGCAACTCCATGTCAACTGTCACAGGAGTTATTTGCGGATACCTACCAAGATGGCTGTCAGCTACAAGGTTTCCAGAAATGTGTCACCTGTTTAGGCCTTTCACAATAACATATATTACTGGATGACAAACTGTCCCAGACGTTTTTGTGATAAATAATAATATTTTTGTTTTGAGACCATTTTCAAGTAATATTACGGTAGTGAATTAATAATAATACAAAAACACATTTTCAAAGACGGATAAACTTTAAATTCTAATAAATATTTAAAGACAGGAACGAGAAGACATTTATCTGCTTCCTTATGTTGGGTCTGCTCTGGTAGCTTCTTAAGACCCATTTTTATTTAGTGACATTTAAGTCCTTGTGATTTATTGTAATATTGTAAGTTATTTCATACAGTATTAGAATATTGTACAATATTAAGCTAAACATATTAGTTTTATTGGAACTAGTGTATTTATTGATGCACATTAGTGCAGCAATTTTAAAGGTACTTTATAAATAAATTTGACATATTAAATATTTAAAATAAATAAAACAACAGAGACAACAAATAAAATGAATTATGAAGTCTATGTAAACAAAATTGTCCTGCAAGAAAAAGAATAGTTGAGACAAAAGGACCAGACTGAAGACTTTAATTATTCAGTTTAACTGATTTATTACTTATCACACGTTTAGAGCAGTCTGATGAGGCATCTGGTGTTGACCTGTTATTATCGGGGGCCCCCAACAAAAATCTGCTCAGGGCCCCTAAAAGGTTTGGGCCGGCTCTGCTGTTGGGTCCAGTTTGGCAGCGGCTTCGGATGCAGGAATCTTGCACCCTCATTACATCTCGGCCACTCTAATTACGAGCTGCTGTAGAGCGGTTATCCTACACCAAACAGCGACAATGACAGCAGCTTCCCCTCTGAGGCCGAAACCCAACACAGCGCCGCCGCCAATAAAAGACGCTCCCGCGAGAAAACAGCAAAACGTTCTGCTTAAGAAAACATTTCAAGTAACTTAATTCTCATCAACTTGTTGTCTGTATTCAACCTAAACACGTGGCGTAAACTTTTGGATTTAAAAAAGCTTGATAAGTTAACCTATTTAAGTTAAATATTGGATTAGACAAAAAGATTTCCCACAATGCATTGTGCCACCAGCAGCAGCAACTAATTATTTGACACAAAAATTTATTTTAAGATGAGCAATTTATCACTGCTTTCTATGTTTTATGTGAAAGCTTGAGCAGAAAAATAAACAGAAAGCAGTAAATAAATAATAATAATAAATAAATATTTAAATGAAGTTGATTTCTTTTTTTACAAGTTGTATCTAGTTAAAAAACTTTGGGTGTTAATTAATTAATTATACTCAGATTTATTAAGTTGCACTCACTAATATAATATTATTATAGTTAGGAGAGCTAATTTGGTTTTACAGTAAAATTACTCACAATGATCAAGTTAGTATTTTTATGTTTTAAAATTTGACTTTTTTTTGAGGCAATGATTTTGCATGATTTTTTTAAAGTAAACTTCTCTTGCTGCGTTTTACAGTGAAAATTCTTAAAAACATTGAAATGTTTAAATCTTTTCAAGAATGACGAACATGTCATTCAGGAAAGGAAGGTGTGGAATTAAGAAAGTTTAAAAGAATTGTAACTGTGAGAAATTAGGCAGGATAAAGTCCCAAGTTAATCTTTCCATGACACAAGAAGCGAAGAAAGCAGAAAAAAAGTCTCCAGAATGCCATTAATATGGCACCATGTTGATTTTCTGAGGTACAAAACATTTTCTGTCACGTTTTCAAATTAATCATCGATTATCAGTGATCTATATAAAAGCTGCGAAGCTTATCTGTATTTTATGATCTGTTGTTACTATGAGAGCTTTTAGAAATGTTGATATATTTTAAGTTTAGTGGTTCCAATTGTGCAAAATAGGAATTTTGCACATTTCTGTACTTCTATTTTGGTTTCTGTGTGCTTAAAATCCCATCCAGCTGTTTTTTTGGAAATAACTCAATATTTTTGGTGTTTAAAAGCCTTCAGAATGTATCATCACAAATCATCAGGAACTGCCTGTTACCTAGCAACCAAAACAGCATTCCGCCCGTTACCTAGCAACCCAAACTGTATTCCTCCCATTACCTAGTAACCCAAAACACATCTTCAGCACATTTTGCTTTCACCACTTAATGTGCTGTACAATGGCTGCTGGAAAAGACAAGCGTTTTGTTTGTTGTGCAGTAGTCTCCGCTTCTGCTTTTCAAAGGTATACATTTGCATAAATGCACATCTGTTTGCAGTCATTTTCATGAGGGAGTGAAAACGTTGAGTTGCAGAAGGCGTGGCCAGCAGCAGCTTATTTGGATTTAAAGTGACAAGACGCCATAAAACAGACTAAAATCTCGTTGTCTAAGAATGATTTTGTGCAAAAAAGTTAATGAACATGTTTTGTATGGTTCATAGACCCATCCTAAACTGTTCAAGGAACAATAATAGGCCACCATTAAGCAAACTGAAAACACAGTTTTATAGATTGTTAACGACTTATTTCGTAACATTTCACTCCTCCAAAAAAAGAATGGATTAATTTTAAGGGATTTTTTCCCCCACATCCTGTAAGTGGCGTTTTTTAAGATGAAAGTGAGAACGGTTGAATGCATTCGACTAAACGATGATGAAACCCGAGCAGCATCCTTTTTCTGGCCCCCTCGCTCGGAATCATGGCGGATGAAATCCATTTACACAACAGCCGGCGAATTGGGCTGTGAATGTGCTCCGCGGTGTCCTATCGCACGCACATTATTGTTCGAGATCCTGTGTTATGCTGACAAATCCTCTGGTGGCAGCAGTCACCTAAGCGTCTTCCATGAAAGGGATGTACATTTTTCTCCACTTATTTCTGAATTTATTGTGTTCGTCGCTAATCCAGAGATGGGTTCCTCGTGTAATACCCACCATCTAATCATTCTTAGTAGCACGAGGGCTTGTTAGACAAGATCCTGTGGACTGTAATTGTTTTGCCGATTGACGACACAGAAAAGCAAAAAATAGATTAAGGCGCACAAAGCGGGACGTCAGCGGTGTGTTTTAGTGCTGTAAAAATTCAAAAAGTGGCACAATGTGCATCTACCCAAACACCTTGCCGGTTCTCTTTTGAACATTATCATTGTCTTAATAACACAGCTGTGAAAGCTGAGTCCTCATATTACACAGCACAATGTTCACAAAAGTCCACACTGGGCCACGTACATCCTAAAAGGTTTATGACGACCATTTAGCATAGCAAGAGCGCAGCTTAACGCGGCCGTGTCAAGATAACATGCAAGCATCCGTGTTGTTTTCACTGGCTGTCAGCACAGATTTTACACCGGCTGTGGGGAGACGCAGGCATGTGCGCTTCAAGATGCTCCTGCTAGGGGCTGTCACAGCAGGGGAGCGGGGCCGGGGCTCTGGGAAGCGCAGAAAATAGAACAAGAAAGACGGAGAGCTCTGCTGTCCAAGGAGATGACGGGGAAGAAAGGAGCACAGTGGATAATTTGACTGGAGTAGGAGGATAATAGGGGAACGGTGTTTTATTTCCTTTCTCAGCCAAACCCTCATTTAGCTGCATGAGCAAGAGAGAGAAACAGAGAGAGAGAGAGGTGCTGCAGAAACTAGGTGGAGCTATTGCTTACATCTGCATGTGCTGGAGGCTTATCAGAGGCAGGAGAGGCCAGATCTGACTGACTGTTCCCAGATCAAACAACGCAGACAAACCCGCTCAAGTCCAAAGAACTATCCAAATGTATATGAATATAGGTAGAAAATTCACATTTTGCATGTTTTTGTTTTTTCATTTGTGTTTCTACTGATTCTAAAAATCATCCAAAGTGCTTTAAATAAAATCCCTCAGGTATGTTTTTGGCAATAAATTAATGGTTTTTGGTGTCTGGAAAATGAGCCGTTACAAAAACTTTCAGAATGTAACGTTACCTAGCAACCCCAGTGGAGCTCAGATGGTTTCCTAGTAACCCAAGCTGAGCTCCAGCACATTCAGCCAGGTGTTTTTAATGCTGCCTGCTCTGTACAATGGCTGCTGGAAAAGATGTTTTGTTGGTTGTGCAGGAAGCTTTACTTTTATGAATTATAAATTATATAATGATAAATATATATATAAGTAGAGCCTTATAATTTTTTATTAGTAGCAATTTAAAAATAAAAAAAATGTAGTTTTGAGATGAATCTCAGAAATTTTCTTGAAAAACTTCAAATTTGTGGAAAAAATTTGTGGCCCTGACACGCCGTCAAAGTGATTACATTTGTTGTGAATTAGTGCTTTATAACTGAATTAAATCCCGGCCAGCCTGGAGTTTGATCTGAACCGAGGCGGCGCTCCGAACTTTGAACCCGTCATCCCGGATCGAGCGCGGGTCTCGCTTCTGAGTCCAGCTTGTTGCTGAAGTTAAAGGAGGGGTTCGTCCTTTATCAGGCCGGCACTCCTCTGTGCCCCCGAAAAGATGACACCCGACAGAAATTAATCTGTGGGGAGATTGTGTTGCTGCTGTAATGCTGAGTCGAAATTTGCAGACTAAATTACTCTTTGGCTCTATCTCCCCATCAGCTGTGCATCATAAAAGCCAGGGTTTAGTGTGAGATGAATAATCTCACTCTAGCAAGCCTCTTTTCGCCCACCCTCCACCTCCCCCTCCCACCATAATCGTCAGAAGGAGAGCCAGCTTAGTCAACCCTGTGCTACGGGCCAGGATAATAATTGCTGTATTAATTGGTGTTGTCCAGGCTAGACAGACTATAAGAGATCCCACTGGGGCTAATAATTAATGTTTTTTCCTCCTCCCTGCCTGCTTTTTGCCATTTCCATAAGCACCAATGAAGAAACCCAAACAAGGTATTTTTTATTTATTTTTTTTTGCAGGACTGTCTAGGCTGATTTTATTAATTTATGGTGCTGTGAAAAAGTACAGATTTCTTACAAAACAAAAAAGCAGTTTTCAACTTATGATTTAATTTATTTTGTGGTATGTTTGTTGTTGGGTTTTTTTTACTCATGGTTGATCCCATGAAATTCATTAAATTTTTTCCCATTTTCAACATATTTACTAACCCAAGAAGTATGTAATTATGGAGTGAATTGGAAAAAAATTACATCAATCGCCAGAGGTCAACATTTCTGTTTATTGTCTATCAGAATGAATAGTTCAGAAGAACGTTGGTTTAATGAAGTGTTAAAAAGTATTTCCCCCTCATTTTTATGAAGTACACAAACGTTATGTGCAAGGGTACTCGTGTTTTTATTCTTCCATTTGCGTCTCTACTTCTAAAGAAAAAACAACCCAAACACTAATAAAACACCTGCTGGTTTTTTAGCGATGAGTTAATATGTTTTGCCATTTCAAAAACGTTCAAATGCAACGTCACAAATCTGTAGGAACTGCCCCTCACATAGCAAGCCCAGCCTGTTGCCTAGCAACCCAAGCACAGTTCTGCCTGTTACCTAGCAACTCAAGCTGAGCTCCAGTATGTTTGGTCAGCTTGTTTTATGCTGTATGTGCTGTGCAATGCCTGGGAGGGGCTGGAAAGGATGTGTTTTGTTGTGGACTTATCAGCAACAAATCAGGTACTATTACGACAATGTTATTCTCATATTATTACGACTTTATTACCACATCATGACTTTGTTCTCGTATTATTACAATTTTATTCTTATACGACTTTATTTTAGGAATATTGATTTTATTCTGGTAATATTAAGACTTTATTCTTGTTTTGAAGTTCAACTATATTAAGTATTTGTTTTGTTGTTGACTTACCATCCAGAAAACACTTCCTACATTCTTGTTGCTTGTGCAAGAGGCTCTACTAATGCTTTTCAAAGATTGGTGGTCTAATTGAGCGGTTTGCAGCTTTTTGGATTTTGGCGGGCGTGGCAGCAGTTTATTTGGATTTAAAGTGACGAGAGGCCCTAAAACAGCTCAAAATAGATCCAATGATTTTTTGCAAAAAATGCAGTACATAATTTATAGACTTCATAAGTCAGCTGTAAAACGAGTTTGATAAAAGCTTGTTTGGCCAGTTGTGACAGATTGCAGCCTGCGGTTTGACGAAGCCCCTCCCAGGCAAAACAAGTGGGGAGTCTAGAAGCGGTTTGTGGAGAAAAACGTGTGTAGGTGCGCTTCGTGTTGCCTTTGTTCTACTAACCAGATGGCTGCTCCGGACCTGCTGAGCTTCCTGGTGGACGGACAGGGAATCAGAACATGTAGGTGAATCCCAACGAGAAGAAAAGCATTTTATGAAAGACACACAAGCCACTCCACCTTCAGGAAGCAGATAATTACAGGCGGCATTATGAGCAGCGGTATCATGTCAGGAGGAATAGTGGCTGCTCAGGACTGCTGAATGCACGTTTACAACGTGTGCTCCAATTGTAAAACGATGATTATACTCCATGATCCGTTTAATGACAGATATGGGGATTTTTTTGTTGCTCAGCTGGTATTTAGCGCATATCTCTGTGTGGTGCTGTTAAACACATCTCACAATTTTAGAGACAAGGAACATAAAATCGGAGGTGGCGAAGAGAAAAATGCCCCTAATAGGAATCTCGCTGGGTTATTTTTTAACAAGCCTGCAATTCACTGATCTGTCACAGCTTTATTTTTCTTTCTTCTGCGAGTTCTTTTGGGTCGAATCTGGCATGTGCGTGGAGATTATCGCCTAAATGTCCAGCCTGTAGTCCTGAACCACTTCTACTGATGGCACAGCTTCATTATAAGCGCCGCTTTAATAAGTTCACAGCTGAATAAAGACGACGAGGACATTGCAGTGCAGGGAGAAGTCCCTACAGCACACGTTTTGAGATAAAGATATTATTTATTGCCCCCATAAGGCGAAATATGACTCCTAACATAATACTACTGCAGGCAGAGGCTCAGTTATAAACATACATGAATAAGCTCAAACCACAGCTTTTTCTGCCTTTAGTGGTACTCAGGAGAGATTTAAGTACAATTACTTACAAGGCAAATAAGCAACTGACTGCAGTGTTAAGCGAATAAGAACAGAAACAAAAAGATCACTGGAAGCATGTTTGTTTTTACTTCACTGAAATGTCTGGAGGAGAAATGTTAAAATCTCAAAGTGAAAAATGAAAGCAGACGACGGAGATCAATGAACATCTGGTTCATTGATCTCCGACAATGAACCAGATTTCCTTTGTAGATTTCCTTTATCTATTTATTATTTCAAACACCAAATATACATTAAAATGCATTAAATGGACAGTACTACCTCTTTTCCAGTCACATAGTGCCATTTAATAGCCCAATTATTAACTATGTTACCTTCAATTGTTATAAAAATGCTGAATGTATCAAATCTGACTTAAAATAAATTTGACTTTGCAATTTAACACCTTGAAATTGAGCCTCTATCTCTTTAAAAACTCTTTCTTAAACTCCGCCTCCAGGAAGTCATCACAACATGGCTCCTCTGTTAACCTTTAATAACATTTTTACCAGAGTTTCACTGAGAAGTAGCTCCTGTGATGAACTTAGTGGTTCCATCAGGTGTTTGCTAATTGCTGCTGGCTAGTCTGAAGGAGCTGAGTGAGGGAGGAGCTGTGTCTCAAAGGCGGAGCTAGGTCCAATCAAGCGTTTTACACACCTAAATGGTTATTGTGGAGATTTAACATGCATGAAAGGATCAAAGCAACACTCCAGGTCTGTTTTGGTGTGGAAATAACATTGTAATATGATGGAAAGCTCAAAAAAAGTAGATTTTAGATGATAAGGCTCTTAGTTTACAAATCACTGAATGGCTTAGCACCATTTAGTGGTTCTGGTTGTGGTCTGCTCTGCATCCAGAACCAGAACCAAGCATGGAGAAGCAACATTCAGCTTCTATGCACAATAAATCTGGAACAAACTGCCAGAAAACTGTAAAATTGCCAAAACACTGAGTTCCATTAAATCAAGTCAAGTCAAAGTTTATTCATTCAGCACATGTACAACAACCTCAGCTGACCAAAGTGATTTACATTATTCATCCATGATGAAGCAGAAAAATGATCCAATTAAGTTTTGTAAAAATAAAAAGACAATTAGAACATTGACAGCAGAAATAATAAAACCAAAACCTTTTTATTTTCAGCTGTTGGAATTCCCCAAAAATTAAGATTTAAGTAAGATTTTGTGTTTTTTGCAGTGTTTGTTTCATAATTATTGCTCTATCACAAAATACACACATTTTTCACAAATAATTGAAGTTTTGTTCCATAGAAAAATCCACAAATACTGAACCACAAAAAGGAAGACAGACAGGTAAATCTATAGATTTGTACAAAATAAAATAATTTATTGAAACATCTCACACTGTCAGCAGATCCTCATTAGCAGAAAATAAGCCGGGTTCGGACCTGCAGCTCCTGCTTTGTTAGTGTCCTAACAGGTTCTGTTGGACCATCTGCTATAATTACAGGTACGCTCTCTCACCTGACACCCGGGCCAAGGTGCAAATTAGTGTCCAGTTGAGGAGCCGGAGGCTTTGCTGCAAAACAAACCGACAGCATTCACTTCTCAGAACAATAAAAATCCCTCCTGCTCTGGCTTTCATGTCAGCTGTAAAATCTCTGATTAGTGATGAAAATTACAACTCAGAAGCTGTTTATGTGGGGATTTTACTCAGTCACATTTAATTTTTTTCAAGAAAAAACCCTAATTTTTTGGAGTATTTTTACTTCTACGTGAGTAATTTTATTATGAAGTTTCTCTGCTCTTACTTGAGTAAAATCTCTGGATTTAAACATGTTTTAGGGAAAATTTCAACAAACAGAGACACACACCTGCAGTTTTTGTTGAAGTTTCATAACTTTTTATTGAAGGAAACTGATTTGGAAACATTTTCTTTACCTGATTTTGTTATTTATTTGAATTAGTTTCATTGTGGTCTTTAAAACCTCAATGAAACTTTGATGTAACTTTACAGGAACAAACAGGAGCTGGTTTCGAGTTACTGACTGATTGATTTAATTGATTATAGTTCTAGTTCCACTGGCAGATTATTTCATTGATAACATGAGAAAAATGATTTTTAAAAGTGAAATAATAGTTATAACCTTCATAGTTATTGACTCAAAGCAATTTCTTACCAAGTAATATTGATCTAGTTTATACTGCAAATGTCTTACTACAGTTGAAATAATACAAAAATAACTTAAAAGTAACTTTTCAGCAAGACATAAAAGCTTGTTTTAAGTAAATAACTTCTTAATATTGATTTAAAAAAGGCAGATTATTTTGCTGATAACGAGACATTTTTCCCATGGTATAAGTTACTTTATCAGCCAATGGAACTAGCACTTTATTTCATCAATATTAAGAAATTATTTACTTAAAACAACCCTTAATGTCTTGCTGAAAAGTTTATTTTAAATTAGTTTGTCTTATTTCAAGTGCAGTAAGATATTTTCAGTATAAACTGTATTACTTGGTAAGGTTTTGTGTTATTGCAGTGTAATTTTATATTTTGGCCCATCTGATGTAATTTTTAAATGTTTTTTAAAACACTTAAAAAGTAGATTTTTTACCAAATACCTTTTACTTTTACTTGAGTAGACGCATGTTGAAGTAGTGCTACTGTTACTTCAGTATAATTTCTGCTGCCTCTGCATGTTTACACATGTAGTCTGGACCGCAGCATGCTGCTGCCATGGCTGGTATTCAGGTTTATGAAGCCCGCAGGCCGCATTAAACAGCTGCATTCCCAGCATGCCTTGCTTCGCATCGCGCTGGCAGTTTGATTAACGGGGGCCCGTGGTTTTTTTATAGGGCGTGATCACTTTTCTGATTTCCGTCTAAAACCTTTCCCGCTCGGAAAACAACAGACGAGTTTCGACCCCAAACTGCACCTCCACTCCCTCCTGCTGCAACATCTGCAGAGGGCACGACACTGGGGGAAACCTGCAGTATTACTTTTCACTTTTCACTCACACTCACCTCTGACTCATGGGTGTTACCGGAGCGAACTATCAACTAATCAGCTTTCCACACATATCTTCCCAATGTCGACAGTTTGCGTGTAATTCTGTTGCCGGGGACCGGATTGTAGCGCAGGGTGAACTCTGCAGCGCTGAAATCAAGGAGTCATTAGCCGAGGAACAGATTGTCTTTTCTTCCAGCGCTCGTCCTTCAGATAAACAGGCCTGAGTGGCGACACATGATCCGTTCGACTAACACAGTCCATCCTGACCGACTGATGGCAGGAATCGCAATCAGGCTGGAGGTCATGAGGACGACGCGCCGCACGACTCGGGGGAAGCAAAGGAGCACCGCAAAACTTTTCTGTGCAATATTGGAGGAA
Source organism: Gambusia affinis (assembly GCF_019740435.1). Taxonomy (NCBI): domain Eukaryota; kingdom Metazoa; phylum Chordata; class Actinopteri; order Cyprinodontiformes; family Poeciliidae; genus Gambusia; species Gambusia affinis. The sequence goes on from NC_057880.1 coordinate 25,603,773, forward strand.
AAATTAATTAAAAGTATTTTTATACTTCTTTTTTCACAGTTTGTCAGGTTGAAAACATGAACTTTAAGATTTTACATCAGGATTTTATGTGACAGATGACACAAAGCAGAGAGTTAAAGTGAAATAGAACACTGCAAAAACACAAAATCTTACCAAGTATTTTTGTTTTTACAAATGTTTTAGACCATTTGAAATAACATAAAACAAACTTTTCAGCAATATATAGGAACTTGTTCTAAGTCAATAATTCTTTAATATCTATGAAAAGGTTCTAGTTTCACTGTCAGATTATTTCACTTGTAACAAAATATTTTTGGAACTTGAACTTTTTCTTTACTTAAAACAGTTTGTCATATTTTAAGTGTACTAAGATATTTGCACTAGAAACCAAGCGAAGATACTTGGTAAGATTTTACGAGATATAGAATCAATAATCCATTAATATTGATAAACAGAGGAAAAATGTCTGGTTACAAGTGAAAACTAGGACGTTGTAGTAACATTAGCATGACTTAAAACAAGCTCTTATATCTTGCTGAAAAGTTACTTGCAAATTAATTGTGTCTTATTTAAATATTCTAAGATATTTGTAGTAGAAACTAGACCAAAACATACAAAACTTGACACAACCAAAGTGGAAGAAGGTGATATTTTTCCAATTAACTGTTTTATGCTAGTTAGGCATGAAACATGCCCTGTTACTGTGCGTTCTAATACACAGCTTCTTTATTTCACGTTTTTGAAGTTTGAATACAAATGGTATGGACTACTAAAGCTACTGTCCTGAGCGAACTCATATTTTGCATAAAATCCACAACTTTTAATTTAACAGATTGTTGCTAAAGTCTGAATTTCTCGCTGAAATAAAATATTTGATGCTTCATTTTATCCATTTGTTACATGTTGGATTCATGTTAATGTGTATTCAGACATGACCTTCAATTTAAAAAAATAGTCTAATTAATCAGAAATCTTATGAACCTCACTTTGAACACGTCTAGTTCAGATCCTTCTGTATGTTATAACGGCCTAGTCAAAGGCTGTTTTAAATCATGGTTGATAATATGTAACAGAACTTGGAAAATCTGTCCAATCTGATTTATTTGAACACAATAATAAACACCAGATATACTGAATTTGTTATTTGTTTTTAATGGACACTTTTGCAAGACTCTGAATTAACATTTAATAATATCAGGAAAAAGCAGGACAATAATGGAAAACTGGGAATATTCTTCATGCTAACGTTGATTACTAAGAAAAATGTTTTTTGTGTGTGATCTGTTCCTGCTGGAACCCGGTGTTCCAACCCAGGCAATAACCGCCATTAATTAGTCTGATAAATTACGTGCAAAACAATGACATGTTTAAATGGTTCAATTTAGCTCAAATCCTAAATGAGATATTACATCAAAAGCCGTCGGTTTGTGTCTTTTAAAAAAGGCTCACCGCCTTCCTGAAAGCGTTTTAAAGGTTACGATTTCCTCAGATGATAAAGTGCTACCTTTTAATGAAATTCTAATTAGTAATTTCATGGACTTTGTTACCAACCATATCTGATTAGTGCACATTTTCACAGCCTACTTTAATTAAGAACACTTACAGCACAGTTTCATACATTCCCCACTTGAAGGAGCTCAGCTCCTCAAAAATAAAAAAAAAATCTTACTTTGTAAACACTAATTTCCTTTTTTCAATTAGATTAAACAATTTTCCTTTTCCTGCATGTTTATGAAAATATCTTTTCTCCCCAAGTCTGTACCAAATACCCTTGAACATGAAAAGTGTGCTGATGATAAGTTTCTAATCCAATTGAATTTAGCTTATTATTTAATTTGATGGCGACACAATTAGACCCCTGCTGTGTTTTCATCTGTTGTATTTAGGAACTTTTCATTTACTGATTTCCCATTTGTTTACGACAGTGCTGGGAAAACTGTTTCCCCGTCACAAATGTCTTCAGTTCCTGTTTGTTTTTTGTTGCTTCTTCTTTGTAGTTTTAGGATCATGCAAAAATCACCTGAACAAAAACAAAATGCAGTTTCTGAATGAAGGTTTTGTTTATTTCTGTGAATTTTGATCCACTCTTTTCTTACAAGCAGTTTAATTCGGCCATTTTGGAAAAAATTCAAGCATGAATCACCTTAATTAGTAGCAGTTAGTTGCACTTCCTTGAGTAACTTTTTGGAAAAATAATTACTTTTGTGAATTGTTTTCTTGAGTTAAATGAACTATTGCTAATCTCCGGGTGTTTTCATATTTGATAATTCAGTAGATTTGCTTTGGTTGGGAACCAAAACAGCAACATTTGTTAAATTTCACCTGCTGTGGTTTTGTTTCACGCTTTGTTGTGTCAAATAAACCAAACAAATTAAATGCCTGTTCCCCTCCTCGCCTGTGGGGGCGCTTCACCAAGAACCACTGAAGAAAATGACATGAAAACTTCTGAAGAAGACACAAAGTGCAACAAAATCTAAATAAGAATGGAATAGTTCATTTCAACCAAACTCGACCAAGGTTTTTAAGCAGACCAGAAACTTTCTAACTTTTTTGTATTTTGGGTTTAAGTTTATAATTTGAGCAGGAAAGTCTTTATATTATCAAGATTTGTTTGGATTGTTTTAAAGTATTCAATATTGATTATTCTTAATGACTTATTGATCTGTGTAGTTGAAATAACAGTTTGTTCATATTTTCTACGTGAAACAATGTTAGTGTTTTGTTCTCAGTTCACGTGTATAAAATATTTCAAAGCGTAAAATTTTATTACATTTTATTTTACTTTGTCCCTTCTGTAGAATATTATTGCAAGATATTAATAATAACGTAATCGTCTTTCTTCAGGTCATTCATGACGAACGTGTGGTGCTGGAAAACTTGAGCTATTACCTTGAAAATGCTTGAAAAGTTAAATTTACGAACCGTTTCAAATTAAACTGCGTCTTTCATTCAGAAGTCCCATCGTAATTCTTTGTCACAACCAATTACCTGCTCCAGGCGTGCTGTTGGGCTTAAACAGTTTGGAATATAATCTGATTTAACTTTTATTCAAATGGTTTCCCACTTTGAGATCTAATCCTGGTGTCACAATATGAACTTTGACCTTAAATATCAACCGGACTCCAGCTGGAGTTTGTCGTGCGTCGGAGCTTGACGTGGCGGAAAGCGGCGTCCACCCAGCAGGCCTCCAACCACACCAGTGTTTCCACGGCGACTGAGCGGCTTCATTCTGACTGACATCGTCTGCAGAGGGGGGGGGAGTTTCAGAAACGCACAAAGCGTGACAGACCACCTTGGGCCTACCTCCGTCGCCCCATCTCTCATTTTAAACATGGAGTCCGGCCTGTCAAGTCACATGCTGGAGCTGTAATTTAGGCTAATAATTACCAGACATCACCACAATGAAACATCAGTGTCTGAACTTCTTTGGGCCAAACTGAATTTTAATACATTTGGAAAAGGTTGGCCGGAGGCGAGAACCCTGCACACTGGGAAAAGGCGAGCGCACATGTGGAAGCACTTTGGGAAGTGATAAATGATTTGAAATCCGCAGCGTCCCCGAAAATGGAAATTAGGTCGAACAGGTGTTAAATGGGAACCAGTGGTGCATGTTGAGCAGTGGGGGGGCGGTCGCTGGTCTTCAGGGCCAGATGTGACGGGTCCGGACTCAGATGGCCCGAGGTGTGTGATGTGAGGAGGCCCAGTGTGACCTCACCGCTAAGAAATACCAGAACTCTCCGTCAGCTGGTCCGGCGGTGAGGAGGCGCAGAAAAATTACGATTCCACAGAGAATCCTGATTCAGTGACAGCGTGGATTTAAAATAAATTTAAATGGATTTAAAATAAAAAATGAAGCAGGCGTAGGCACCTGACAAAACATTTTAGTTTTTTAATTAATCTGTGAATTTCTTTTAGGAAAAAAACCACAGAAATTTCTAAGTTTCAAACGTTAAAAATTTTACTAGAAAAAAAATCTGAGATTAATATCATAAATTTTCTAGAAAAGGTTAGCAGCTTTTAATGAATCTAAGCTTCAAAAATCTTCTAGAAAAACTTTAAAGAAATTGAGTGATTTTCTAGAAAAAAGTCAAACAATATTCTATAAAAACCTGAAAGTTTGACGATAATCTTAACAGGTTTGTTGAGCATTTTCTAGAAAAACATCAAATTTTGGAGGTTCTCAAAAAACGTCAAAACCGTTGAAATTTCAGAGTTTCAAAAGGAAAAAATTGGCTCCGAAAGAACTTAGAAACTTTTAGGTTATCCTCAGAAATTTTCCAGAAACAGACGTCTGCGGTCAAAAAATTACGTTTGGAATTTTTTAAAATTTTCCTTTGAAAATTTCGGTCACTCTGAAAATTTCTGAGTTCTTTCTAGAAAATTTTTGACTTTTCAAACTCGGAAATATACTTGTTTTTTCTAAATAAAAAATGTCCAATTTAATGTAGCAAATTTAAAAATTTAATAACACAGACAAACTAATTTAGTTTAGACGTTTCCTTCCTTTTTCTGAGATTAATTTCTTAATTATTTGGCAGAAATTTTATAGATTTTAAACTCAAAAATATCCATGCTCTTCCTAGAATAAAATTGGAAATTAATCTCAAAATTAATTTTGAGATTAATCTAATTAATCTGCATATAATCTTCCTTCAAAAATGCACTAATTTGTTTGGTAAAAATATTGTATCCGTAGTTTAATATTGAGCGAGTGAGAAAACATAACTTATAATGTGTGTAAAAATGTATTTCACCTGTTATCTGCTGTATTCCAGTTAGAAGGTTTGGTAAAATGAGGCTTAGCTTTGCAATCCTCTCTTCAACGTGGATAATTGCCATAAATTGGAGTTTTATTCACAATATGTCAGTATAACAGCCATCTAGTGAGAACGACACCTTTTCCCTCGCTCTGTCTGATGCCCTTAGCTGGTGTTTCGCTCCAGAAGAAGTGGATCATCCCCTTTAATGCTGAGATTTCATGCACATCCTGGCTAGCTTCTCTCCACCTGAAGCAGGAACGTTAAATGTCTTCAGTCGTTTAACTGAACACGTTTTTTCCATTGTGTTTCTCGCTGGTAAAGAAAGAGAAACACAACGGAGGAGAGAATGAAAGTTCTCAAATTTTTAACCAACTGAGTGGTGATGAGGAAACTAACGACTCCACGAACTCAAATATTAAATTTTTGACACACTGCCCAGGGCGGCACAGTTTGAGGGGCGCATGGATGACCACAATGCATAAAAATCTGTCTGATTATAAATTAAAAGAAGATTTCACTGCTTTTTAACTCGCAAATTTGATCTTTTACCAAAGGAATATCTAAAACATTCGAAAGGAAAAAGCAGTTTGAGAAGATGAAATATCGAGACATAATTATAACTGAAGCTTTCAGAGCAGCCAACCCAGAAGCGCCATTTTGTTTCTACGGCCCTGATTGGCTGTACTCCAAAGAGCAGAGATCATTTCTGTCGTAGCTCAGAAACGGTTTCCTCTGTGCCTGTTGATGGATGTAAAGGTACATTTGGTGTTTGAAGTATGAAAATAGGCAGGTATAAACATTTTTATTTACAAATTACAGTGTGCTGCTCTCACCCTCTGCCTTCCTTTCTGCTATGCTACACCGGAGCTGGCCTTTAATGCTAAAGTTAGTTAACATGATGGAGGATAGATGGTTTTTCCTGGAACAGTAAGTGGTTTCTCCACCATTTGCACATTGAGCAACACATACACAAACATGATTGGCGGCGCTAAGACCCTCCTCCTGGCTCTGATTGGTTGTTTTTGATCGGGACCGGTTCATTTCTTCAGATGGCAGTAGTAGCTCAGAGATTATCTCTTATATTACAAATATATCATAAAAGCATTTTACAAAAGTTACTGTAGAAAAACATGAGAAAACATTTCGGTGGTTTTGTAGGAGTACGTTAGAGATGAAAATGTGATTATTTTTTTCTTAGAGTTTTTATGAAACACTCTATAACGGACGTTACGTATTGAAGGCTTAATAAAATGGGTGGATAAGAAATAAGAGGCCAGGCTGTTAAGGTTTCTTGAGTTACAGAAAATACTCAAATTTGGCGGCGCTGTACTTTCTAATTCTGGACCACCTGAGCTCTGATGCAGCTGAAAACAGAAAAAATCAACTCCATCTTTTCATAACTGAACCCCTAACCTTCATTTCTGTCAGGAAAACATAGCAACACATGATTCCTGATGATATTTCCTTCTTCTCTTTCCCGCCCGTCAATCACAGCCTCCTTTGCAGATTTCATGGAAACTGTTCTCAGACCGCCTCAATCGTCCACTTGTTCGACTCGGATTGTTGCCTCAACCAGCTGTCAAAGCAGCCGAGCCGAAACCGGGCACGTCTGCAGCGTCCGCCGATGTCACAGAACTTATCATTTCTGCGAAGATTGGCGTACTTGTTGAGGAAACGGACAGCTGTTAGGACTCTGTGGTATTTCAAGAGCATAGACTTCGCACTAATGGAGTGGCACGCTGCCCAGATGGATCCTAATCCTATCTATACATCAGCATAAGTTAACCATTTCATTAACCCCCGCCGCTGCCAGCCGGCAGTTTAGCTGCATTGTTTAGCCGTGACACCGGCGTATTGGGGGTTTAATTGGCTATTCCATTAATAACACAGACAAACTAATTTAGTAGAACCTGTCCTCTTTAAATCACGGGAACAAAGAGTAGGAGGGTGGAAATCAATCTCGGCTTTGTGCCTGAGCCGCTGACCCGTTCATGCTTTGAAGATTGCTGCTGTTAAAAAAAAAAGAAGAGAAAAGCATCTGAGAAGTTATTTAACTACAAACAGAGCCTACCTTCCCCATTCCAGCTGCATAATCAGGCATAATAAGTGACTGCAAAGGTCCACTTAATGTATTTCTAACACTGGAGACCTGCTAATCCTGTCAGGGGGAATGAAATAGACGGGAGGGGGGATGTATGCAGACCCAGCCATGGAGCTGAGCATTTAACTCCATAACCATGCAGGCAAATGCCTGGGCGCCTTTCACACAAAAAGAGAAAGAGAGGGAGAATAAGCCCAGCTTCATGTTTCAGCCCAGAGAGCGGATCCATTTTTCCGCTTTAGTGGCCATCGAGGAACAGTGGGAATAACAACAACAGCAGCCGAGGCTGTAAAAGCCTTCCTTACTGGGCTGAGTCCTCATAAACCTGAGCCATTATCACTCTCTTTATGGCAGTTAAATGAAGAGCCCTTCAGATCGGCTCGGTGTGCTTACTCCGTCGCTTCGCTGTCATTCGCAGCAAAGCATGAGAGTGGACTCTCGTAGTTAAACATTGAATCACGTAGCAAAATGGGGACTGACGTTTCAAATCGCAATTTGATGTAGTTTGAGATCTCTTGAATTGCTGTTCTTAATAACACAGCAGAACATGCATAAATTATAATTTACTGTAATGGACTGGCGACTTGTTCAGGGGGAGGCGGCCTATCGCCTGTTGACTGCTGGAGACAGGCACCAGCAGCCCTCACTGCCCCACAAGGGATAAGTATAAAAGATGATGGATGGATGGATGGATGGATGGATGGATGGATGGATGGATGGATGGATGGATGGATGGATGGATGGATGGATGGATGGATGGATGGATGGATGGATGGATGGATGGATGGATGGATGGATGGATGGATGGATGGATGGATGGATGGATGGATGGATGGATGGATGGATGGATGGATGGATGGAAGGATGGATGGATGGATGGATGTCCTAATTTACTATTCTGGAAAGTCAAAATGCATTTTTAGACGTCTAGAATGTAATTACAGATAGTTAGACGAAACAGATTTTATGTCAAAAAGGCCTGCCATAGATGTCGGGTATTTTTGATTGCACGGACGCCCAGTAATGAAAAGCGAAATGAGTGCAACAAAGACAAATGTTGCGCCTTCAAGCGCTGCTGCCCTGTGAATAATTTGGGCACAAAATCCAGAGGAAACAAACAAAACGGTCCCCACATCCACAAACGCACCGAGGCTCATCAGATATGGCGTTTTCCCCAGCTCCGTTTGTCAAAACACCTTTTATGCTGTTCTTTGAAATTCAGGGGCCCCATTAACAGTTCAAGCATATAATCACATCGCCGTAATGAGGTATTAATTAAGCGAGGGGCATCTATTGGCCCGCTAAACAGCCTCATAAACAATCGACAGGAGATTTGTGATTTTTGACTCCCTGACACCATTAAACAAATCAATATTGGGTTTTGCAGAAATGCTCTCCGGCTGGCTCCCTCGCCAGTCTTTGCCAATCAGCTCTGTTGAATACTAATGAGGGAATTAGCTGCCTCGTATTCCGCATGTGTCCCATCAAACAGATCCTTATCAAGTGAGTCTCATTTGCATGGAAGAAGACTCTGCTTTGTAGGTAAAGATTTCACAATATGTCACTCATTATGCCAGCCCACCCCAACTCACTCTCCTCCACTTGTCTCTCATTTTCTGGTAGACGCTTGAAAACCCTGCGACCATCGCAACCACTCCATTCAATGGCTCTGTTTGGGTTTCTGGTCCTCCAGAGTCATGAGGGTGAAACATAATAAACAGAAAAACATCTTTCAAGTGGTGTGTACATCTGTAATATGTCAGCTATGGCGAAATTGCTGGATTTAAAAGCATAATGTGAGATTAAAATGGATTGGAAAAGAAAGTGAAAGGCATTGAAGAAAATATAAACAATACCTGCAGTTACCTTTTAGTATTCGTAGATATTTCAGTGGAATGTTATTTGGGGAATATATCTATGCGTAAATCCACATGTATTGGAATATCGAGGAAAACAAATACATATTTCAGCATTTTGGCCTTTCATCCACACAGAAACTCAGTTTAATATCACTAAAATGATCATCTAAAAAGGTGGAGGTTTAAGAAACCTGTATTTTGTTTGTGTACATGTGAAAATCAAGATTTAGGTCTTATTTGTGGCAATAGAGTCTGCCACAAATAATGCACTAATAAAAGGTTTCCCCAGTGTAATTTAAGCTTGGCGGGCCACCAGGCTTAAATTACACCCACCAGGCTAAGCATATTTATATTTATTTATAAATAAATGTTGCTCTGGAAAATATGAAGAGACCTGAACCCCATTGAAAACCTCCCGTTTATTCCACCAAGTGTTGATTTCTGAACTCTTCCCGAGTTAAAACATTAGTATTGTTGTTGTTTCTAAATCAATAGTAACTTGTTGTCTTCTCATTATTTGAGGTCTGAAAGCAAAAACACACAATAAAATCTTAGTAAACTGTTGCAATACTTCCCTCAACAGTTTTGTGGAGAAGCGATACGAGGCTGAGCACAGAAGCTCAGGGTTAAGAATACTTTCTGAGAGAGAGAAAAACAAAGAGAGTTCACAAAGTTAATGACAGCGGTAATTGCAAATAATGCATGAATGAAGAGGAACAGGAGCAAATAGCAGAGTGAGGAAAAGGGGTCAACATGACCTGCAGCAGTTAAAGCGTGTAGCAGCAAAACTGGAAAACCTGAAGTTCACACGGTAGGAGTGGCAGAAAGCTGACCTCTCAAGTCTGAATCGCAGTAAAACCTTTTTGTGTGTTTCTACTGCAGCTGCACTGCAAATGCACAAAATCTTACCAACGTTTTTTTATCTACTGTCTAGAACAAATATCTTAGTATACTTGAAATAAAACAAAACTAGCTGAAAAGTAAGTTTTCATCAAGAAATATGAGCTTGATTTAAGTCTGTAATTCTTGAATAGTGAATATTTTCACTATAATAAGAAAAATGTGTTGTAAAGTGTAAAAGAATCACTTGTTTCAATGTCTGTTTGTACAAAGTAAGAAACATTGAGTAAAAACAGCCATTTATCATTCTGATATTTAAAAATATGGTCAGAAATAAACCTGTGACTCTGAAGGTTTTGTGTAGAAAAGATGGAGGGCTAACAAATACATACACAGGCTGATGTTCTACAATTTAAAAATATATTTTGTTTGTTATAAATTTTAATGTAATCTTCTACAACCTTTTCAAAAAAGAAATCAAGAATTATTTACTACAAGCAAGCTACTATTTCTTCCTGAAAAATTACTTGAAATAAGACAAAAGTAAAGGTGCATTCAGACCAGTTCAGTCCGGTTTAATCCGACTCCAGTCCATTTGGAGAATCCGGTTCGTATGGGAAGGTGTGAATGCGTAATTGACCAAAAACATGAACTCTGCTCCACCTGTAAACCTCTTTCTCGCTACGGTATTCTGGTGTCGGTCGAATGCGTATTTGAACGTTGCAGAAGGAGGAAGTGGACTACAGCGCAGGGCATTCTGGGTAAATACAGCCAAAACAAATACGGAAGTCTAGCGCTGGCTGGACAAATGACTTGTGTTTTTTTTTACCAAAAACATAAGAGAAATCCCACAACCACTAAAGTCTGATGCCACTCCATTTACATTTTGCAGAGAAGAAAGTTGAGTTCAGTGGCTTCTGAGGTTTTTGTGCTTCTTGAAGCAGCGCCCCCACAGGTGAGGAGGTGAACATGAAATGTAACAAATGTTACAACTTTGTTGTTGAATTGATCTGAGCCTACCGGAGTATCAGGTGGGAAAACAACCTAAGATATTTGCGCTAGAAACTAGACAAAAATATTTAGTAAGATGTTGGTGTTTTTCTGCAGTAATAAAACTAAACGTCTATGTTTTCACTTATTCTCTCAGTGTATTCTTTGTGTATTGTGTTCCAACAAATGGAATCATTTACCTGTATAAAATACATGTCTTGAAAAGGGGTTCATGTGATTCAATCTGTTTATTTTGTTATTATTTTGACTGTTTCATTCTTCGTGACACTTGTTTGAAATGATCAAATATCAGCAGTTCCTTGTCCAAGTTTAGGTTTCAGCAGGTGAGCGTCTAATTTAATCTATCATGGGAGAAATGAGTGACAGAGGACGGCCTGTTGTCTTTGTGCTGCGTGTGTGGCCGCGGGGCGGTGAGCTAATGCAGGAGATTGACTCTTAATTGCAGAGGGGAACGCTCATCTTTTCTCATTAATGAGACGCAGTCAGAGCCTGGAGATTTTCCTCGCCGCACAAACATACTCCTCCACCAGCCAGGTTAAGTGATGTTTGGATTTTTTCCCAAGCAATGTGGACACAATCAAGATGGGAAGTCTAGAGACGGCTGTGAAAATGACAGTTGTGTGTCTTTTGGGTCTCAGTCCAGCCTCTCCACAGAGCCTAACGAGGCAGAAGAGAAACCATTTATGGGATCATGTTTCATTTGCATCCATCCAGCCTCCACATCAAAAGACAATGTTAATTCAAGAGCTGCACTGCAAAAACACAAGGTCTCACCAAGTGTATTTGGTCTAGTTTCAACTGCAAATGTCTCAGCACACTTGAAATAAGACAAAACCAATTTAAAAGTAACTTTTCAGCTTGTTGTAAGTAAATAATTCCTTAATATTAATGAAAATGTTCTAGTGGTACTAGTTCATCAATATTAAAGGGGCAGTCTTATATATTTCCCAGCCACATAGTGCTTTTTTTACTGCATCTTCAGTGTTAACTGCAGTTATTATAATGCTATATATGACTCAAAAGAAATTTGACTTCATAATTTAACACCTTTAAGTTGGGCCTCTGTCTCTTTAAGAAACTCCTGGTCTTTCTGAAGCTCCGCCTGCAGGAAGTCATCATGGCTCCTCTATTGACTCTTTAATAATGCTTTTACCAGAGTTTCACTGAGAAGTTGCTCCTATAATGGGCTCAGTAGGTGTTTGCTGATTGCTGCTGGCTAGTCTGAAGGAGCAGATGGGGAAGGTGGAGGGGAAACTGCAGCTCTGAGGAGGAGCTGCGTGTCGAAGGCGGGGCTAGGTCCACCCCGGCGTTTTGCATATCATGTTTTTATAACATGATGTGTAAAGAAGTCGATTTTACATAATACTGCCCCTCTAAGTTGCCTCAAAACAAGCTCCAATAAGTTGCTGAAAGTTACACATGAATTAGTTTTGTGTTATTTTAAGTGTTTTCAGATATTTGGACTGGAAGCTGGTTGGTAAGGTTTTGTGTTTTTGCAGTGTGCGCCAGCGGAAAGTGTTCCCTGATGCTGCAGCTCCTCTCTGTCTGTCCGGGGGTTAACCTCCGCCTGAACAACGACCGGCGGCTCCCCATGATGCATAACCGTGAGGGATTAGAGCGCACAAAGCGGCGGACTGTTTGGTGCGGCTCTAAAGTGTGCTCCTCCGGGGCTCATTGAGAAATGATTGCCGATTAAGTGTTTGAAGTCGGCCAAAGACGAGTGTGCGTTTTCAGCGATGAAACTCTATCTCTCCTGCTTATGCAGGCAATTTTCCGTCTCTTTTTCCGCTAACTGTACCGCTATGTGTGTTCGCTCCTCGCCAAACTCATTCCACCTCTAGGACCCCAGCTTGACTGGAAGCCAGACGACCAAAAGTGATAAGAGTGAATTAAGATGGTACTCTCCAGCGGGAATGTTATTATACCGCCAGAGAGTGGCAGTGAGAACAACAGGTGAGCATGTGGAAAATAACTCTGTCTAAATAGCTGGTAATGCAGAGTCTACGCAGAGAAAATTATGTTTATTATGTCTTCAAGTCAATTCATGCATGGAAAATCAGGTCAAGTCCTCTGCATCCATTTTTAGGACAGAATTAGGGTGAAAATCTCTTGCAGGAGCTTGAAAAATGACTCCCTCATTTTGTCACATTACAACTTTAGACTTTAATGTAGTTTATTGGAGTTTTACAAGATGGACCAACATGAAGAAAAATCTCTCAACAGAAGTCATTTCTTTTACAAATCTGGCCTTTATGGAACTAAAGGCCAGATTTAGTTGAAGGAAAGCCACGAGAAGTCAAACACATGAGAGAAAGTTAAACGTTTTGGCGTGAAGTTGTTGGCTACATCTTTAAAACTAACTTATAAGAAACTTTTCAGCAATATATAGGAGCATGTTTTACATTAATAATTTCTTAATATTGTTACAGAAAAGTACTTGTTCTACTCAACATTTTTAAAATTTTATGAGTGAAATAATCTGCCAATCGAACTAGAACTTTTTATCAATAAGAAATTATTGACCATGAAACTTAATATCTTACTTAAAAGTTACTTATAAGTTAGTTTTGTCTTATTTCAAGTCTTGTTCTAGAAAATAGACCAAAAATAGTTGGTAAGATTTTGTGTGTTTGCAGTGAAACTAATTACGCCCATTGTTGTGAACACACCATAGCAGTATTGAAGCATGGTGGTGGCAGCAATATGCTGTGGGATGCTTTTCAGAGTCGGGGAAGCTGGTTGCAGTTGTTGTGTTCATCTGTTTATCTCAGACTCGGTTTTAGCTGCGAGTCAAAGAGTCAGTAGGATTTATCAGTTATTGTTCTCCATGGCTAACAGCTGCCAGCTAGTAGCATTTCAGACATTCAAACAGGAAACAGTTAGTCAATGCTTTTTGGTATCTGGAAAATGAGCTGGTTCAAAATCCTTCTGAATGGTGAGTCACATTCAATGTGCACTGTGCCGTTGCCTAGCAACCCCAGCGGAGCTCCATCGTGTTCGGTCAGCTGGTTTTACTGCTGTACAATGGCTGCTGGAGAAGACAAGTGTTTTGTTGTTGACTCACCATCCAGGAACCAGTTGATAAATTCTTGCTGGTTGTGCAGGAGGCTCCACTTCTGCTTTTCAAAGATGTTTGGTGGTATAACTGAGCAGCCATTTTCATGTGCGAGTGTAAACGTTGAGTTGGAGGGTGTGGCCAGCAGAAGCTTGTTTGGATTTAAAGTGACAAGATGGCATAAAAAAGTTCATTCTGAAACTAAAATCTCATTAACTAAGAATGAGTTTGTGCAAAAAAGTCATAATGAACATGTTTGTTATCGTGCATTAACCTATCCTAACCTGTTCATGGGAGCATCGTGTGTCACCTTTAAGTCATGTTTTATATGTACAACATTGTTATTACAAGTGATGGTTACATACTTGTTTGATTGTGCTATAAAATCGCACTATGTCTGGAAAATTCGTAATATTACACCTTTAAAATTTAGCATTGTTTTCTCTCTCTTATTAGAAATACATGACTTTTTGTGTTTGTAACATGGCAAAATGTGAGAAAGTTTAACGTGAGTAAATACCCTTTTAAGGCTCTGTATATTAAAACCATGCATTGCCGTTTGTTTGTTTCTTTTGCATTAATTTTAAGGAAGTGAAACTCCGGGAGCAGAACAGTGACGTATGGATGGAAATCCACTGTGGGTCGGTCGACAGCATATGGAACTGTGCTTCCTTTTGATTAATCGAACCCCTCAGAAGAGTAATACTCTGAAGTGAACTGGAGGAAATAATTTGTACAACAGACGATGTTGAGAGTGATGACAAACATAGCTTAGTGTTTCCCTGGTTGCACCTCAGCCCTCCCTTCCGCCCTCCGGTGTCGGCTTTGAAAGTGCGTCCCTCCTCAATAAATTATTGTGTTACACTCATTTGTTTTCATTACTCCATCAAAGCAAATCTGGTCAAGGAGCGGCCATTTTCCGCTGTAGAGAACAAATGTGACTCTGGAGTCACTTCGAGGTTAAGCAAACAGCGAGGAATCTGCAGTTTAATAAAGGGTTAGACTCAGATTCTTATGTTACCACTAAAGAAAGCAGCAGCCAGTGGACTGCAGGATGGAAACGGAGCGCGGTGGCAGTCGCCGCACGATGAGCTAACATTTGAGTTGCTGTCAGGGTTGCCAGGTTTGACTGACAGTTTCCATCCCAAACGTGACATAAAACCCGCTGAAAAAAATCAGCCCAGATCTCCACCTCTAATGAAACTCATGTTAATAGTTTCATATATAAATATGTATAAAATATAAAATGTCATATTTTGATTTACAAATGAATTTCACATCAGATTGAAAGGCTAATAAAAAGAATCATCAACACAAAAATGAAGGATAGTATATATATAATTTCAGTATGTTTTAGTTTTATAAACACTATAGAAAAAAGTGACACTGCTGTACTACTAATTATTAACACTATGACAACTTTATAATGAGGTCAAGAAATAGTTTTAACTAAAAAAAATAATAGCAAAGGTGAGGGAAGTAGGTCAGTTATGCTAGCTTGACTTTGACGACTAACATGTAGGTGTGCTGCAGAATTTTTTATTTTATTTTATTTTATTTTTTTTTGTTCAGTTAAAAATTGAGCCTGAAAACATAAAACTAATGGGCTGAATGTTCTGCTCTTTGAGTGTCTTTGTTGATGTGGAATCCTGATGCACTAGTGGAGCTGTTGTTAGCCGGTTACTATGGCAACGAGTTTGCATGTAGCATAGTCAACACAGAGAGCGACGAAATAGAATAATACGAATGGCTTTGAGTTATTCTGGAAAGGTTTTCCAGGTTGTTTTTTTTTCTTCGCTGTAGCGCACTGCACTAAATTAATAACAGCTCCATCTGCAGGTTTATTTTGTTAATGAGATTGTTCTACTGCGGTGGCACGGCTACGGATGGCATGTAAAAGAATCGTCTGATGGTGCAAATGCTCAAAATTTCCAGACCTAAACAATAAAATTCAACATGTGTACAGTAACCTTGATCTACCAGGTCATTGTACTTTGGACATGCCATGTTTTGTGCAGCCCAAAGCCGTTTCATCTCAATGTGTTCAAATCCAGTCTGCCAACCCGGGTTTCTGTTAGGACGAGGCTGATTCACCTCTGATGAACAGTGTTTCTCCCTGTTTGGTGTTGGTAAACAAAAGTTGTAAAAGGAGCTGCGTGTCAGAGAAACCGGAGGGCGAGGGGTGAAGGAAGCCGGCGGCCCCAGCGGACAGGTGGAGGTAAGCCGAGAGGCGCGCCACCCAGGGGGACGATGAACTTGAGACGTGTCCCTCACCGTCCTGTGAAGGTGGAGGTCAGCACACAGCCGCGCCGACGGGCAGAGACGCCCCAGCCAGGAGGCGGGACCGGACCCGGCTTCCCTCTGATGAAATGAAGCCACCGGGAGGCCAGGTCAGTCACAATTAGGACTCATAAAATATAATCAAAAGCTCAGATGTGGGGCTCGGGTGGTCGGGGCCAAACAGAGCCCGGCTTTGTGCTGCGAGAGAAATTACTGGAGCATGAAACAGACACGGCTTGTTTGGTGACTGAGATGTATCTCTCAATCAACTTCTAAAGGTTAAAGCACTATTGTCCATCTCCTCTTAAAGAACGAGACAGTAGCTGTGTTTCCATTGCAAATGTTTCTATCCTCCACAAATCTGGAACAAACTTCCAAAAAACTGCAAAACAGCTGAAACACTGACTTCCTTTACATCAAAACTAAGAACCCTCCTGCTTAGAGTTGCTTTGAAACCATAATAAATGAAACATTGACATCGTATTTGATGCGTGTCAATGATTTTGATGATGGCACTCATCAAAATGTAATGTCTGTTATTGGCTTCTCAATTAGTGAATGTGATGTTTTTATTACTATATCTTTATATTTTAAAGATGTAAAGCACTTAGAACTGCCATGTTGCTGAAATGTGCTACACAAATAAATTTGATTGATTGATTGATTGATTGATTGATTGATGTGCAAGACTTTGTCAATATTCTGCTAAATGTTAAAAATACAGTTTCACAATGAGGTTCAAGTTTTTCTCAAGTTTACTTGTATTTCAGCAACAAGGCAGCTCAAAGTGCTTTACATCATAAAAACATTATTCAATAACCAATTATGAAACAAGCAATAATCATTGCATTTTTTCAATGTTAGGATTATTACAGTGTAGCCAGTGTCCAATTTACTACTAATCAAAAGTAGCTCTAGACAGATGGGTTAAAAGCCTTCAACCCTGGAAATGTTCTTCAAGTGATAGAAGACTGACTTTGTAACTGTCTTTATGTGATTCTGAAAGTCAAAGTCCATCACTAAACCCAGACTTCAGGCCTGATTGCTGGTTTGTAGCTATAGTAACCAAAACAAAGATAAAAACTTCAGTTTTGTTTCTGTTCAGCTGGAGAAAGTTACGGCAGTGTTTCCTTTAAATAAGAAGTCCAGTTAAAGAAGTGAATAAGTTTGTTCACGCGATAAATAATTAAAAACATGCCACACCTTTATTATAATGAACTGAAACTAATGAAATAAAGAAAACTGAAATTGAGAAACATTTTTGTTCACTGAAATAAATAAAAACGGTGATTATTGGGTATAAACTATAACTGAATTATGTGTTTATAAAACTAACAAAGAATACTGAAATCCTACTTATCATACCCTTTGTTTTTGTTTTTATGATTCTATTTATTAGACTTTCAAACTGATGTAAAATTTAATTTAACTCAGCTGTCAGCAAATTACGGCGCTCAACAGCAAAAGTTGGGAGAAAACACCAGAGTCAGTTATTGTTCAGCAATAATGGAAATATTTGGAAATTTTATCTTGTTTTGACTATTTATTACTCAGTCGATATAGACATAATCACAATACTTAGACCTTCTTAACCTCTGCAAAGTATGAAAAAGCTAGACTTCTTCAATAATTAAATTAAAACTAAACATTTAATTAATAACAATCAATAAAACTAGCAAACATACTCTTAAAAACTAACTAAAACTAACAGAATTATACAAAAACTTTCTATGGAGGGAAATAACAGAGAAAACATGAAATTAACAGTTGAAATAACAAATAATGCAAATTGGAGAGCAGTAGAAGAAGAAAGCAGCCTAAACCTACAGCAACATCACTCTGATGGAGGATGGAGACGATTATTGAGGATTTTAGATGTGAGAAGGAGAATTTTAAATTCTGGATTTAACATGCAGCCAATGAAGAGAAGTTAAAATAGAAAGAATATGAAATATGATTTGTGTTTTTAATTTCCTAACCTCAGAGGTTGTTTGTTTTCCACCAGCATCTCTATCTGGGCCGTTTTATTGTTTGTGTTTTTCAAAGCTGGTAATTAAAGCAGCTGCGATTTTGTATTTCTGTTGTCTGGGGCCTTGGGGCAGAATTAACAGTATTTAGCATTTAGCATTGTGGGGCGCACCCCGCCCCCTGAAGTAGGCGAGATAAAAAAAAAGAAAAAAGGATGTACGAGTTTATTATGGGAAAAAAATACAGT
The DNA here is from genome assembly GCF_019740435.1 of Gambusia affinis. NCBI lineage: Eukaryota > Metazoa > Chordata > Actinopteri > Cyprinodontiformes > Poeciliidae > Gambusia > Gambusia affinis. Next base: position 25,621,894 of record NC_057880.1, read on the forward strand.
TTGTTTATGTAATCGCTAAAACTGAGTAACTTTATGATTTTTACTCAAACGTGGAGGTTGCAGTTGCTACTCAACCGTCTTTCATGCAAACATTAGTTTTATCGATAGTTTTGAGTCTTTAGTTTAACAAACGTGACATCTTACCACCAGTTTGGTTTGTGGTTTTCACACCGAAGTGACGCATGACGCCAAAAGGTATTTGGAATGGCGGTTTCTTTCTGACACTCATTATCAGATATTACAAGGACACATCAAGCGTGAACATATTTCCAATCTCCGCAGAACAACTCGAACAAAGGCCGACGTTATGGGCAAGGAATCCTCAGATGCTAACTCGTCATTATTCCCGCCTGTGGCTGCACCTGAGGGTGATATCTCCACTCCCCAGCTTATTACACCTGCCCGTCAAGCTGCGGCTCGGAGCGATCTGCCCGGCAACAAACAGGATCTGAGCTGCCGTTTGGAATGACCTGCTGCACAGACTTGCTTGCTGGGAGGAAGTTTTCTGTTAGCGGCGGTACTTTTGAGGGCAGATCAGGATGATAAGCTACTGAGGAGGTAATAAGTCATTTTTACTGATTCATTATTCTGCTACCTTGACATACCAATGTCCACACAGATAACATCTGCTACAAATTAGACATTATACAGAGCCACTGATTTGACTCTGAAGTTTGTTTGCTTTTACTCCACTGGAGGCCCGCAGGTGTGATTCAAGCAGTACGCATGTTTTGTTGTTTAGTGGTGAAAAATTCTAAATTTGCTTGTCTTTATCCTTCCATTTGGGTCTCCAAAAAAAAATAAAAAATACTCAGCCATTTTTTGGCATTAAGTTCATTATTTTGTGGTGTCTGGAAAATGAGCTGTTTCAAAAACCTTCTGAATGCAACGTGCCAAATCAGAAGGCACTGCCCGTTACCTAGCAACCCCAGTGGAACGACTTCTGTTACCTAGCAACCCAAGCTGAGTTCCAGAACGTTTGGTCAGCTGGTTTTTATTGCTGCATGCTCGGTACAATGGCTGCTAGAAAAGAAAAGTGTTCTGTTGTTGACCAGAAACCACGTGCTTTGTTTTTGTTGGTTGTGCAGCAGGCTCCATTTCTGCTTTTCAAAGATGCTCTGTTGCGTAATCAGGCATTTGTTTGCATTTAAAGTGACAAGAGGCCCTAAAACAGCTCATTCCTAAACTGAGCAGACTAAAATCTCATTACCTAACAATGATTTTGGGCAAAAAATGTAATGAAAATGTTTTGTAATAATAGCTCACATTTAAATTTAGTTTAAATTTTATTTCTCTTTTTGTTTAGTAAATATGAACTCTTCTTTAAATCCGTGCATCAGTCAGTGGAGATTTCCAGACATTTGTTTTCTGGACGGTTGTCTTTGGCTCTGTTTACACAATAACACCTAATTTGGTAACATCTGTCCAAAGTGTTTGGAAGTTGTCCAGAAATTTTGGATTTCTCCAGATGAAACTTATGAAGCTGAGCAGCATTCTTCTTTTAGAGAAAAATTGCTTTTTTTCCCCTAAATCTCTGTTTATTGGGGATTTTTGCAATTTCTCTGAGCATTGCATTGTTTCATTTTATGTTAGATTGATCACAACAATTCAATAATTAATTAAATTGATGCTAATTATCAGTAATTAGCAACAATAATTTAATTTAATGTTTCTCTATTTCTCCTATTTTACTTCCTGGAATTGGATTAATACACAAAACTGAATGACAACAACCTGCCAAACCCTGAAATTCTACAAAGTTTTTAAATTAAAATCCAATGGAAGCAGTAAGGGTGTACTTAGTTTGATACAGTTTAGTAGCTTCTGTTTTAGTCTTATTTGTCTCATGTTCATTGTTCATGTAGAGGAACCGTCAGAATTTGGCTGACAGGAAACATTTCAGAGCTGCAGGTCTTGTTGTAAAACTCAAACATTAAGGTGTCAGTCAGATGGGATTTGTATTTGTGTTTAGCATCTGAAGTGGCTTTACAATATTTTTTTTCCCACAGTAAATAGCTGAATGCATGCAGACAGATTGTAAATGTGCAGCAGGAGAGAAAGTTTACTTTCCTCATACATTCCTCCACCTTAGCTCTGTCATAAGCTATTTTCTGCTCCACTGCAAATCCTAATTGATCGAGTTCAATCTTAGCTTTACATTACATGGGCAGATGACATCATTTGATACTGATAGTTCGCAGCGCTCTCCCAGGCTAATGTTGTTTTGCCAGCTTTTACGGCAACGCACCGTCTAGACAAAGGCATATGTACACAGAAACGGTGTGTACAAATGTTTAGACAATCATTATTTTAATTTAAAAATTTTAAGGTTGACTTACCTCTGGTGGATAGTGCCAGTCACTGTTGGATGAGTGTTATGCTAAGGCCTCCGGCGCTTCGGTTTTCCCTGCAGCTCACATGCTTCATGAGGCTGTGTCAAGAGCGAGGAGACAATGGAGCAATTTATGAGACAGCTGAAGATCAGGTTCTGCTGTCGCTCACGGCTTCTTCACAGATTAGACTGCAAACTGATGCAGGGTGCATCTGCAAAGCAACAGAGGAAATATGTTTCACGCTTTTATGTTAAGTTCAACTTCCTGTTTCTTCGACGGCGTAAAAAGATGCATCAAAGACGGAAAGAAAAAAATGGAGAAAACAGGAAACGTTTTGAGTTTGAAATGTGAAAAATTTGTTAGATATTTTGATATTAAACTCAGAAATGTTCTGGAAAAAGAGTTTTTCTAACAAATTTTCCACTTTTGAAACAAATCTCCAAGTTGTTTTTCTCAAAAATTGATTAAATTAATCTTTTGAAACAGAAATGTCCAACTTTTTTCTAGAACATTTATGAGATTAATCTCAAAGTTTCAGAATTTTCTTCTAGCAATATTTGACTTTTGAAATTTCCAAGTCTGTTCTAATTTCTGAGATTAATTTCACAACTTTAAATTTGGAAGTATTTGCGCTGACGTACGGCAGTAAATGTGACTTTTTGTTGCTCTCCACATCGATCACAAACTGCAAGTGGACATTAAATAAGACTGAGGCAGCAGTGGAGTAAAAGTAATAAATACTGCCACCTGTAGGTGGGAGTTTGCATCACTTAAACCCAATTTGTACAGAAAATTATCAATAAACTCAAAATTGTGGATTAGGACAAAAAATGTGGGAATGTGTTGAGATTGAATGGATTTCCATAATTGTAGAATCGTAACATCTGGAGGAACCGAGTCGCTGAGTTTACGTTACAAATGTGCACAAAACTTCGACAATATTCCGCTAATGTTGACAAAATTTCACAATTGCAGTGTTTCAATTAAATACGAAATATAATTAAAATCACACTTCAGTAAGTTTGTTCATGAGAAACGTCATTCTGTTGTCTTCTTTGTGGTTTTCAACAGTAGTAATTTCCTTTTGTTCGTCATGTGACTCGTTTGATGCGAATAAAGTTTTTCCATTGCAGTTTTGTGAATCGTGATACGACCAAAAAACACAGTGCCAAAACTTTTCATTGAAAAACAAGTTTTTTTTTTCAAAGTTGCTGTGTTTTCATAAGGCAAATTCAACTTTATTCAGTTTGACACGTCGTCATAACTTTTATTTTCAGAATAAATGCATACATCTCTCAGATATTTCTGTGTTAAAAGGTTTTGCCTTTATGTTAAATTCAGTTAAAGTTTTTTGCTGTAACGTCACCAAAGCCTCACAGTTTAGTGTTTTTCTCTCCAAATGTAAAAATCTTAAGCATTAAGACCCCATTTCCTTTCGACATACCATAGTCACTCTTTCTAACAAGATAATTAAGAGGCTGTGAAACATCAGTCACTTCAGCCTTTATTGGCATTCATTTCTTCAGGGTAGCACAGCAGCCTCCCAGAGGGGCTTCTAAATCAACCTTAAGACCCAAGACTAGTGCTTTAACCCTTTGACTACCCCGCTTTGACTCCGCCCCCTATTCAAAGCTTGTCCTTTGGACATTTACTAATAAACAACAGGTCAGCACCTGCAGTGGCAGGTGATTTATTTGACCCTGAGCAGCGGGGTGGGCGTAGCTTTGAGGAGAGGGAGAGACCCTGGATGGAGGAGCAGCTCCTCGGCCCTGGAGGCCTGGAAGTCGACGCCCCCTCTCTAAAGCACTTACCACTCACTTAGTTCTGCTTCTCAACTGGCCGGTTTGCTTTATTTCGCTTGTAAAAGATGGCAGAATAGTTCCAGTTTATCACAGTGAGCTCATAAAGACCCTGAAGGGAAGGTGTTAGCGGTCCCTGTGGTCCCACAATGCCTTGCAACAGCTTTTAAATACAAACCTGAATGTGTTTTAACATAGAGGGAAAATATTTAAATTGTGTTTATGAATAGAAATCTAAAAGGTGTGGCATCTTTGACCATGTTTCTGAAAAGAATAACTCAATGTTTGTTGTGCTACATTCACACACCAGACAGATGCGACCAAATCCAACTTTTTCCCAGCAGTCTCAACGGCACGATTCTGACCTTTTCACCCCCAAAAAATCCAGTCTGTGCCACTTCCATATATGGAACTAAATCAGTTACATATCAACGTGTCTGCAGTCCAAACGGCTTTGTTGCATTTAATCCGACTTTACGTTGCTGGCGTTGACCTGATGAGGTAAAGTCAGAAATAGAAACGTTAGACAAATATTGGATCCAACTACAGATCCAAACAGACTTAACTACAGAAGTCAGTCAAAACTCACAAATTTAAGGATTAATCTCACAAAATTTATAGAAAAACAAATAATCAAAGATAAATATTTGTTTTCTTTTAAACTACTCCAGAGCTTTCTCCGTGTGTTCCCCAACCTTTATTGGAGGTTGTCGGCATCAGTATCGGATCGTTTCTAGCTTGATAAGATCGATACTTTAGTTTCAGATTCCACCTTGAAATTTTGTTTTATTTCTCTACTGCAGTTTCTCAACTCTAACTCAAAAAGTTTTTTTGTTTTAATATTTTCTCAAAATATTTTGCTAATTGTCTATATAGAAATAAAACATTCAAATTATGTTAATATGTTATTAAAGCATTTTGTAGTTACCTGAAAACTTTGTCCAAATTCTGTCCTAGGAGATCAGCTTGGGTTGCTTGGTAACGGGTAGAACTTCACTGGGGTTGCTAGGTAACCTGCTGGGCTTTGCTGGGGTTGCTAGGTGACATTACATTCTGAAAGTTTTGGAAACAGCTCATTTTTAAAACATTAAAATTATTGCCAAAAACCGTCTGGATGTTTTTTTTTTTGTTTGTTTGTTTTTAATGATTGAGCCGTTTTTAGAAGCAGTACAAAAAATGCAAAATGTAAATTTTAAATAAAAAGTATCTAACAGTATTTAGTTAGTGTTGGACCGATTTGCAGTATAACACACCAGCAGTGTTCATGATGTTCTCTAACAATTAAATCTTACACACACGCTGAGTATGTGTGTAACAATGTTTTGGGCCTTCAAGTAAATCCCATCAAAATCCACAGAGGTTTGTTATCGAATATGGAAAAGTTTAAGGGAATGAATATTTCTGAGTGGCGCTGTACGCGCCGTCTCGTTGGGAGGTGGAGGAACGAGATTAAAGGACGTTTCCACATCATCTGTCCACTGGAACGAGCTGATCAGACAAGGCAGCGCGCAGGATGTTGTACAAGGACCTAACTACAGCAGAATTACAGAGTAACAGGAAATTAAAAAATTCTTGCAATGCCGATTCACCACTCAGAGTAATTCTTCTGCAGTCGGGCCTGACCCCTCCGTGAACCCCAGCCTGAAAGACGAGGAGAAAAAAAACAGTTGTGAGCATTATTATATAGTCCCAGACACAATATTTATATCCTTGAAAAGAAGTAAGACAAGTGAAAAAAAAATTTAAATAAAAAAATAGAGTGTCTGGTTCACCAGGTGGAGGATGTTTTTATCAAGCCCTCGTGCCAAGTGCAGATAACTCTGCTGCAGTTAATTCCCTGCATAATACAGGATAATAAAACCCTAAATGTTCCACAGTTCCCTCAATAATTACACCAAAATCTTATTCAGCACTTTTGCTTCTTGGAGACGGATTTTTTTCCAGTGATTAGTTACTATAGTTACTAAAACTAATACTATAACAAAAACTGAAATTCAGAAAACATCTTTGTTAACTGAAATAGATAAAACGGTAATTAATGGGGAAAATATCATATTTTATAAACGAACTAAAACCTATTGAAATTATAGATATAACATTCTTCATTTTTGTGTTTATGAATCTATTTATTAGTCCAAAAAATGGCGACTTCAAAAGTTGGAAAAAAATACCAGTCAGTTCAGCAATAATTAAAGACATTGTTTGAAAATCATATCTTCTGCTGAGTATTTATTATTTAATCAATGTATACATGACCACAATGCAACATTATGTACCTGAAAATATGAAAAAACTAAAACTACTATGATTAAACAGCAAAAACTCAAAATCTTACTGTCTGTGGTCCAGTTTCTAGTGCTAACAACATAACACATTTGAAATAAGACAAAACTAACATAGATAAATGTTCAGAAAGTTATTGGAGCTTTTTTCAACTAAATAATTCCTTAACATTGATGGAAAAGGCAGAATGTTTCACTTATGACACGGAAAAATGTCATTATAAGTGAAATAATCTGCCATGAAACTGGAACGTTTTCATCAATTTTGAGGAATTATTGACTGAAAACAAGCTCCCATATCTTGCTAAAACGTTACTTATAAGTTAGTTTTGTCTTATTTTGAGTGAACTAAGAAATTTGCACGAGAAACACAACCAAAAATAATTGGTAAAATTTTATGTTTTTCTAGTGTAAATGAAACTAAACAAAAAGTAAACAAGACCTAACTAACAACAACTAATAAAAACCAGCAAACACACTGTAGAGACTAATTAAAACTAACTGATTTAGACAACGAAAAGTCACAACAGAAACCGATAACTTGGTACTTAAAGCTTCGTCAGTGTTTGGACAGGAGGAAACTGCAGCAGAAAACAACAACACCACCACCTTGCCTCTGGCTATTTGTAATCAGCATTATTCTCTCAGCGTCCTTTTTACGTAGACATAATCAGGCAGCGGTGAAGGTTTTACTCCGCTGAATGAGTCCTTAGTTAGACTGCGTGCTTTTATGTGGGTGTTATTATGAATTATGGGAATACATTACACAATCACCCCGGGGTCACAGCTGACAGGCTCTGTCAAACTGTAAGCAAACGTGAATGAGTGCAGCGCCTTGCTAAATCTTTAAGTTTCCATGTACAATATTAACAGCGGAGGGGAGAAGCTGCAGATGTGTTGCTGTGGATTTGTGCTGCATGTGGGAACGGTTAATGCTGCACCTCGAACACGACTCCACTGACTGTTCTCATTAGCAAATGAGCTGGAGCGCCGGGTGATGAAGAGCGTCCACGAGTTTTCTGCACACACACACACACACACACACACACACACGATTCATGACTTCACCAATGGTTTTGGTGAATTCACGTCTTTGTTTAAGGAAGCCTGTGCAGCTGCACGCACACACACACACACACACACACACGCACACACACACACACGCACACACACCCTAAAGGGGAGGGAGGGAGTCCGAACTGCGTCACAATGAAACATTAAACTGTTAATGTTTCATCTCTCTGACCTCAACAAAGTGCAGTAGCTGCAGTAAAAGTTTAATTCTAGCCATAATTTCACCTCCCTTTAGAGGTTTTGGCCTTTTTTTCAGCTTCTTTGATCAAGCTTGTGAACATTTCCATAAATTTCATCATTACATTAAAATTTTCTCATGAAAGAAACCTCCTCATACTGTCTTGTTGTTCAGTTGAGATGAGGAAGATAAAAACGTTTTCACTCTGATTGTATTTACCCTTCCTGCTCCTAATGTTTTTTTATTTTTGTCTTGACTGAACAAAAGGAAATATGTTTGCAAATTATCCAGAACTATGAGAAAAAAACAAAATCATTAAAATTATTTCACCGTCACGTTCATCTGGACCGTTGTGACAGATTAATAAAAAATATTGCAATAGATTCTGCGTTTGTCCAAAAGCGTTGAGAAATAATTGCTTATATCAAAATTACTGGTATCACACTCGCAGGGAGTCCTAAAAGATCCAGTAAAATAAATGCAACAAAGTAACTTTTAGGATTTATTTGTTTTTTAAGAGAGTTGGTAGTAAACAGCTGTAAATCCCTCTTGAATATGAGATCTAGATCTTTTATCTGGTTAAAAAAAGGAAATAAAAACAAAAACAACAACGCAAATCTATGAGCCTTAAAAAACAACTTGTCTCAAAATTCAATTGGTGCTCAAGGTTGTAGTCTTTCAAGGACAGATATAATTTGAATTTAAGTTAGCGCGTTAGCATTAGCTTCTGATAACACTGTATTGTTGTGGGGCTTCAGCTCCAGCAGAACTAATGTTTATGTTTAATCCCTTACAGTTAGCACAGCTAACATTTTGGCTATCAGTTCCCACTACAGCTGTTTCCTACTAACTCTCATGTTAGCACCGTTTTGCTAATCAGTGATAATCTCCTACGGTGAGTTGTAAAGATGTCATAGAGGTCCATTGCTTTTAGCCATTCTTCAACATTGGTAAGACGTTATTATGTTATAAATCAGTTACTAAAATGAATGACTTAGTAGACATGTTTGTACTGAACGGCCCGGATCAAAAACAATCATCAACTGTTATTTTGTGGCTGTGAAGCTGAAATGTTTGAGAATAACTGACCTGGAGAGATTTTGCATAGAGAAACGGTCAGAGATCCGTATTTCTGCCCGTAGAAAAAAGAATATGTAGATTTTTACCTTCTGGATACTCTTACTCACATTAAAGTGGAAATTTTTCTGCATTTTTCCACTGTGACATCAAAAGCTGCAGAAAAAGATGAATTTATTTTCAGCTTTTTATAAATTTTTGTACCAGTTGAGCTAATAAAGATGAAGAGGGTAATAAAGCTGACTGAACGCACAACACACACGTCCAGCAGACGGAGAAACGTTTGTATTTATTTGGTGTAAATCCAAAAAATAACATCCCTGTTAGATCCGCAGGTAAATGATCCGCCGTTCTCACCAGCTGGCTAACTTAGTCTGTCTGGTCCCTTTGCTGGAAATCAGCGGCGAAAGTTTTTAAACTCGCAGACAAAACTGTTTTAACAAGAAGATAAAATATTAGGATTGGAATATTTAGCCGAAGTCAGGAGTGATCTTGGGAAGGGCCGTCCGTCTGTCTGGGAGTTTTGAGTTAAACTGATAATGGGTTGGTTCTCAATGAGGCACACGGGTCCAGTTTGGTACGCACATCCAACCGACCCATACCTGCAGCAAAGCATAAATCACCCTGTTATATTAAAGATTCTTTAAAGGGGACCCATTATGCAAAATTCAGTTTTTGCACATTTTTATTCTTCTATTTGGGTCTCTGCTGCTTCTAAAAACAACTCAAGCGCTTAAAACAGAAGTCCAATAACTTTATGTTTTTTGGTGTCTGGAAAATGAGCAAATCTTTCCAAATGTAACTTCACTAATCAGCAAGTTTACCATCCAGAAACCACTGTGGTTTTGAGTTATTAGGAAGTAACTCAAAACAACTCAAATTATTCCTTTTTCTCACTCTCTACGCTACACACAGGCTCGTTGCCATAGCAACTGACAACAAACCCATTATATGTATCAGGATTCAACACCAAAGAAAAGAATCATGCAAACATCTCCCACACAAAGAACAGAACATTCAGTCCATTACAGTTTGATGAGTTTTACTTTGTGATTATTAATAAGTGATCGATGAGGTAGATTAGCTGGAGTTGCTATTAACGAATCTGTTAGCTAGTCCTGCAATTAGATAATCTAACACAGCCCAGGTTCATGAGCTCATTTAAACAGCTACTCTACTGATGATCTGTCAGCGTTGGTGTTTAGGTGCCTTTTTCTTTTTACTGAACCAAAACGCATTGAATTCTGCAGCACATCCACATGTTACAGTTGTCAAAGTCAAGCTAGCATAGCTGACTTAGCATAGCTTTTTACTTTGAATTACAACCTTTTCCTTACCTTGTTATCTAGTTGTAGTGTTGACAATTAGTAGCAGGTGTGCTTATTAGATTTAGTGTGTCACGTGAATAACTTGGCAGCTAAAACCATTGAAGGGAACTGGTGTGACGTAACACTGCAACATGTCTGTACACATCCAAAAATCAGAAAATACTGACATCGTGATACATTTCTGTGTCGATTAATTCTCGGTTTATGGTCCAGGCCTGCTAGGGCTTCATGTTTGTCATCACACTAGAATGACGCAACTCTAAATGTTTTGGTTTAATCTGTTCTAAATACGCTGGACCATAAAATAGCGTGCCGCAAAACGAGGCATTCGGTTCTCCACATCAGCCTAATTCTCCTCTAACCAAACAATCATTTGGATTAATTGCCAGAGAAAATCCTGGGAACAGAAACACACCAGTGAATCCGGTGTGTGTTTGCAGATTCCTGCAGCAGCACTCGGTTATTTATTCTCCCTGTCACAAACAGGAGGACTTAGGTGGAGTGTGAGTTGTGTTTGAAAGGTGGTAAACCTGCTGAGGCTCTTTAATTTCCCCCCTGTTCGCCTGCATGAGGGATGGTTCAAAGGGTGACTCTCTGACAGGGCATGTGATCGCTCCTCCGTCCTTTATCTGCCTCCCCACATTAGCACGTAAATGAGGCTGCACTTTGGGTTTTGGGAGCTGAAGCGCGCTCAGTGTAAACAGGAGTTGTACTGTTATCATTGTTGGACAGATTCCTGACATCCGAACACCTCCGTTTCATTAACATTCAAAAGGGTCGGGGATTTTGACACTGCCTCTGTTTATACAGATTTTTGAATACTTTGCAGCGCGGATTGTTGACGATTTGTGCATCTGTGCTGTTGACCGATTTGTGTGTTTCTGTATTTACAACCTGAGCGTTGAAGTGTCCAAATAAATGCTGCAATTTAAGTGCAGAAATTATGTTTCTTTTGCAGCTTTAAAAGTATTAATATCCCCTAAATCAGCGGGTTTCCAAAGTGCAGCCCGGGGGCCATTTGTGGCCCTTGGATTTGCTTTGTGTGGCTCCTGACTGCAGTTCAAAAATGACACATTATTTTAAAATAATATTTTCTCTGGCAAGTTGTAAAAACTGCTCAGTTCAACACAAATCATTTTTCTTTTTTTTTCCGAAAGTCATTCCAAAAACATCTAGTAAGTTTGTTTTTACTCTAAAACAAACCTGGCCACACCCATCCATTTACATTTGGCTAAATACGTTAAAGTTTGTAGAGGAAAATCTATATTTTCTTTGCTGGGTGCTGTACCAGGAAACGACAGAAAAACCACAGAAGAAGACATTGAACGCAACTTCCTTCTTCACAAAATCTAAACAGAAATGAAGCAGCATCAGATTGGAAAAAGTCCATGAGTCATTTCTCCCGCTAGCACTAGACTACCACGTTGGTTGTTGTTGTATTTACCCAGAATGCCCTGCGATGTGGTCCACTTCCTGCTTTTAGAGCGGTCTCTGGTCCACTCGGCGTTCACAATAAGCATTTGAACAGATCTTAGAGAGTTTTCTGTCTTTGCAATGTAATTATTGTGAAGCACTAACTGCTGTGTATGTTGGTGTGAACATATTAATCTAACAATCATGTTTTTAAACTATAAAGGAATCAGGAAAACATTCAAACTCATTTAAAAAAAAAAAAACCAAGGATTCAAACCTACCACCTTCTTGCTAAACAGCCGTTTCACCTTCCAGCCCATCAGTGACGTCTAATACCAATAAAACTACAAAACAGAAACCTTAATTAAAGGAAGCCAACAGAAGATCCCTAGATTTGATCATTAGCATTTATTGGGCGGTAGCTTGTGTGGCTGAGCGCGTTGTCAGGCCTGCAGTGGAGCGACTGCAGGTCCTGAAAGTCCATTGTGATGCGAGCCGAGCTTATCGCATGGGAGAGGACTGGCAGGCTCTTAAAAGGTATTATATGTGCTCTCGTTCTCCTTGCCTCTGTTTGACAGGAGCCCTCGGGATGAAAGGGAAGGCAGAGGAAAGAGAGACATCGCTTCCCGACATGGGGACGTCTTTGTTTCTATTCTCTCCATCCCAAGTCTCTCCAGGAATCCTAATTTCCAGCATTCACCTACCAATCGGCAGATAAAAGCTGGTTGGGGGGGAAAAAGGGGGATTTTCTCAAATGAGACAGCTTGTAACCCGTCTGCATGCAGGGGGGCGAGAGGAGGCTGGAGCGCCGATTTCAAACCGCTTTTATTCAAACACTCAGAGTTTCTCCAAAGGACGTTTTCACAGCGGCTGGTTTGAAACCTGGATGAGAAACTCTGAGGATTCTGCAAACTACAGGCGCAGAAAAAAAATCAATCCATAGAGAATCACAATTCCTAGTCCTGGGAATTCAGAATCGCTTTAAGGTTGGACGTCCTCAATATCACATTACGCGTCCACTCAGACAGTGAATGCATTTTTAAAATTGTTTGCTAAACTAACCCAATACTAATAATTTAAGTTGCACAAACCCATCTGTGTTTATAAACTAAAGCAACTTGGTACAGAATGATCTGACAGTGTGTTGGAGACAGAAAAAAAGATAAAGGAGTATTTTCCCCCCAAAGAATTCAAACATTTTGTCTCCAAAATTTTGTAGAAAAAAAACCCAAAAAAGAACATTTCAGAGTTTGAAAAATGGAAAATATGATAGAAAAACAAGCTAATTGTCTAATTTCATAATTAATCTCAGAAATGTATTAGAAAAAAACTAAAATGTTCAAATTTTAGGAATTTTCTCAGTAATTTCCGAGATTTTTCTAGAATATTTTTGAGCTTAACCTAAAATTTTCTTGCTCTTTTTGTTCTAGTAAATTTTTGACTTTTTGAACTTAGAAATTTTTATGTTTTTTCCTCTAACATTTCTGAGTTTTCAACTTTTGCTGCTCAGAAATTTCCAAATTTACCCTTCCTTTGTTTTTCAAATCTAAAATGGCCTCACTAGCCGTCGTAGTTTAAAAAATAGTTTAGTGCAAATGCTTTATTTGTTGTCATAATTTAAACAGAATCTCTTGATCGTCTCAGTAGAGAAATTGTTTCTGAATCGAATCGTGACCCTAAAATCAGAATCGAGTCGCTGTAAGATTTGACGTCGCCGTGTTTCACCTCACGTTGCTTTCCTGAAACCGCTCTGATTGAGGCTGTTTACTTTTTCTGTTTTCCTGGCAAAGAAGCCGGTGATTAGATGGCGATGTTTGCGGACTGCCAGGGTTGGCAGCCGACGTCTCTAAATCTGCTGCTTGGCATTAAAATTAGGGAGGGGAAAGTGGATGCCAGTCTCTGGGGAGAGGGAGGTGTTAACTTCTAATGGCTTTCTCTGCCACAGCCCTGACATCTGCAGGGCTCCCAGTGAAGGATAGTGGGGCCTTTTTGAAAAATTAATGGAGCTGAATACATCTCGCAGCAAGGAGAGGGCCGGATTAATCAGCACATTAAGGGCTAGCCCCGGATTGGAAATAATTATTGGAGCTGACAAGGTGCAGAGGTGCCAGTGCCAGCTCCTTTCAGGAATGCATTTTAAAAAGCAGTTTAAAAAGCCTTCAGATGTTGGCATTATCTTGCGTGACCAAATTAGGAGCAAATGAGAAAAGTTTATCTGGCATTTTGGAGTATTGAAAGAGCTTAGGCTTTATAAATTATACAACGCGCGTGTGGATGTGTGCAGATTTGTTTCTGCAAGTCGAAGGGGGGGAAGGGAGGGCTGCAATAATTATAAGGAAATCCTTATTTTAAAGCAAAAATCTAAATTAAAATAGAAACATTATAGGACTGAAATTTAATGTGGATGCAAGGAACTTTATGGCGAAAGAGGGATTAATTCAAATTGGTGCTTGAGAGAATCATACTGTTTGTGCGAATGAAAAGTGGATGTCTTAAACCCTGAAAGCGCCAGACGGTAAACTGATTACTGTTGACCACCCATGAAATGCACCAAGCAGGAGGTGGTGGAGGATGATTTAATAAGCGCCATGTTTTTCTGCCTTTCACCAATAAGCCGCTATAATTTTCCCGGGGAAGTGATTGGCCATGGGTTAATATTCTGTACCTTTCATACGTCGTTTGCTTCACAATCAGGCAAAGTTGGAGATATTTCACAGTTTTTATGATATTTACACAAATTAAAATAGCACATTAAAGAAATGTGCCTGATTACCTGCCCCACCTCGTGATTCCTCAACATTTTTAGCCGAGTTTTATGCCCCAAACGGTCAGTGATCTGAGCGTTTCTGTTGGCAGAATAAGACCATAATGGATTAGCAGTAATAATGTTTACATCTTCATGCCGGAACGAGGACAACACCTTTGAAGCGAGGCGGTGCAGCAGGACGTCTGTGAGGAGCGCCAAATGTTTAGCTGGCTGTTTGATCTTTAAAGCCCGCCGATCAGATATGCAGCCTCGGATAGCGATCTCCATTATGACTCTTATTCTCTTTTAGCCGCAGCGGCTCTCCAGGTAATGGGGAAAGCACTCAGTGGCAAATTGGAGGGCCTGAGTGGCATCTATCACCTTCACCATCTCAATGAAAGAGCCGCAAACTTCCGGGCCGCCGAAGGAAAACCTGCAACGCTGCGAATGAGCGATTACTTCTGCCAACACGGATGTAATTCGGCAGCCTGCGATGTTGTCCCCGTCCCCCACGCCATGTAATTACAAAAGGCATGACCAAAAGTCTCACCCCAGAAAAATCGGCGGATGTGCAGATGCTATCGGGTTTGCTACAAAGCCGATTAGATTTTACCTGCATTTAAAACGCAGGTAAATTGAAAAAATAAGTAGGAAACAGAACGTCTTAATATCCTTGAAATTAGACCCGTTTTTATGGAATTAATATCTGAAATTCTGTTGTTTATTCTCCATCCGTCTCGGTGATTCCTGTTCTACTGTGATATGTCAGGAAAAATGTTTCTGTTTTGAGATATAATCATATAAAAGTATGAAAAAAAAAATGCTGCAGCTGGTTAGTTACTATTCCAGTTTTAAATCAAGTTTATTTGTAAAGCAGCAAGACGGCAGTTCAAAGAGCTTCACACTGTAAAAACATAATACAGTAGAAAACAAGTAGAATTAGTCAAAATCAAATATACATTAAATATATTAATCTAAACATGAGTTTCAGTCAGTGTTTCGAGTGTTTCACAGTTTTCTGGAAGTTTGTTCCAAATGAACTTAACATTTATTGCTAATAAATGTTACAGTCGGATGCTCATGTGAACATCTCTCATTAAACTTGATAAAATACTCCTATGTTTCACATTTAACATCAACAAAAAGCTCAAGTAAAAGTACTTGCCTGTTTTATAAGTATTAAGTTACTACATGGTAAATATTCAGAAAAATATTATTTCTGCATGATTAAACGTAAAAAACAAACAAAAAAAACATTCTAGTTTTTCTCTGTATGTTACACATATAACCACACATGAGCTATTTTCCACATGTGAAACACTTGTTGAATTTTTTCCCACATGTTACATAATATAATTTCAACATGTGCAACACATTGTGCATGTATTTAACATTCCAGATTTTCCCACACCTTTCACATTTTACAACACAATATATTTTTTGTCATGTGAAATGTGTGTTCACATGTAACTGTAATATATAATGTCCACTTGAAACATGTAGTCGGTTTTCCAGAACATGTTTAACATCTTATGTAACATGTGCTCACAGTTTAAAACATTATTTCACATGTGAAAATGTAATTTCCTACAAGTTTCACACATTACTATGCAATATAAATATAAACTAAGTTTTATTTTTCACATCTGAAACATACATGGGAAAAATGTCACATGTACAATCACATGTCACATGTTACTGTACAAAATAATTTCAATAATTTGACACATGGGAAAATAATCCAGGTTTTTGCTCGTTTTTCACATCACACAAAACAGCATATTTTTCTACATGTGAAACATCTGTCTTCACATGTAACTGCAGAGTATAATTTCCACATATGAAACAAATGACAGAATATTTCGCCAGTTTTTCACATGTTATTGCACAGTATTATTTAGTTAGCTACACAAGTTATAAATAGTCTTTTATCATCCGATGAGGTGAATTTCACATGTGCAGGGTTTTCTAACATGTTTCACATGTTACCATGGAATTCCATTTCCACATGTGTTTCGGATTTGGAGAAACATTTGAGATGTGGAAAGTTTTCCCCTCATGTAACTACAGAAAATAATTTCCAGTTGTAAAACTAAATGTGTATCAGAGCATGATTGTGTGTTGTGGTTTTGTTCATCACCACACAACAGAAAGTTACATTTCTCATGTGATTTTAAAGGTTTCACATGGGAATTTACTTGCGTTTCACATAATAACCATAAAAACGTTTCCCATTTGCTTTACATGCGTCTCACCGTTTCACATGTGAAATGAAACCCATTCTTGTTTGATCACGTCTCCCAATGTTAGCTTTCACATTGTGATGTTTTAAATCCATAAAGGACCATACATTGCGCATGTTCCTGCCGTGCAGCTGGAGGGTGCAGAGCTTAAGCCTCTACATTTGTAAAAATCCAGCAGGATATTTACCACCTGTAAACGCTCACATTTAAGTAAAACTCCAATTTCCCCAGATCTGCGTGCGTGTGATTGTACGTCTGAGCGCTCGGCCTCGGCCCGCTGCCTCAGGCGGAAACAAAGGAAAAAACTCTCTTTTTCCTTCTGTAACGTGGAAAAATGCTTTTCCTTTTGCTTTTGCCATAGACTGGTTGGTAGAGGAGAGAGCGCTGACCAAAGTTTAAATCAAATGGAAAAGTCATTGATTGGCAAATCCCGTAAACCCAGTAACTGACGGCAGATAGCTCCAAAATCATGCCAAAACTTCGAGTTAAGTGTGTGTTTGTCATTAGCTGCTGCAGCGTGTAAATTAAAGTCCGTGCAAACACTAAAAACATCATGGAAAATTTCACAACTTGAGGTTAATTTGCAACAGATCGCTAGCACGATGAGGAATTTAAAAAAGAGCATCCCACACTGAAACCATTGAACAGTTTGAGTAATAATTAGCGAATCATCATCAGTCATCATCCATGTTGCACAAATTTTAAAGACAAATATCATAATCATGGGAGATATCTGCAGTTTCTCCCACATAAATGGCATCCTGGAGAATTTGGTGAATTCAAACTTTTCCCTCAAGGTTTCATTACTCTCGGAAAACATGACTCACAGATAGTAATGAGACATAAAGGGATGTGAGGTGTGTCCTTCAGCAGCTCTTATAGCTTCATTACAACATAACGAGAGGTGCAGATGAAGCGACTTTATGTGCTGATATCAAACATGTGTGAATGTGTCCAGAGAACGAGGCAGCGAGGAACTTCACACAGGTTCGCAGCAGAAAACCAGCTCAAGCTCTGCTTATTACCGGCACGTTCTCTCTCCATATATTGTTTTAAGCGATTATTGTGCAGATTTGAATCATAAGCTACCACAATACCCCCAAACCCTCCCCAACTGCCTCTCATACCTACTAATTTCACATAATTTACACTTTATTCTTTCTTGGTTGAGTTTCTCAGATGTTCTAATTACTAATCTTTGACTTTTGTTTTGCTGGGTAATAAATACGGCGTGACAGCAGCATTTTTCTCTAAACCACCAGCGACTAGTCTGGATGAGAACCCAGTTTTATTTTGCCACCATGCAGAGAGAGGCAGAAATGTTGGAGAAATGATTCAAAAAGTGGCATCGTTTGGTCTCCATAACAAACATTAGACACGATCTACGTGTCAGCTGATCTGGGGAATGATGCAACAATTATTAAAAGAAAGTTTTTCTTTGTGCTTTTAGAGTTTAATCGGTTCTGATCGCAGATGACGTCACCGTCGCCCGGATGTTCAGACAAACAAAAGCACAAACAGAACGGCGACATCTGAAGAGCATGAAAGGCGTGAAAATGAGGAGAGGAGCTTCGTTTCAATCTTCCTCGACTCAGAAGCTCAACGTGGAGAAACTGCAGAGGAAACAAAGGCAGCAGAAAGAAGGTGGTGTTGGTTGGAAGGTGGGGTTTTTGTTTCTGGTTACCGACAGAATGGTAGCTAACGCTCACCAGCGCTAAGCTGTCTGGGCCCAACTGGGCCAAGTTTCTACTTGCCAACCACTGCAGGTAGAAATATTTTGCATAAATTTAGTAGTTTGACGTTTGCGATCAGAGCTGTAGGAACTTTAACTGGAACAGAGTGGAGGATCCATGATGCTGTGGGCTTAGGAACCTTGTTGTAGTGTTTATATTTTGAACTCATTGAAGTACCAGGACAGTTGGATGACACTAAACATGTGTCGGTGTTGGGTCTTTCAGTTCAACTAAACGACGGTCCAAAACACAAATGAGCACAGAAACGCCTCAGCATGGTCGTCTTGGTAACCAGATGTAAACAGATCCTGTGAGTTGAGCTGAATAAAAGACAACAGAGAGAAAAAGTGAAACGACAAATTGGTCCAAAGTCCATGTCTCTGTGTTCACTAACCGTCTGAAATGTAAAATGTTTGTTGGTCATTTTTGAGTCTCTGGGGGAATTTCAACCCACTCTTCTCTGCAGAATTGAGTTTTTGAGCATGAGGTGCCGGTTTGAGGTCATGCCACAGTATCTGGATCAGATTTGGGTCAAAACTTGGACTTTCATTTGGTTTGTTTGAGTCACTGAGAGATAAACTTGCTGGTGTGGCGTATTTTATGTGATTAGTGGTCAGAGAGATTCTTTCCTTTAGATCACAGGTGTTAAACTCCAGGCCTCCAGTCGCTGTCCTGCAGGTTTTAGAGTTTGAAATGGCTAAATTATCTCCTCCTTGGGTGGATCAGCTCTCCAGGGCATTAATGACCTCATTATTCTGTTCAGGTGGTTCAGCAGAGGCTCATCTAAACGTTGCAGGACAGCGGGCCTCCAGGACTGGAGATGGGTGTGAGGTGGAGAAACAATTGCTGCGTTTCCATCCTGTCTTTAGATAAAACGTTTTGCCGCTTGGATGAGGTGTTTTTGTCAGCTGCATCAAAATTGGTTTATTTCCCAAAACTGCAGCAGAAACTTTATTCTCATCGCGCGAGTCACAGGATCAACAACCGGATGTTACTACCGGCAAAAACCACAAAGAAGAAGATGACAGGAAGTAGTTGGAGGATGATTTTTAATGACTAATTGCGGGTGATTTGAACTGTATTTTTTATTTATTATTAAAACATCATCATTGCAAAATTATCATAATATTTAGTTTTGCGCACATTTGTTATGGAAATGCAACTTTCATTCAGTAAGTCGGATCAAACCAACTCTAAGTGATGGAGGTGGGATTAAAATTTTGTTTAAATGACAAACCAACCCTGCAAGAATCCGACCTCCAAATACAATAATGATGCAGTGAACAAAATGAGCTCTGATTGGACGAACAACGGTCAGGAAGCTCCTCTGTGACGGAGCGTCAGGACGGGTGAAGTCCTCCCAGATTGTTTTGTGCTTTTGGAAGAAGTTTCTTGCTGACTTTACATGTAAGCTCAGTAAATCCCAGAGGTTTCTGGCCAGGTTTAGGTGTGGAATTTTCTCAATTTGTTGGAAGATATTTCCAGCCCAGCAGAGCCAGGTGTTGATCCTGAGTGCCTCTCCAAATAACAAAGCTTCATATCTCTGTGCATAAAGAAATGCTTCATTAAGGGAAGGGTGAGTTTGCATTTTTGCAGTCATATCAGCCCACAGTTTTATCCCAAGGCTGCCTTAATCAAGTTTCTGAAGCATATTTCTAAAACAGTAGATAGAAGAAGATGGGGAGTTGCTGCTGAGCTTTCCCACAGTGGCAGCGGCGGATTTTGTTGCAGGTTGAAATCAGTTGTGCAGGTGCACAGAGTGAATTTTCTGATCCTTATGAGCAGCGGTCACACATGGCCGACTGCCTGGTTCAGGCCACAGCAGCCTCAGCAGTGTTTCTGCAGACAAAGTCCTCATAGAACAACAAACATGTTTCAGTTGGTTTAGTTAGAATCGATCAGAGTCTCTGTTCTTATATGTGGCTCGATCAGCTGTGACACGCCAAACGTTACATCGTTTGTCCATTTAAAGCAGCGGACCGGGCAGCTGTTTGAAGAGGTCCGAGGGTCTCAGGAGTCACTTTGGTCTCATCTGTTTTAGGGGGGAAATGATCAGATGAAAGAGAGGACATTGTTGAACAAGGAAACCAATGTTTCTTCAGTTAAAGAAAACATTTTTAAAGGTGACTGATTGTGCTTCCTTCAACAGGTTAGCATAGATCTATGGGGGATACTAAACATGTTTGGACAAAATGATTCTTAGAAAATGAGATTTTAGTCTGATCAGTTTCAGATTGAGCTGTTTAAGGCGTCCTGTTACTTTAAATCCAAATAAGCTGCTGCTGGCCACGCCCCCAAACATGGCTGCAAACAGATTAGCATAATTATACAATTGAATATCTTTGAAAAACAGAAGTGGAGCCTTCTGCATAACCAACATAAACACAGCAAGAGTTTTCTGGATGGTAAGTCAACAACAAAATACTTGTCTTATCCAGCAGCCATTGCTTAGTGCACCCAGTCATGCTGGAGCTCAGGTTGGGTTGCTAGGTAACGGACCGGGCTCTGTTACCGTTGCTAGGTAACGGCACAGTGTCCGGTGATTGTGACTTAACAATTGGGAAGTTTTTGAAACGGCTCGTTTTCCAGACATCATAAAAAAACGGGTTTTTTTAACAGTTTGGTTTGTTTTCAGAAGCAGCCGAAAATGAAATCAAAAAGTTAATTTTGAAGAAGAGGACCCCTTTAAAATGCTCTGGGATTAATAAATATGAAAACAAACCAGGGTGGGCACACTTCAGCTAGTGTGCTAATAGCAGAGCTAATTTTTTGTCTTGCGCTTTAGTGTTTTTGCTGATTTTGAAAACGTTTAGCGCACTTTGTTTGCTCTAAATTAATTTTTCCAGATAAATTCTCCTCGGCTGTTTTATAAACGTTCAGTTGATTGAATTTCGACATCTGTGTTGAAGCTCCGGTCACAGTTATTCTCTGTGTTGTCTCCTTTGTTTTAAAGAAATGATTCCAGTTGTTTTAGTTTTTCCTGTTACCACTGAGCAGCTGCACATCCCTTCCAGGTATTCCTATTAGAAAAGCTTTTCTGCTGAGTAGACCATCTGCTTTCTGCTAACGCTAATAGGCAGCCGTGATCTGCTCTTCCATCCCCTTCATCATCGCTCCATTTAGGGAAGAACGTTTCGATTTCAAGAGACGAAGCTCCAAACGCTGCAGAGGTTTTAGAGGTTTTAGTCCTAAAAAGTTAAAATAATTACAGTTTAATTGATAAATAAAAGATGGATTCCATGTTGTAGAGCTGGTCGTCAGTTATAGTCCCATCTTACAGCAGCAAGTTTATGGATGTAGAATAAGCAATAAATCAATTAATTGCAGGATCAATTAAAATGAGCTCGATAATTTCCATTTGCATTTTTTATTGTTTTTCTCTTTTTACCTAAAACTGAATGATAAAAGTCTTCAGTTTGATGCTTTCCTGTTTTTGAAGAACTATTCTGTTTTAATAAAATATTTATTTATTTTGAATATTTAAAATGTCTTCCAGTTCCAGAATTAAATCTGACATTAGAATTTAAAGTTTTTTAATATTTTAAAATGTGTTCTTGCGTTTTTATGTCATTATTGCAGTACTTAATAATATTATCATTTACCACAATAATAAATGAGATGAGCCTAAACATAACTCTTCACTTGGAAGTGTTTTGCTTTCTCAAAAGTTTTTGCAAAATTGTTATCAATACACAATAGTTTATAAGAATTAAAGAGAGAAAAATGAAAGAATGTATTTTTTATTTGCACATTAAATTTGGGTAACATCCCAGACTGAATAATTATTACGCCTAACCAAGAGCTTTATCACCAAACTTTTCTTCTGTGAACAAAAAAAGGATAAAAATAATGATCATTTATGTCAAACATGCAGCGAGGAAATTCAGAGCCGGTAATTAAACTTTCCTAAAGCCTCCAAAAGAGATTTTATGAAGGCCAAAGGTCGCAGGCAGCCGCGGTGCCGCTGTGAGAGTGCTGACGGTACAGTGCAGCGGCTGTGATAAAGGGCAGCTGCCAGCGATTTAATGAGGGAGCAGGGGATGTGTCCCCCCCGCTGCAACTCATCGCCACTTAATGGCACCACTAATCCCTGCAGAGACGGTGCTGTACACACAATTGGTCCTCCCTTCATGTGGCGAAATATCCCGGCAACACTTTCTCACACCCGGCACTGCCAGTTAGCTGTTCACAATCACTCTGCAGCGCTGCCTCCGCTCAAACGACGCTGACAGAGAGAAGATGAGGCGGCTGGCTGGCGCAGGTGATTCGGCCGGGAACACGCTTGTTTCTCGCTAACACCGCAACTTCATCCACTTACGAACTTGTTTGCAGGTGTAAAGGGCTGGGAGGTGTAAAGATGTGCCCATTATTTTTCACTGCAGGGCTGACTGCTGTTGGCCTCATGCTGCTAAACTGCAGGTCAATGAGAGCTCAAGCTTCCACTGTTATTGTGGTGCTAAGGGTGCGGACAGATCCATCAGCTCCTGATGTTATTTAAAGCAGTCTTAATTGGCCCAGGGTGTGAAATGTGATCTATGGATTGCCGGTTCATTTGTTTTTCACAACACTACGCCATTATAAAGTGGGCAAAGTCCGACCTGTTAGCGCCAGGAGGAATCCTGTCCGACGTTTTCCCTCCTAATCTATTCAGATTCAACTCGTATTAAATCTCCTTTAGCCCTCTTATCAAACCCGACGACTTTGCTTGAGTCCCATTGGAGCAGCAGGATGAAGTTGGCTTTCTGAGGCACTTCTAAAAGCACAGCCGCACATATGGCATATGACTCCCAAAAAGCATGAAAATCCAAACCATACTCAGCGTAAGGAGGGGGGAAAAACAACAAAAAAAACCCATTTCACAGCAGTTGTGGTGTCACAGATCGGAGAAGGTAATGCGTCTAGCAGCAATGTCAAAGCACAGCAGGGCTTGTAAAACATCCCAGTATGTTAACATGACTCATTTAAAGCAGAAGCATGTAGGACATAATCGATTTCATTCCCAACTGGGAGTTTGACTCACTTACGTGAAGAGAGATACTTATTTCTCTTGTCTGGATAATAATTTACAGATTTACTCTCCGTTTCTATTTTCCTAAGAGAGGCAACATGATTCTTTACTTTCACATCTGTTTTTGTTTACGACGACCTCAGCATGAAAATTCAGGGGGCATTTTGTTCGGCCCGGCACACACCTGCCCGACTCCGACTTCTTCTTTCAGACACACATTCGTGTTCGCTGGGCGCCGTCCGAAACGCCAGCAAAATAAGGCCAGATGAGACAGACACGGGCTGCGTTTCCATTACAAATGTGTGAAAAACGTTGTCAGTAATTTTGTCAGCTAATGACAAAAAACAAACAAACAGTAAAACACGATTTTACAATTGCTGTTTTTCCTTTAAACAAGAATCACATGTGAATACGTTTTTTCACACGATAAGTCAGCGATTCCCAAAGATTTTCTGGGCCCCCCTACAGATTACAATAAAATGCCGCCAAAAGAAAACAAAAATCAACTGGGCACACATCGTTCAACCAGACATAAACCTAAACAAATATTTTGTTTTCAACCTCCACTGAAGTTTATTTCACACTTCAGGTTGCAGCAAAACAAACTACAAACCATCTTTACATCTTTTTTTTTCTTCCCACGCCCCCCTGCAATGACACTGCGCCCTCTCTAGTGGGCGCGCCCCACACTTTGGGAACCATTGTGATAAGTTATTAAAAAATGCACGCTATCAACAGCAACTGGGAAATGAAGTCGCTGAATCGATATCCTGAGGTCAAAAGTGATTAAAGAAATCGGATAAAGAACATCAGTTTTAATTTGAGGCAAAAATCAATAAACATGCAGTTCAGGCTTTTTCAAAGCAAAGATTTCCTCATGAAAGTGATTTTAAAATCTTGTTCTTGTGAACTCGATATCGAGTCTCGTCTTGTTTTGTTAGTTTTAGATATTATTACATCCTCAACTGCAACCGATGGTAAGAACGTCACCTTCAAAAAGTAAACCTGAGTAATTAAATGTATTCATACTTTAGAAAGTCAGAATGAACTTAAATATATTTAATAATTTGCTGCTGACTTGAAAATTTACAGATGCTTTCCATCAAAAATAGCTGCATTACAAAATATCAATAATCCACTAATGTAGGAAAAACTAACTTTTGCGATTGCTCTGTTTCTTTTAAATAAGAAATAAAATTAAATTTACATGTGGATAACTTTGTTTACGCAATAATAATGAAAAAACATGCCACAAGTGCTTCCTGTTTTCTTCTTCGTAGTTTTTGGCAGTAGTAACATGTTGATTAACCGTCTAGAAGGACCAAAACCTCAAACTTGTTGAAAGTTTCTCGCTAAATATGGTTTCTGCGTCAGAAATCCTTCCAATTTAGATCAACTTTACCAAGAAGACTGCTCACATTCCAACAGGAAATGATGTCAGAGTTTTGTGCCACTCACCAGATAACCAGCAGGAGCATAAATATATCAAGAATATGTATGGATAATATCAATCATGTGAAAAATGTGTTTCCATTGCAGTTTTATGAATTTAACCAATTTCAATGCAGCCAAAAAAATCACAGCACCAAAACAAAAGATTTTTTTGTTTTTATTTTTCATTTGTGTGTTTCCAGGAAGCGAATTTATTTTCAAAATGTCAAACTGTGTAATTATACGATGAACAGAAACGCAGCTAGTGGAAACCTGGACTGATGTGTTCAGAACGACTGGCCCAAAGTGGATTTGCAGCCTGGATTCTTGCTGATCTTAATAAAGAACGCTGTCAGGATGCCATTCAGTTTCCTAAATTTATTTTCCACTTGCCCCGAGAGCAACATGTTCCCAACCCGGACAGCATCAGTCATCTGCATCCGCGTGATTAAATTCTGCATTCAGTGGTGAATCATTGCCTGCGATAATTGTGATGCTCTGGATCTCAAGTGTTTTATGGTGCAAAGAGCGAAAGGCTCCTCAATCATTCTGGCTTTATAAGTTCATCAAAAGCTCTCGATGGCACAGATTCATCTTATGAAGCATCGCAGGAAGATGCAGGATGCAGAACCTCAAGGGGAAATTTTTCATATTTCTCTTCAAGATGGATTATTGGGGGGATTTTGTCAACTTGAAAGCAACGAGATTAAACAATGAATTAAACAGTGGGAGGAAAATATACATTTGCTTTTTACTGTTACGGCGCTCACTCACCATGGGCATGATGAGTGCCCAGACAACGTTTATGGTTTCAGAAAGAAGTTAGATTTTTTTTTGGTAAACAGGGTTGAAATTATATTTACACTTTTGCTGATGCTGCCAATATTCTGGAATCATTTTCTATTAAAACTGGAGGATATAAATTAGTATGATTCCTGACAGAACCCAGATTTAGTGATCATTTTTGGGAAGTTGGTTATTGTTTTATTTTAGTTATTCCTAAAGGAGCTTTTGATGCTTGTTTAGAAATATGTCAAGCTTTTGAGGAACTTGGAGGCGATCCGGTTTCATTATTTCATGCCAACAAAAGCTTTAGCATCATTATCGTCACATTACTGGGGGATGTGGGTATTTTAACACATTTTTTATGTAGATTTGCTAAAATACTACATTTCTGTGTCGCTGCCTTTACGTCACCAATCTGAATGTGTAGTTAAACCAACGTGAGCGCATATATTTCTGTAAACAAATCATAATTTTTGGTGTTGAGCGTTTATATCTCACACTCGGTCGCTAAATTAGCATTTGTCCTGATGCTCCTGCTCCTTATGTATGGAAGACCAAGAAGCCCAAAAAGGTGTGAATTTCATGTGTCTCTCATACATAAAGTGCATCGTTAGCAACCCAGCAACTGGAAGGCGAATGTAAATGAGCAAACCGCCAGCGACGGACCGATTGCTTATTCCTTGGATACAAACACCAAACACAACCAACAAATCAAAATATTCCAGAAAGTGACAGAAACTACAAAATAAAACTGTAAGACAAACACAAGAAAACATAAATGTTTTCTAAAGAAATTCAGGAAACATCTCTACATTTCTTGACCCTCCACCAGTTGACTCACATCCCCTACACTTCTGAAAGGCTTGGTTAGCATGATGCTAACGCTGCCATTCATCACAACTGGTACAAGATTAGATACACCTGCTCTCCTTGAATCGTTCTAGCTTCTTGTCATTGCAGCCAAACTGCTCAGTCTTTGTCTCATCTAACCATGCAGTTTGTTTGTCTAAAAAGTCTGGTTCTTTGGGGGAGGTGTGAAAACTCAATCAACCAAAAAACTAATCTGGTCCACCTACAAACCTCAGTCTCAGTTCAGATGAAGTGAATTCTGGTGCAGTTCAAATGTGAACGCCAAGCAGGCCGGAGACTGCTCCAAAAGCAGGAAATGGACTACAGCGCAGGGTATTCTGGGAAAATACAAACAAAATAAACATGCTAAGCTAGCGCTAGCAGGAGAAATGGCTTGTAGTCTTTTGCTAAAGACAAAAGAGAAATCCTACAAGCACTAAAATTTTATGCCATCCCATTTATGTTTTCATCTTGTGACAAAGGAAGTTCGACATGTCGTTTTCATGTCGTTTCCTTCAGTGGTTCTTGGTGCAGCGCCCCCACGGGCAAGGAGGGGAACAGGTTTTCAAAGGGTTTGGATGGTT
The DNA here is from genome assembly GCF_019740435.1 of Gambusia affinis. Classification (NCBI taxonomy): domain Eukaryota; kingdom Metazoa; phylum Chordata; class Actinopteri; order Cyprinodontiformes; family Poeciliidae; genus Gambusia; species Gambusia affinis. The sequence goes on from NC_057880.1 coordinate 25,648,758, forward strand.
TGAAAACGCAATAAATGTTGATATTTTGGGATCGAACGGAGTCTACCGGACTATCAGGTGGGAAAACTCTCTAAAAGCAACATCTGATTTTTCTGCAGCTCCTTTTGCAGGGAAATATTTGGCCTCATGATGAAAAAGGTTTGCAAGTGAAAGACAAATCTGTGTTGTCTTTATCCTGCAGAGCTGAGAGCACATGAAGAGCCACCTTGGACCGAAGCCTCGCCTTTATTGCCCCATCATCCTTGACAAATAGAGCAGCAGCAGAGAGGCCCTCTGTGAGTGAGTTGTAACTTTCGGCAGCCCCTCGCAGGTGTGGGTGATCTTTCATGCTCCTCCACCGCTTTGGAGTCCTATCTCTGGCCCCCATCAAAAGCGAACGTGCCGCCCCAGGTTCAGATTAACTCCACACTGACAGACCAAAGGCCTTCCCCTCCTCCTGGGCCCTTTCCACCCCGACTCACACGTCTCCCACTACGGGGGGAAATTAGGGCCAGTTTAGCAGATCTTACAGGACCACTAAACACCACCTCAGATCCCGCACTGATTGCCCCGCTCTGTCCTCTGTGTCCCTCCCACCAGCTCCACTCCCATTCGCTTATCTTCGCCTGTGGCAGCTTTCCGATCTGTACACACACACACACACACACCAACACACACACACACGCCAACACACCTTCCTCCATCTTGTCCTGAGAAAATATATGAGTAACTGAAACAGTCTCTCAATCGGGTAAATTGATAATATCAGTTTAGTCACAATGTTTGCTTTGCTTCCTCAACACAAGAAAGCCACATGATTACACATAAAAACTAATTACAGCAAAAATAAGTAACATAATTATGTGTTTTCTTTAACATGGCTACATTTCCTTATTGACTGACTGACGTGATTGAATTTATTGTTTGTCACATGTACAATGAGAATAAAAATCAGCTCCAACAGTAAGAAATATATTCAGAATAAACATAAATATGATGATATTTACATTATTTACAATATTAATCAGTTGGATTTATATATACAAACTGATATAACCTCCATATAATCAGTGCCTGTAAGCGTTCAGGGTGTTAATTGATTTGGGGAAAAAGCTGTGAATCGTGCTGGTAAATATTTCACATTTGCTTTTCATTTTAATACTTAATATAACTTTTTGAAAGTGAAACATGCATTTTCATGCTACAGGACAATATATTCTCCACATGTGAAACACTCGAGGGAAAACATTCCGAATATAAAAAGTATTTCACATGTGCTTCTGGTATTAGTAAGCAGTCAAATTTGCACATGTGAAACATATGGGAAAATATTCTCGTTGCATCTCCAAATGTGGACAAAATAAAGGAAAAACATTCCAGGATATAAAAAGTATTTCATGTGTTTCCAATATTATTACACACTGAAATTTGCACATGTGAAACACATGGGAACGCATTAATGCTTCAAAGATACTATTTGCACATGTGATACATCATAAGTTTTTTAATGTATAAGAAATATTTCGCATGTGCTACTGATATTTCTACACTGTGAAAATTACACATGTGAACACACATTCCAATAGCTACAAAGACACACATGTGAAACACTCCAGGAAAAACATTTAATTTGTAAAAAGTTTTTCACATGTTTTTCAATATTAATAAACAAAACAACTTGGTCTTGTGAAACTTTCCAATCGTAAAAGATATTCAACATGAACTTTCCATGTTATAATCTAAGCATGTGAAGCAATTTTATGTGTTTCACATGTTACTATGTAATTAATACTTCTTTTGAGGTTCACCATTGAAACACATTTGACCAAATCAAATGTGGACTCTAAAATGCAGAATTTAAAACATCTCACATCATCACACTTTTTATTATCTAATTGCTCCATGTTTCCCATGTGCAGAATACACAGTTCACATCTTTCACATGTGAAATTTCCTGGTTTTTCCAGAGTTAATGTTCTTTTAATGGAGGATTGAAGCCTCTGGTTTGCTGGTTTGTGAGGAACTGTAAGCGCTTCTTCATCATTTATTATCCAGGTCGGATTCTGTCGTCACACATTTACCTGGCCTGTAGCGGCGCCGCTCAAACCCGGCGGTTCCAGTTTGAAATTAAAACACTCAGAGACACTTTAAGTATTACCCTCACCTTACAGCAATTACGGATGATCGGCCGCTCTTTGGCAAACTGGTTAAACGCCCATGTTTGGTGAGACCTATCATTTGTCTCTCTTGTCAGTTTCCTGTTTTCCTGAGCAACTCCCTTGACCCGGCTAGCAGGCCCGCCTGCCCTGAAGAGCACTTTCCCTTTCCTCACGGCGCTCCGAGAAGAAAGGAGGGAGGCTTGCGGAGGAGTCGGTGGGGGTCTGACTTAATCTGACCCATTGCTCAGGTCAGTGAGCTGCTTACAGGGTCTATCCAAACATAGGAGCTTGTTTTGCTAAAGCTGTGGAGAGAAGAAGTACCCTTTTAAATCAATGCTTTCCTCAGAGCGGTGCACATGCAAGGTTGTTATGCGTGAAACCACAGGAGGCAGAGCTGGCACGCAACCAGCGGCGCGCTCCTCTTCTCCACACTCCCCCGCCCCAAAGGGAAAAACTCGCCTCTTTACGCAGCCAGAAACTTCTCTCGAGTTGTTTTGCTGCATTTTTAAAAGCTCAAGTCTTTTGGAGCAATTTCCCCCACAATTGCTCCGGCTCGCTCAGACGCAACAGCATTTCCATCCGGGGCTTCGCTGCTCTTCCTATGACAAGAAAAAAATTGGGGGGAAGAACTGCTCTCTCTCTCTCTGTCTCTAAAACGCATCCAGCTGTGTGTACTTATCTTTTTCTCTTGACATATTTTCACCCAAAAAAGTTGGGGCCTGATCTAATCGCGGCCCGCGTGTGTTTGCAGCGGTTTGAGAGTTTCTCCTCCGCTGTTTGCGTATCACATGATCTAAAGAGGAATGTAGAAATCGGCCAGATTTATTGTTCCTGTGTGACTGAGCGCTCGCAAAGGCCAAAGACGGAGAGGTTTCCTCTGGCTTCAGGAGGCATTTAAGGTATCTTTTGAAGTGGCCGGGAGATTTTGGGGGCACTAAACCGCCTCCTCTGAGAAGACAAGACGCATTGCCCTCTTTAGAAGTGAATTGTCATTTAGATTGAATTTTTATGAGCGCCTGAAGGCAACACTGCAAAAACACAAAACCTTACCAAGGATTTTTGTTCTACTTTCTAAATAAGACAGAACTAGAGTTGGGTAGTTACTAGTTACTCAATTACATTTACTGGAGTAACTCTTTTGATAAAATGTATTTTTGCTACGCTGCACTTTTTACTTTTACTTGAGTAATTTTATTATTAAGTATTTCTACTCCTATTTGAGTAAAATGTCTGGATTTTTCTACCCACTGAATGAAAAACAAACATGTTTCAACCAAAAAATCTCCAGACACAGACACACCTGCAGTTTTAATTAAAGTTTTTTATTGAAAGAAACTGATTTGGAAAATTTTTATTTTTGCCTAATTTTTAATTTCTTATATAAATTGTTGTCATTTTGGTTCTTAAAACATCAAAATGTCCACGTAACTTTATATTTTGGTTCATCTGATGATTTAATTTTTAAATATTCAGTGATTGATAATTTGATCAGTTATTCAGTACTTTTTTACTCTTACTTGAGTAATTTCTTGGAGGGATAATTTTTAAGTTGAGTAAAAATATATTGAAGTAGTGCTACTCTGACTTGAATACAATTTTGAAGTATTCTCTGGACTAAACTAAATTAGAAGTAACTTTTTAGCAAGATAAATAATTCCTATATTCCTAATTACCATGTTACTAGTACAATAATCTGCCAGTGGAAGTAGTTTTTATCAGCATTAAGGTAGTTTGTGTTTCCCAGGCTCATCTTGCCATTTTATAGAATAAACAAGTGACAGTGTTACCTCCAGTTGTTAATAAATGCTGTATGTATATCAAATGTGACTTAAAACAAATTCGACTTTGTAATTTAATGCCTTGAAATTGGGCCTCTGTCTCTTTAAAAACTCCAACTCCACCTTTATGAAGTAATCACAACATGGCTTTTCTATTAACCCTTTAATGTTTTTACCAGCGTTTCACTGAGAAATAGCTCCTAAAATAAGCTCGTTAGGTGTTTGCTAATTGCTCCTGGCTAGTCTTAAGGAGCTAAGTCGGGGCGGAGCTGCTTCTGAGAACTATGTCCAATCAGGCGTTTTGCAGCTGAATGGTTGCCATGGAGATTAAAGGATTTCTCAAACATGTATAAAATATGAAAGCAACACTCCTGGTTTGTTTTTGTGATTGGTGTAAAAAAATTGATTTTACATAATGCTTTAAAACAAGCTCCTATATTTTGTTCAAACATTACTTGTAAGTTAGTTTTGCCTTATTTCAAGTAAACTAACATATTTGAACTTGAAACTAGATGAAAATACTTCGTAATATTTAGTGTTTTTGCAGTGAACATTCTCAAACAGACCTGTTTCTTTCTGGATTTTTCTCCCTAAGCTGGAATAAAACCTGATAAGAAATTTTGCTTATAAACTTTGATAAATATCAGAAGCTACTAAGTGGAGACCAGCGGTTATTATCCAGCAGGTCTGACAAACATGGCCACTGGTAAAAGGCTCTGCTTCTGACTGTAAACAATGGCTCTAATTTACTATAATGGCTGTGTAGGTCTAAAGCTCTGGGAGACGCAATGGCCAGTCTCAGTAGCTTAATTATCTTTCTAATTTGTATTAGCACTTGCTATCCTCTCAGGGATAATTATGTATCTGGTGTGTGAGCGAGCTTAATGAGGTTAACTCGAGTCTTTGCAATAGGAGTTCAGTCGCCTCAAAGACGGAGAAAAGCTGCTGATTGCTGTGTTTTTCTCTCAACTAGATGATGACCATTAAGTCGTTTAAATCCCGCCGGAGAGCAGAGGTCCACAGGAAGTGACTCCCTGTGGTGGCGACGGCTGCATGTTAGCGCGGCGCTCCAGCTGCATTATGACTGGCCCTGCAGAGGATAGTGAGGGGAACCGGAAGGGGAACAAACTCTTGGAAAGAGAGTGAGCTTTTTCAAATTACACAAAATTGGTGTCAAACATTTGTGCGTAAAAAATTTTTCTTTGTGCCGTTCTAATACTTAAGATTTTAAAAAATAAAAATAGTTTCCAGAGATAAAAAAAAAAACTAAACTGAAAGAAATTAATTGTGCTACGTTTGTGCTGCTAAAATTTTGTAGCACAGTTGATTGCCTCTGGGCTACAATATATAGCATTTAATAAATATTCATCAAATATGACTAAAAACAAATTTGATTTCGTAATTTAACATTTGGGCCTCTGTCTCTTTAAGAAGTAATCGCAGCATGGCTCCTCTATTAACCCTTTAACGTTTTTACCAGCTTTGCTTTAAATTATAGTATCGATTTCCCTTCTGATGTTTACATAATCACAATACTTTGACTTTTTAAATTCTGCACCTAAAGATTAACCAAAAGAAACTAAAGCTACTATTATAACTAATAACTAAACTAAAACTAAACAATATTTAATAATAACTGGCAAACATTAAAAACTAATACAAACTAACTGAATTATACAAACAAAAAGTCAACATGAAATAAAGCTAAACTATAATGAAAAAGCCAAAACTATTCTGACCCTGCTCTGAGGAGGAGCTTCGTCTCGGGGGCGGGGCTAAGTCCACTCAGGCATTTAGAATGGCTGAATGGTTGCCATGGAGATTAAAGACTTTCTCAAACATCCACGAAAGAATCAAAGCAACACTACAGGTATGTTTCTGATGTGGGAATAACTTTATAACATGATATGAAGCTTAGTTTTTCCATCACACCGCCCCTTTAACTTCGCTTATAAACATCCGAGCTTTCCCTTTAAGCAGCCGACAGACTCTAACGGCTAAACCTCGTCTGCTGATAAGAATCAAAGAACGTCAGTATCAGATTGGTGTAACCTCGCTATCGTTCCCTCTGCTGCCTCGCAGGCCTCTGTTCGGAGGCGTTTTCAGGAAATCAAGTCTCTGTGCGCTGAACTGAATCGTGTTTAGCAGGTATTGATAAAAGCTGATAAGAGTTTGCTTCCTGATATCATCTGAATTCCTCGAGTCCTGTGATCGCACACAGTTTCCCCTCTCAGGTCATATGTGATATATTGTTCAGCCTCAGCACAAAAGACTGTTTTTTCCCCCGCAGTGTAATCCACAGCTGAATAGCTCTCATTTATTTGCTGCACTCCTCCCATCTTCTGCTTGCTCAATACCCAGCGCTGTTTTTTAACTGCAGGTTAGGGAAGGAAACCATCTTATCTGCAAAGAGGCGGATTTATTAGTGTGAAAAAGATAATTGCTATTCATAGGCCACTGGGGGCTGATTTACAGCCGCTAATATTTAGGATTCCAAGAGCCGTTTTTCAGCTTTTTTTCCCTCCTGGTCTTTATCTGCAGCCCAGCCTGCAGCGCGGAGGAGAGCGAGGTCACGCTGGACGGTGAGGGATGGGCAGGGCGAAGCCATTCGGCTGAAGACTGATGTGTGAGGAAGTCCGTGCAGGTCTGCCTGGAGCGGGAAACACCTGTTCTCCTCAACCTGTGATGAGTCTGAGGGGCCGTCAGTGTGTCAAACTCACTTTCATTTTGAGCCATATCAAAACCTGAACAGTCTTAAAGGGCCGGTTGTTCCAGAATGTATTGATAAAACCCACTGAACTGTTAAGATATCAATAATCAGATGATCCTCCTGGATTTTGTGTTTGTTTTTGTGAGGAATTTTGCACTAATGTTTGATGTTAAATGTGACTTCTTGTTACTTTGCTGTATCAATAACTTGATGTTAAGTAAAGCTGAGGCAGCAGTGGTTTTAACTCAACGTTTTTGACCAATTTGGAGAAAAATTAGCAAAACAACATGTGGAGATTTGTTGATATAATGTGAATTTTTCAGATTTGTGAAAAACTGGAGGGATTTGTTGATGTTATTCGGAGTTTAGAGGGCCACATAAAAACCTACGGCGGGCCAGATTTGGCCCCCGGGCCTCGAGTTTGACACATGCTCTAAATGCTTTTTGTCTGTGAGGGGAATCCACAAGAAAACTGAAAAACTGGGAGTGATGTTGCTTTAAATCTGGATACCCGTGTCCTTCCTGGATTTTAAAATCTGACCTTTTCCTGACCTCCATGTTTGTTTATCATATTACCTGAAAACAGGTAGCGTTTATTTTCCCCAAAGATTGGAAATAGTTGGTTTAAGGCTAAACAGGAAATGAAGACTTGTGGGTCTGTCTGTCGGCGCTGATCCTGCAGGTGACCGCGAGGCTTCATCAGTAGCACTCACAGTGAGGTCACGGGTTCAAATCCCAGGTGTTGTGCCTCACAGCAGGACACATCCACCTGCAAACAGGACAATAAAACACGACATGACAGAGGATAAAGCACATTTTCTCAGGTTAAACCTGTCTACATCCAACCAAACTCAGCTTAAAAACTACAACTTTACATTTTAATGTCAGTTTAAGTGACATTAAAGAACAACATACTGAGAAAAGATCAAAACATAATTTAATATTTAAAACTTAGACAGATCAAACTTCAGGAGTTTGTGGACATTTTGGTATTTCCAAGATCAAAATGAGAAAAATTCATATAAATACAAAATGAGGCGAAATTTATTTTTTCCAAATCGTTTTCTTTCAATAAAAAAACTTATGAAACTTTTACAAAAACTGCAGGTTTGTGTCTGGTGAATTTTCTGTTTAACATGTTTGTTAAACATTTTACTGAAAATTATTGAAACTTCATGATAAAATTACTGACATTAAAGTAAAAAGTACAGCGCAGTAAAAATACTCCTAACTTAATGTTTGTGTCATTGATGGTTTCTTACATAAACTGTCACCTTTGATACAGAAACTGATTACTGATGACTGATTATTTGTCATTATTTTTACTTTCATCCTGAAGAAAATTCAGATCTTCTGTTTTGCTAAAGTTTTAATAAATACAGAAACTGAATACAGTTTTATTTGAATCATTTAGTTTTCCTGATGCTTTCTGCACAAACTGGATATTTGTTTTCAGTAACACTTTCTCCCTTTCCTTCTCCCTTTGTTCCTTTCTTTCTTTGAAAAAACAATCTTTTTCCATTTTGTGGGATTCATGGTTCCCTAAATCTGGTCTCTGGTTCTGACTTGAGGTTCCTAAATTGCTTGATTTCTTGACTCAATTATTTTTATAAGAACATTTTCTAAGCCACGAATCAACAAGACTGAATAATAAATGAGTCATATTTACTTTTAATGAAGGAAAACCAAAAGTAAAATCTAAATTTCCTTTGTGTTCCCCATCTTTATTTTGTTATGTTCTTTCATTTATCTGTTTTTTGTACTTTAATGACTGTAATGTTTATTTTTCTAAATCAAGAAACAACCATGTAAGAACTGCTCTTTTCCAAAACATTAGAAATAAAATTTACTGCTTCATCAACCTTTATTTCTACAAAAACAGAAGTAAAATAAACTGTTATGTTTATTTGTGAACAGATAACACACAGAAACACAATACACTGCAAAAACACAAAAAAGTATTTCTTTCTAGTTTCTAATGAAAATATCTTAGTATACTTGAAATAAGACAAAACTAAATTATAAGTAACTTTTCAGAAAGGAGCGTGCTTAAAGTCAATAATTTCTTAATATTAACAAAATAAAATTCTTGTTTCATTGGCAGATTATCTCACTTATAACAAGACATTTTCCCGTGTTGTAAAGGAAATAATTTGCCATTTTTTCATCAATATAAAGGAAATATTGACTTAAAACATTCTCCTATCTGAAAAGTTACTTGTGAATTAGTTTTGTCTCATTTTAAGTGAACTAAAAGATGTTTGCTCTAGAATGAAGACAAAGATACTTGGTAAGATTTTGTGTTTTTGCATCTTTGATCTTGAGGCTCCCTTTTACTTTGGTGGCCACATTTAATAGTGGATTATTATCAGATTTAATTTTCAAATGAAAACACCTTGTTGGTGACAGGAAAGAGTGATTTAAAAGCAGAAATGTGTGCAGCTAATAAGGCTTAAGACACATGCTACTTTCCTTTTTTCTCCACCTTTGCTGATTTAATTTCTCCTCCTTATGAGCTGTCACTTTGTCTGGAAATGTATTCATCCTGCTCCTAATAATGCTAATCTTTTTTTTTTCTCTTTACCAGAGCTCAAATCTCATGGAGGGATAATCTCAGATAAATATAGTTAATTGAGGCCAGGTGAACTTTCTTTATCAGCCACACAGTCAACCAATCTGAAATAAATGTGATAATTAGAACGGAGATGTCTTCACCGAGCGCGGCGCGCAGTCCGGTCCCGCAGCCATTTGCTACAGATTACATCTAAATTTCATAACGCATCAGAAATCTGTGCTGAATTAGTCATGTTGAAGATGCAGCCATGTTTCCTGTTAAGATGTATAAACATAATCTGAAAGAGACGAGCGAGATGGACATCTTAAACGGTTTTAACGTCGACCGCCATGTGTTTCTGATCTTTGACGACGCTGCAAATGTTCTGCATGAATTTCTCAGGGAAAATAAGAGCATTAAATAAGATGTACTGTCGTTGCTGCAGAGTCTGTACGCCTGTTTATTTAGATTTACATGTGTGAGAATGAGTTTATGTGCAGATGTGAATAAAACTGTGTGCAAGTATGTTTGGAATGTCAAAATGGAGGAGAAATAGTTTTAATTTGGAAAGTCTGAGCTTTAAAACTCATAGTTCTTATGTTTTAATTGTCTTTGATAGTTTTTTTTTTAGAAAATATATTTCTGAGACTAAATTAGTCCATAAATTTATTGATAAAATGAGATTGCATTGTTGAGTGCATGAGGTGCAAAAAGCTGAAATTTGCCTGTCAGTAATAATAAATATAATTTGTTTTATTCTAATCGATTATGTATATTGGGTCTCTGCTTTTTGCAGATGATGTGGTTCTATTGGCTTTACTAGATCTCCAGTTTTTACAGAACCAAAGGTCAATTAAAATATCAATTATAATAACTTTAAAGACACCAATAAGTTATGAACATCAATCCTTTGGTATAAATTCACAGTAGAAGATTCCACTGCTGAAGAAAAACAACGTTAAAGCTCATTTAAAAGTCGCTGCAACATTTGGAAACACTGGCAGGAAAAGGTTTGGCTAGATGGACCAAATGTTAACTTTCTGGACCAGTTGTTCTGCAGCACCTAACACTGGAACCAGAAGGAAGGATGAATGCATGAAAACTCATTGGCAGATTATTTCATTTACAACGTGGAAACGTGTCTTGTTATCTGCCAGTGGAACAGAAATGTTTTCATCAATATTAAGAAATTGCTTACTGAAAACAAGCTGCTATGTCTTGTTGAAAAGCTACTTGTAAGTTAGTTTTGAGATATTTGCACTGGAAACTAAACCAAAAATACTTGGTAGGATTTTAAATGCCAAAAACATTTTTTCAGAAATGGAGGATGGTTTAGCATTCTGCACGTTATCAGTTCTTTTTACTGGCTAGCTGAACTCAAAACCTGAGATTAATTGCAGTTAATTCATAATTTAGCAGGAGAGTTTTATCACTTAGCAAACATTTTGTATCTACAAAAGTACCAATTATAACCGGCAAATGGAAAAGCTGTTATTAGGCTGTTGTTCAACCAATTTTATTTGTATTTGTGCTGATTTTTTATAGACTTTTTACTGTTTTATCAGTGCTGTGTGATTGTTTCTGTGTTTGTGTTTAATGTTTCCCACCTTGCTCCAAGGAAGGTGGGAAACCTTTATTATGATGACAATAATAAAGTTTCTATTAGAAATTTGCCAAAATGTTCAGTATTTTGCTCAAAAAAACTAAACAAAAAAATAATAATTTGCAATTGCTTTGTTTCCATTAAAAATAATTGTTATTAAGATCACACATTAATAAATCATTAAAACACCTGCCTCATCCTCCTCCATCTACTTCCTGTTTTCTTCTTCGTGGTTTGCGCCAGCGGCAACATCCAGGCGTTGATCATCTGAAAACAGTTTCTATTTCAGTTTTGGACAAAAAACCTCATCACAGTAAAAAAATTGGCTTGTTTCCATTAAGCAAATTTATTTTGTCAAATTGTGCAACCAGTCAGTGGCGAATGCAGCTGCTGATACTGATGTTAAAATGTGTTTCAGGGCGTGCTGTGGTGGCGTAGGGGACAGCGCAGCCCACATTTGGAGGCCTTTGGTCCTCGACGCGGCCGTCGCGGGTTCGATTCACGGACCCGGCCGACGTTTGCTCCATGTCTTTCCCACCTTCCCCTCAGCCTGCAGTCATATAAGGGACACTAGAGCCCACAAAAAGACCCCCTGGAGGGGAAAATAAAAAATAAATAAAATGTGTTTAATCCAGGAAATCTGTTAGGATTGGTGGATATTTTTTCAGACAAAGTCTCCAATCAAAATAGGTTTAATTTAAGCAAAGAGAGACAAAAGCAGCTCCGTTTTATTGCACTTTCTGTCCTTGTGAGGTATGAAACTCTCCTTAGCTCCGCTGAGCCTGACCACCATTAACACCCCTGAGAAACCTCGTCCTAATTACTCAGTCAGCCTGACAGAATCTCCTTAATTACAAACTTCATTAGCCTGAAGGACTTTGTTTTCCTCCAAAAAAACGGAGCAAACCGGGGACAGCTCAGGCCAAGGTGCACAGGAGCCGAGGTGTGTGTGTGTGTGTGTGTGTGTGTGTGTGCTTTAGATCCATACTACTTCTTTTTTTTAAAGGAGATGTTAAGACCTTCGTCAGAGATCTAATTAGATTCATGGTGAGAATCAGACACCTTTTAACTAGCCTCTGGAGTCGCTCTAAAAGGACAGCGAGATCCAGGAAAGAGAGGCAGAGAATTAAATTGACCTGCTGCTGCCTTTCATGTGTGAAGGATCCGATTCGCCGTGTCTTCACCTCCAAATACAAAACAACCCGCAGCACTTCTGCCACCATTATACCTCGCTTATAAACACACGGGACAGCCGGCGGACGCCGCTGCGGCGTTAGCCTGAGCGGTAATTTGGCGGGAGAAGACACACATTACCTCGTTTATGTTTCCCACCCTGTTTTATTGGGGCTGCTGCTCTAGATTATTCATTTGAGGAGGTGTGTGGACCATCACACGTCGCGCTCGGCTTCAAAGACGACTGCCACTCACTTTCTGTGGGTTTGCATGCATTTAGGGTTCATATGTTCACACTGCATGCAATTATATGCTGGACTGGTGAGAGGTAGCACCAGTTAGAACCAGGTGAAGTGCGGAGCTTTAATGCATAATGGAGTGCTGCACAAATGTCCATGTTGGAGAGGATTTAACCATCTCCTGGTCAGACTTCAAAGCTTAAATTGCTCCAGCTGCAGCACTCACTGCAAACCGCCGGTAAAGATGTGTAAAATAAATTCACCTTTTATTGCCAGCTAGGTTTTTTGATTAGAAAACGAGGGAAGGTTTATATTAGTCAATTTCCAACAGTGGCTTCCTAAATATTTCACATTTACACTCTATTAATTGAAAATGCATGAATGTTTGGTTGTGGGAATATTTTGGTATTTTTGGTGCGGTCTACAACTATCGGTGTCCCTTCTGAAGATAAATGAAAAGCCTAAAGTAAATGTATATTTGATTCCTGCTGTATGAGCTCATACTAAGAAATTTAGAGAAATCCAACTTGTAGTTTGAGTGCATTGATTCTGTGGAAAAATAAAATACATTTTGAGAAACAATAGTTATAAATAATGCTAAATGTGATAGTACCGCAAGATTTGCAATTTTGAAAATTTAGTTAAAAAAAAACTACATTTCTTTTGTCCTTCCTTCTCTTTTGACACTAATTGGTAGAATTTGCATTTTTAAAATATTTTTCTTTGTGTAGTTTTTGTTGTTGTTTTTTAACCATATTGACTTAGAAGTGAGTTGTTTTAATGTTCAAGATTTTCTTTTCTTCCTTGGATATGTGAGTAATTGTATTTATTTTAATTGTGATGTGAATAAAAATGTGTTAAAGATTTTTCTTTATTAGAACCTTAAAGAACTTTGTAATCCATTGGCTTCTTGTTTTCCTTGGTTTATAAATAAGAGATGAAAACAGGAAGCAGATGATGAACATGCTGTAAAGTCCAATTTAATTAAAGATCCAACGAAGCATTTACTTTCTCATCCTAAACATCCTAAAATAAATTATTTTGCCCAAATTAAATAATTTCAAAAACAACTTCCTGCATCTTCTCCTTCTCCTGCTGCTGGTGGTGCAATGCATTGTGGGATGCATCACTACAGCCTCTATAAAATAAAAGATCATGTTCTGTCCTCCCATCTCATTTACAGCACCTGTGTTTAGGTCAGACTGAGCCGTTCTCTGATGGACGCTGTGTGAGTTCGGAGTAAAACAGAAAAGCACCTCATCATCACTGATAAGCACGGCAGAGGATCCGTGATGCTGCGGGAATGTTGATCGTCCAGGAAATCATTGGAGTTCTGGGTAATTTTCCTACAAAATGTTGGAATCTGGTGGAAAACTGAAAAAAAGTGACATGTATCTGTAAACTTGACGGTTTTGTCCCTCGAGGTAAAAAGTTTGTCCCCCTCTGGTCCGGAGAGATTCTCTCTGGGAAAACAGATTAGCAAGATATTTATTTGAAGCTGAAAGCACTTCTTTTTAAAAATGGTTTCAGTGTGAGGTCATGCTAGTCCAATAAAAGATTAGATCATTTCGAGGTCTTTTCCTTCTCTTTTTATCAATAACAGTGAATCTCCACCTCACCGTCTTTTTGTCCTGCAATGTTTAAGCTTGTAGGTTCAGAGAAAGAACATTATGAGTGACCAATCAGCAGGTGTAATTTGGGTTAGTTTCTCTGTGGAGCTGCTAAGTTGTTCATTTGCCCATAATGAATGTCACAACCTGAATTACCTCCACCAATCATTGACACGTCAGCCAGCTGAACCTCCTGCTCTTAGACGTCAGGACGTTTCCTGCTGCTTCAGACACATGTGCTGCTCCGTCTTTAAGACGTCTGATTCAGGAACATCTGTTTGCCGGCGGAAAAAGAGAAAGAAATCTCACTTCCTGCACATGAGCTTGGGCTGAGGTTACAGCTTCAAAGCTCACCATGCTAAACTGAGTCTGTAGTCGGCTGTTTGTGCTCAGCGTCCGCTTTAATGCTGCCGACCACAAGCAGGATAGTCGGTCTGTTGGAACAAACCCACAGATTGATCTGTTTTATCGCAGTTTCCTGCAGAAATAAGAGAGAATGGGTTAATACTCTCCGTCACGCTGCCACGGAGCATCTGGTCGGACAAACACACAGCAGAGGCACACACAGTCCTCTCAGAGACTATTGTTTGAAAATTAGTCATGTCACTCTCAAGTTGAAGCTTCTGAAGTGAAGAACGACGGGTTCAATAGGAGCAATTTGACATTTTGAAAATAAATTAATTTAACTGAAATTTTTAAAAAAAACCTCTTGTTCTGTTGCCAGGATGAGGTGGGTTTTTTGGGCCGTATTGAGATTTGTTTATTTTGTACAACTGCAATGGAAACACATTTTTCATGTCACACGAGTCACATGATCAACAACAGGATGTTACTACTGGAGGAAACCACGAAGAAGAAGAAAACAGGAAGTGGTTGGAGAATCGTGTTTTTTCACAACTTACCACATAAACAAATGTATTTATGTGTGATTTTAATTTTGTTTTTTATTAGTGAAATATTTACAAAGTTTCTTGTGTCATTGTGACAAAATAGTTCAGATTGTATTTATTTACCACATGTCTCTTAAAGAGGCTATTTTATCAATCAATTAATCAATCTTATTTGTGTAGCACATTTCAGTAACAAGGCAGCTCAAAGTGCTTTACATCATAAAAGCACAAAATCATCAAATTGATAAAACCAGTAACAAACGTTACATATGATGAGCACTATCATCAAAATCATAAAAACATTTCCAGGCACAGAATGACATTTAATAGCACAGTCTAGTAACTATGTTAACTTCAATAGTTATAAAGAATATATATGAACTATGACTTAAAGTAAATTTTACTGCGTGACTTAACTCTTGGAATTGGGCCTCTGTCACTTTAAGACTACAGAAGCTCCGCCTTCAGGAAGTCATCACAACATCGCTCCTTTATTAACCCTTTAACATTTTTAGCGGTTCATGTTTGGAACAGCTAAATGGTTGCTATGGAAATTAAAGGATTTCTCAAACATATATTAAAGAATCAAGACAGGATGAAAGAATAACATTATAACATGCTCAAAAAGGTCGATTATACACAACACTGCAAAAACATATTTCTAATTTTTTTAATAATTCTTCAGTTTAAACTTTGCTTCACTCACCGGTTTGTTTGTGGCAGCATTATATTTTGTTACGTTCATGTCCATTAACAGCTGATTTAATCGTTTCTTTGGTTTAATAGGTACATTTTTAGTAAATTACTTCTGTTTGTTTATTTTATACTCGCCGTTGTTTGTCCCTTTAAGTGCTACAGCCAGAACGTGTTTAATAGGAATGGCCGACCGGCACTTCCTGTTTTGGTTATGATGTCACTGATTGTGTCACCGGGCAAAACAAAATGGAGGTTTTTCGTTTTTGCATTGTATTATTTATGTTCTTTAAAGTAACATTGTATTAAATGTTTTATTTTAGAGACCATTTAATTGTGTAGATGAGTTTATAAACTAGATTAATATTTTTTTCCTGCTTTTTTGTTTAGATTTTGCTGTTTGGTTTGACCTGTTTTCTAACGCTACAGGCTAATGAAGTGCAGGTGTGTCTCCAATTCTGTTTAAAACCAGTAAGATTTTTGGCTAATGGCAGGTCAAGATGTCAGAAAATAAAATTCACCAGGAAGAAACTTGAACTTTCTCCCCACAACTGTCAAAAACAAACAAAAAAGATACAATTTTGTTGTTGCAACTTTGGCTTCAGTGTTTCTGTCGGGTTTATAGAAGTACGTTGAAAGGTCAGAGGCCTCCAGATGAACATAAATAAATAAAAACAGATTTTCAAAACGTAATCTATTGGCACAGAACACGTTTAAACACCTGGTGTGTTATTTTATTGTTGCTAAATTACGTCCACTTTAATTTATAAGGTGAAGTTAAAATGAAGTTTCCCTGAAGTGAGTGAATGTTTTTAGTTTACTCTGTTTTGTGATGCATTCAAGGAGTAATTGTTGTTGTTTTCTTTTATTGGTGCCACCTCAGAAAAATCCATCGATGATGAATGCAACTAAGACTTATTTTGTTTTAGATTTTGTTGCTCTGGAGGCTTGTAATTGTAATTGACAGCATTAAGACCCGCCTCCTGGCTCTGATTGGTTGTTTCTAGTTAGCACACTGAGAAGGCAGAGCTAACGTTTTTATTTGAGGGCTATTTAAAGATTGACATGAACATGACAGGATAATTCATGTGTTCATAACTGTTGCCATTCAGTAAATAATGATACTTTTATTGCAAAGTTGAAACTTTTAATGCAACTTTGCATAAGAATGTTATTATTTACAGAATGACTCTTCAAACATTCATGAAGATTCCTTTGTGTTCATGTTATGTCATGTTGATGGCAGGTTCATGTTGTTCTTATGCACACTCTTTGAATTAAGTGTTAGTCATTTTTTCACACATTTTCTCTCATACCACACGCCATAGAGACACTTTCAACAAATATGTAAAATATATTTTTACATATTAAATGTTTCAAGAACTTACAGGAACAGTTATTTCCCACATTTTCAACGGTTTGTAAATGGTTTTATCAATGTATTCTGACATTTAGGATCGATATTTGGCCCAAAATGAAGTTTGACTTATTTCAGATGCTTTTATATAGTTTATTTTGATTTATTTTTGATAACACACCAAAGTGTCATCCAAACCAGAGACGTCAACCATAAGGGATCTGGTTCCTTTTATGCAAATTCATAAAAATCTACACTGGAGTTCATAATTTGCTCAAAAGTGAAATGAGAGAGTGAGAAGTGATGCCTCTGCAGATTATCTCTGCATTCTGTTTTCACTGTAAAAACAGAATGCAGCACTGTAGTTTAATATGTTAATCTGACTCTGTGATTGAAATCAGTTCACAAAATTATCATTCTTTATCCACTGTCCAGTTGGCCGACCTCCAACATGCCGTCGCTCGGCCAGAGGAAGCCTGATCTTTCGTGTCTCTGGGGGTCAAACTTTGCTGCCTTGCAGCCGCCAAGAGGGGGAGACAGTGAAGCTCAGAGCAGAGGAACAGGTGCCCATCGTTTCACCTGTCTGCTCAACAGAACCTCAACATGTTGACGTCACATCCAGCTCTGCTTTTTACCACGAAGACATGAAGATCAGAGAATTAGGGAAAAGCAGCTCATGAACTCCCCTGACGCTGTCCTGCATGACGACGAGGATGAGCAGCGAGGGGACCCAAAGGTCAAGAGACGCAAAAAATACTTCAGCCGACATGTGTTATATATTTAGCGAGGCCATTGTTTGTTTTATTTAGAGAGCGAATTGAGGATTTTCCAAACTGCAGAGCCCCTGAGGTATTTTATCAGGTGTACAGTCCGCCATGTGTTACACATTAGAGAGCAGAGGGGGGGCTGCTGGTTGCAGATCCAACCTATGAAATGTTTGAAGGTTTGAGCTTCACAGGAGGAGCTGGTTGGCTCGCCTGGACAATTACTCTCTTCAGAGCTGGACTATACTGGGGGGGAAACACTTATATGCAAATGAGGCTGCAGCAAATTACAGCCCAAATTGCCCTGGTATCATTAAAGAAAATAAACACGAGGCAGGAATATTAATTCGGTGAGAGGAGATGTTTGCAGAAGGAAAGCAGCTAATGAGGACCTGGAGCTGTCTGGACAGTGTGGTCAGTGCAGGGAGCAGGTCCAGTTCAGGCCCAGTTCAGCCACATACTATAAGTGTCTGTAAGCAGTGAAGCTCCTAAACCTGCAGAGCAAAAGTCTGCACGGCTGTGAAACAGTTAGTACACTGTAAAAACTCATTTCAGTCACTTTTAAAATATAGACATCATTTCAGCTCATCAAGGTTTGTTGTTCTAACTTTAAAATTAACTGGAAGTAAATATTTTATCATGTTACATCAAAGTTTAGACAAGTATGTTTTATTTCTAAATTTAAAGGTGACCTACTGTCCTTCGTTGAACAACTTAGGTTCTGTCTATTGGCTATACAAAACATGTACAATCATTTTTAGATAAGATTTCAATCTGCTCAGTTCTGCCTATGAGTTGTTTTTGGGCCACTTGTTGCTTTAAATCTAAATAAGCTGCTGCATAAACTCAGTGTTTACACCCACACCTGAAAATGGCTGTAAACAGATGCACAATTATGCAACTGTTCATCTTCGAAAAGCATTAGCAGGGCCTCCAGTACAACCAACAAGAGGCCATGAAGCTCTCTGGACAAAGTTACCAGGTTGTTGACTTACCGTGGTTTCTGCATGGTAAGTCAACAGTCCAGCAGCCATTGCATAGCGGTAAAACCAGCTGACCAAATGTGCTGGAGGGTTGGGTTCCTGGAGAACGGGCTGGGCTTCACTAGAGTTGCTAGGTAACGCCACAGTACCCATCAAATGTGACTTAACAATCGGAAGGTTTTTTTCCAGACACCAAAAACATTTATTACTCATTGCTAAGAAACAAACTGGGTTGTTTATAAAAGCAATAGAAATAAAAATTAAAAAAGTACAAAATGTGAATTTTAAACCAACTGTAAGTAAATATTTTACTATGTTGCATCAAATTTTAGTGAAACATATTTAATTTTGTAAATTCAGTCTTTGGTAATAGTTATATTTTTACATCAACTATTTAATTTTGGTGACAAATCTGTGGAATCACCCCAGTTTAAAACGATCCTGAAGGGCTCAACTGTTTGGGGTACCAACGCTTGGTAGGGTCTCTGAAGAACAAGGCTACGTTCGCAATACAAATCTTGATGCTCAATTCCAATGTTTTTGCTAAAATACCTTTTTTTATATTATTCATGCTACTAATTAAATGCAGCCACAGTCAGATTTCTGTGAGAATGGTTTCCAACCAAAAAAACCCGCATTCATAGAAGAAGAACGAAGCCCTCACACAGCAGCGAGCTGTTTATGGGAGTAATAATGGACGCCGCCATCTTTGGGCTGATTTTAAAGTTATTCAGTGGTGGGAGTCAACTGACAAGATCATAACAAGATGAAGGAAGCTAGTAAAGAGAAAACACAACTAATAGCAACAGCATGTTGTGGAGCATCGACTGTAACTTCTGCTGTGAAATCTGTTTGGATGTGGAGTCAGAACCAAGAGTGACACAGACTTCTTTCATAAGTTCATAATTATAATTTTCAGTCATTGTTTACATGCAGATTTACTGCGTCTGGCTTCTTCTGGTGCAGAATTGACTCGTAATAATTCTGCACCATGATGTGGCATGGCTGTTCAGGCTGCAAAAGCTCTGAAAATAATCCCACACGTATTTGATTTAGTTCCACACATGGATGTGGCACAATCGGGTTTTTCTGAAGGTGAAAAGATTGAAATTGGGTCGTTCAGACTGCCGTGAAAAAGCAGGTAAATGGGTCGCATGTGACTCAAATCTGATGTGAAAACAATAAACTCTCTACATCTACTAGCAAACTTCCAGAAAAGTGCAAAACAGGCGAAACACAGATTTCCTTTGAACCCAGGCTAAATCCCCACATTTAAAGTTACCTTTGATTTATAATAGCTGGAGCATTGATCAATATACTTGATGTATATTTGACAAAATGTAACGTTTACTGCTTGTTTCATAATTTTTTCATCTTCAACTGCCTTGTTGCTAAAATGTGATAAATTAATAAACCTAATCAGACTTAAACAGAGCTGAAGACTTAGTTTTGTGATTTCTGTTGTTTTGTGGAATAATTCCCTCAACAGAATGAGACTCTAAGTCTTAATAATTTGGAAATATCTTCTTTATCTTCTTCAAAAATTAACATTACTAGAAAAAAGGTGTATGTTTATTTTCATTTTAGACAGAAATAAAATTGTGGTTCTTTAAAAATTTCCTAGAGTGGGTATTTTAAAAGTTGTGTAATATTAGCAGCTCTGATTGAGTTTTATTTAGCTGGTCTGAGGGTAGAAATGTCTCTGGATTGTGGCGGATGCAGACCGCCGGTAAACTCTGACGTCTGCCTGCTTGGTGTTTTTATTTTGCAGTTGGTGCAGATGATGAGCCTGGTTTGGTTGAATATCAAAGCTCCTGGTCGCCTGTTTCTCCATAAATTACCCAGAAACCTGTGCAGTGGTCTCATAAAAACACCACAGAGGGATTTCCTGCAGCCGTTAAGTAAAAACGCAGAAAAAGAGACGAACTTTGAGCACAGCAGACATTTCAGCCGTACTGTGACGTCTTCATGTGAAATATTAAAACTGATTACAAATTATAATGATTTATAGCAAACTGTCAGAGGAAAACGTCCGAGCTGTGGTTTGACCAACACTTTAGATTAGATTAAAAACATTTTAACTATTAAACTAGTTTATCTGGGATTGTAGATTAATGAAAAATCCTTTTAAATATATTTAATATATTTTGTGCAGCAATCTGATTAAAGAAATATTAAGTTAGAAGAAATGCTAGTTGTTTTGAAGTGTTAATTCTAATATTTATAGAAAAATTTGGTTAAATTCAGAAACTTTTATTCAGTAATTTTTTTACTAATTAAAACTTGCATAATAATAATTTCTACTCAAACATATTGATGAAAATCCATCCACGTATTACTTATCAATAATTTCAGTTTTTTTCACCGATAGTTTGTGCGCTAAGAATCATGGGTAATTAAAACCGCTTCATCTGATGTTCATTCTTTCTTTCTTTCTTTCTTTCTTTCTTTCTTTCTTTCTTTCTTTCTTTCTTTCTTTCTTTCTTTCTTTCTTTCTTTCTTTCTTCCTTTCTTTCTTTCTTTCTTTCTTTCATTCTTTCTTTCTTCCTTTCTTTCTTCCTTTCTTTCTTTCTTTCTTTTGTTTTGTATTTGGTCATGTAATTTTTTTTTTAATAGCAGCAGGAATATTGATAACATTTAGTCACAACCAGCGCTTTGACTTCCTGGTTGTAAATGATAGTAAACTAACTGATTTTGGTCTTTAAATACATTTAAAAATTACATCTTTGATATGAACAATGGAGGACCGTCAAGAGTCCCAGAAGGAGAAAAAGAAAAGGAAATAAGAAGAAGTGGGATTGCGTCCTCAACTCCCTGAAATCCTGAAATGTTCCGGAAGCTGCTTGTTAAAATTTAAAATCAGAACTGAAAACATAAAGATCAAGTGTTATTTAAATGTGACCATATTGTTCTTAACCCCTTTCTGAATGATGGCGCTACATTTCAGGGTCATTGAACGCAGCAGGCCGCCGTGCGCACACCTAAACGCCTCATCTTCGCGCATTTAAACAGGGGATGCCGACAAATCCGACATGAAATAAAACTAATCCCGCATCTGCGCGGTTGACTTTCTGTCAGGCTGAGTTGATCATAAGTGCTGACTGCAGCCGATGTTAAAGTGGAAGTTGCTGCGTTTGGAAAACATAATCATGAGCGCGCATCGCGCAGCCGCCAGCGCCCCTCCCCTCCGTTGTTAATAATAAAGAGAGAAACTGAATCCGAAGCTGCGATGTTTAATTCATTATTATGTAAGCTATTTGGAGAGTGATTGGACGGTAATTGCTCATTAGGCTTGTATATTTGTCGCTGCACCTTATGTCAGGGCCAGAGGAGCTGTGTAGGGAGGATTCTCTCCTTTCATGGATCCATTTCAGAGGCAATTTGTGAAACAGGACAGATCAGGTTAGACCTGACGCGGCTTTGTGATTGTGACAGGCCGGCCTGCAGGTGCCACCCTTCAATTGGATCCCCTAACTGATGGGATCAGTGGAATAAAACGCGAATCCGCTCCACGGAGCGCATTTTGACTAAAGTTCCTAAAGCCAGCCTTTGAAAAGCCACTTCTCCCATCTTAAAGAGATTTCACCTCGATCAATTATTGACTTCGCGCTCTGATAGGAACCCTGCCTTCCGCACATATTCCTCCCTCGGCTACTATTCACATTAGCGGTGTCAGCGGACGTAATTATACCTACTAATTGCAGATTAGAGGTTTTGGGTCAGCGGGGTCACTCGATAGGGCCCGGCTACTCGTTTCTGGGCCGGATAATCATTTCACGTCGCGGGATAAATGTTTAATGCAGCGAGCCTTGCAGGTCCAAAACGTCCAAACTTCAGTTCGGGTGTTTTATTCGGTTTTATGGGCAGTTTAGCTGCTGGCGGCGGGTCACCAAAGGGCTGACCCCCTACAGCCCACAGCTCGAGCGCGTGGGAGTGGGATCTGACGCGTCACATCAGGACTCGCGCTCTGGTTTGAATTGACTCAATGAGTTTATGTCTGAATTTGGTCTTTATGGCTACAAATGTCTGGATTTTATTATTATTTATTTTAAAAATAACCGCTGTTTATTAGTAAAACTTATTTTGTATAATGTTTTATTCTTTTTATTTAAAAAAGTTATTTAATGTTTAGAAAATGTAAAATAAGAAGATTTTTTTACATAAGACTAAAAGTTTTGTTTTTTTTTTACTGTTATTTTGAAGGTAAAACTTATTGACGCCGTTTAGAAAAGTACATAAAGCACCAAACAACTGTTTTCTGTTTTTACCCCAATATTACTGTTTTAAAGATGTTTCAAATAAAGAATAAAAACAAATTATTCTGCTCAATTCTTCACTTAATGATCGTTACGCGGGTCCTTAATTTTTTTTACATCAAAAATATTGAAAATGTCTCGTTTAAGATGCAATTTTGTTTTTTCCTTTGGCTTTTTCATCTGTTTCTGTGGATCTGAGGTTTATTTGGCTTCTTAATTTTTTTAATGATTAAAAATATTAAAGAGAATTTTAAAAGTTGTTTTAGAAATGTTGTATTATTGTTTCGAAGAAGTTGCGTGGCTCAATCTCTTTTTAGGGGGGCGGAGTGACAGGGATATATATGATTTATATATATATATATATATATATATATATATATATATATATATATATATATATATATATATATATATATATATATATATATATATATATATATATATATATATATATATATATATATATATATATAACAATATATATATATATATATATATATATATATAACAATATAACAACTTTCGGGAAAAAAACATTTAATCGCCTTTTAACGACGGTTTGAAAAACAAAAATACGCCTAAAATTTGCTCTATTTTTTGTCAACTTCCGTCTAATTAAAAATAATAAATCCAGGTGAGAATCAAACGTGTTTAATCAAATTTCAGCAGCCTCTAATGAGGATTCCCTCCTGTCTCTTGTGTGTCCAAACAGGCGCACAAAGGCTGATTTTTTTTTGGAGGGGGGGGGTAAGGAGAAGGAGAGCTGTGCGCCAAATTTGTTTGCGGCGGATCAAGGCTCACCGCCTCCACTGCACTTTCTTTATCTTAATTCCAACTTGAAAAGATATAATTATCTAGTTTGAACAGGACTGCTATCAAATCCTTCTTTATAGGCAGGGTGGGGAAAAGCTCGAGTGGATTGTGAGGCTCTGAGCCGCTCCGTGTTGCCCGAGATAGGAGTAATGAAGTTGTGGAGTCCGGAGATACAAAGGGCATTAACCTCATTAGCATGAAACCTTTTCTTCTAACAATTGTGGGACCCTTTCAGTCCTCTAATCCCCCCTATTTCAAAGCTGGGTTTGTAATAAAGCTTTTAGTTTTTTTCTCTCTCTAAAGCTAATGGTATTCTCCCTCTCTGTGTCTCTTTCTAGATTTTTATTGCTGTTATAATCTGTTGGTCGTTTATTAAGAACTCCCATTTATGTCTCTAAAACACTCGTTTCTATTCATAAAACAATTTAACATAAAACTGCAGTTTTTCTGGAAAGTCAGAAAAAATAGAACAATCCTTGTTTAATTTATTTTTTCATAATTTTAACGCGGATTTTGTGTTTCTGTTTGATTTTAATGAACAGTTTCTTGCTCCAGTTCTGACTGAAGACTTTCTCAGACAAAGATCCCATTTTGCGGCGCATTGCAACCTTCCCTTATCGCGTCGTGAGGGGTAGTCAGATTGTACTAAATTATGTCCAAGCGAGCCTCCCCCCTCCTCTAACCCACTCCTCCTCTTCGGATCCGTGGATTAAGAGATTAAAGTGGACCACTGGGCAATGCATCCCCTTTCCCCCCTCATATTACCCGCATGATAATTGCCCAAACTGATTTGCACTTCCACAAAAGCCTTGCACAGGGGGCCTCTTTGTAGCTGCAGCGCAGCAGACTCTGCAGCCGCCCCCGAAAAATAAAACCAGCGCAGTGAGTCTGAAGACGCGCTGCAGCATCCCGCTTCCAAAATAGAAAAAAAAAAAAAAAAACTCTCGCTGCGCCAAATTATTGCGCATTTTTTCACGATTTCCTCGTCAGAAGCCTCATTTACTGCGGCTGCGCGGTTTTAATTAAAAGTCATCCAATTGTACTGCGCGCGACATACTGATAAAACTTTATTGACAAAATATTGACAATTACATACTTCTTGGAAGTATACTTTGTGTTAAAATTGTAGCAAACTTAACACAAACACAAAAATATTTACATTCTGTAAAAGGGGGTTTGAACAGAAGCAGGAACTTTTAGCATTTCTGTACATGGAATACGTTCAGTGCCTGAAGTTTGTTTGTTTTTTCTCTGTTTTTTTTTTTTTTTTAGTCCTTCACTGAGTCCTGACAGGAGGCTGCAGAGCGACTCGGTTCTGGTTCTGGTAAAGCTTTGGGTTGAAGGAACGTCCTGATATCTTCCCTTTCACTGCTGCGCTATAATTCACCTTTTAGAAACAAAAATAATTAAAAAATGTTTTCTTCTGCTTTAAAAAAAATCAAAACACCGCTACTTCATATGTTTTCACAATCACTTTTACACGAGAATCATCAAGGAAAGACTGCACACTTTGTAGAAAGGAAGAAGCACGACATCTCTCTGTTGGAAAATAGAGTTAAAATGAAAAAGAAATTGAATTTTCTTCTTTTTTCCCTCTTTAGTCAAATTAAAAGAACTACGGGGGAAAATATTAAACCATGCATTTCAAGTTTTACAAAAAAAAAAAAAAGAAAAAAGTAGTTTGGTGTTTTGGTTTCTTGGGTGAAAAAAAAATCTTCTGAAGTGCAAACGTCCAATAAGAATTGGAGAAAAATTGAAAATTAGCTGGAGGTGTGAGGGCTTGTAGTGGCGGAGCGGGGTGGGTTCAGGTAGGCGGACTGAGGCGCAGCTTCCCGGCCCGGTTGGACCGACAGAGCCGCTCCGTGCAGCAGGACCAGCCTCGGCCTCCGTTTCTCCTCCATCTGACCCTCCCACAGTCTCTGCCCCGCATCCTGTATCCTTATCCTCCTTCATTCAGAGAATTCTGAGAAAGTCAATCCCATTTTGGATTTTTCTTTTCTTTTTTTAATCGTCCGAAGTGACATCAATTTCCTCCGGGCTCGCCTGTTTGGTCGCCAGCCTCCAGCGGTTTATGTGATGCGAGCCTTTCTTCTTCTGCTGCGACTCCGAGCCCTCTTCCTCCAACTTCTGCCGCTTGAACTTCGTCCTTCGGTTCTGAAACCACACTTTTACCTGAGGAGGAGCGGGACAAAAGAGGGAGACAGAAAACAAGCCGGATCAGTGTCAGGAGGTAAACCTGCGATTGGTCCGTGCGTAAAAAGGAGAGCAAAGAGGAGAAAAACGCGCTTAAATTTCAAGGAGAGATTAAATTACCAAATTATAGCAAAGAGCAAAATAAATATAAATACACCATGCATGATGATACTCCTCACAGTTACATTTATATTATCGGCAAAAACATCTATCTGATGTCAACACACTCTTCTAAATGGATTTGTCAATAATCAATACCGATAAATTATCCGCTGCTTTGCTTTGTCACTCCTAAATGGCCGCTGAGGTGCGTTTAATAAACCTTCAGAGCGGCTAATTGAAGGAGGTGACGGTTCATTTCTCCCCTCGGCTTCAGCGGACAAAAGACGGCGGCCTGGTGGGCTCAAACAGCGGCTTAAACATAGCAGCGCCTCGCTCTTTGTGTCCACTATCCCATAAAATGGTTAACTGGTTAATTTGCCCTCCATTTTGAAAGGCAACATTCTCTCATCCATACCCCTCCACCTCCCCAAAACAAAGTAATCCAAGCCCTTCTGAAATGAGGTTAGGGCCTACACAATGACCGGCAGAAAGCCCCCACCCACCACCGCTGTCCTCGGTTGACAACACGCATTTACGGAGCCCGGTCTGCAGAAACAATTTGCGGGGTTGATCGTTGGGAATTATTGTTTTGCAAATGTCAACAGCCATCTTTAGATCCGTGCGTAAATATGGAGTCCTGGTAAATTATAATAATAATAATAACAAAAAAGGCAATAAAAATAAAAACACCATAACGAATGGTGAAAATATGTGAACGTCACATGTGATACTCATCAGGAATCAGGTGAGACATGAATAAATAAACGTGACATTAAGCAGCAGGTTTATGCGCAAAAAAAAAAAAAAAAAAAAAAAAAAACACAAACAAAAAAACCCAAAACGGAATAAAAGCAGAAAAAGGCGGGACTTTTTGTCAATCACAAATAATAACAATGATAATAAAAAATAAAAACCATGAAACTGGAAGAGTTTGTCTCTTACCTGAGTTTCTGTGAGGCTAAGGCTGTGGGCGAGCTGCTTCCTCTCCGCTCCCACCACATAATGGTTCTTCTCGAACGCGTGTTCGAGCCGGAGGAGTTGCGAGGGGGAAAAAGCTGTCCGGATTCTTTTGGGCTTTCTGGCCAGCGCGTTGTGCAAAAGGAAGCTCTCTGGACTCGTTTCGTTGCCTGAAAACGAGCAGAAAACGAGGATCCTGGGTGATTTTTTTAAACGACTGAATTCACATGTTTACATGAACAAAAGGCCTGAGCTGAACTCATCCACAGAGAAACACTGCAAGTGTTGGATAATAGTTTATTATTAGGAAATTATGGCGTAAAAGTGTATAATACAACTGAAATGTGTGTTTAAAACGTTTGTTTGTCCTTATGCAACTCTACAGGAGGATATAATTATGGTCTTATTTATTGGAACAATGAGAAATAAAATCGGAATTATCTACAGCGAATATATTACATGTGTAAGCCGCAAGTATAATGTAAAAATATGTTGAGAGAAAATCAAATAGGAGCATGAGCAGCAGAAAGTAATCAAATAAAAACAAATAAAGTAAATATAAACAAAAAAATAATAATAAAAACGCGGTCAGAGTCATCTGACTCAATGCAAAGCATCATGAACAAAAATCTAAAATATTTTTAATGATTATTTATTAATTCTTATTTTATATTCTTATTTTATTTTATATTATTTCTTATTTCTTATTTTATATATATATATATATATATATATATATATATATATATATATATATATATATATATATATATATATAGTTTATTCTTGTAGCATTTATTTTTAACCTTTGAGTAAACACTCCTACAATACGTTGTTATTTAGCTCTAGTTAAAACAGAACAGTATTAAAACAGAAATAAGCCTTATTTCTGTTTTAATACATGTTTGCTCTTTAGATAATTGTAAGTAAACAATATTTTTTATTTCATCTATTTCCCAGTATTTCTCTTATTTTTACACACCAGTTTATGTGGAAACTCACAAGTTTTACGTGAGCCTCTAACGCGTTTTTTGTGTAACCGATTTTCCAGGATTTCTCATATTTTTTACACGAGAGTTTATCTACAAACTCGAAAGTTTTAAGAAAGGTAAGCCCCAAACGCGGCCGGTCAGCGCGCGTCACGCGTAAAAGCGTAGCCATAAGGAGAACTTACCCTGAAACCTGTGGCCCAGGTACCTATATCTGTGTAATAACCAGGGGTAGAAGGTGGACGGGTCCCGCTGCTGGCTGGCGAAAAGCGGATGCGGACTGTGCGACGAGGAGAGCGGGTGAGCGGCCAGCGCGTGTGGCGGGGCCACCGAGTGCACCGGGACGGCGGAGTTCGGCGGGTGAGAGACCGCCTCTGCAAACACCAAGTCCGGGTTCGAGTAGACGCCCCTGCCGCCGGAGTGGAAACCGTTCAGGAACGGGTTCATCTGGCCGGAGTTTGCATAGCTGAGAGCCGCCGGCCTGATGGGCTCCTCTGAACGGGACGCCGGTACCGGATTATCCTTCGCCACTAACGATTCTATTGTGAAACACCTCTTGGGTGTGGGTTGAAACATGGTCTGATAGTCCAGATTCCCCAGTTTAGGTCGAAGTTGTCGAAGGCGCCGCTGCTTAAAATAATCCTCCACACCCAAAGAAAAGGGGGAAAGTTTTCTTCGCTGCGAAATAAGTTGGGAAGCTTGTAGGAAAAAATAAAAAGAGCTCAGCTACTCCCAGACTAATCCATGGATGCGCTGGGTTTTTTTTCCCCGGCCGGGTTGGTGCAAGCAGATTTGTTAGTTCATGAGCCTAATTAGCGCTGCAGCCCCATAAACAGCTTCCTCTGCAGGCTGTAATGGCATGGTGATTGGTCGCTGCTGCTGCCGCCGCCGCTGCTGCTCGCCTTGAGGTGGAGACGGGGAAGACGCTTAAAAAGTGCGTCAACGGGGGAGCAGGGGCGCGGAGAGGCGGACTCGAGCGCGCAACACGGAACGGATTCGTCCAGAGAGGAGGCCCCCCGCACACGCGCGCGCACTCTCTCTCACTCACGCGCGCGCACACATATCTCCGGGACATTTAACTCATTCATCCGAACCATGGAGAGCTGCAGGTTTGCAGCTTGTTTGCATGGAAGGCTCATAAATGACTCACTGAAAGTGATTTTAGGAGGGAGAGTGTGCGCGACGCTCTGACTGCTTGGCCAATAATTATTTTTAATTAACCACAACAGCTCGCTCCAATTAAAGACCAGCATGAACATATAACTCCGCTTATTTTACTTATTTTTTTTGGTTTCACGCCGGTTATTCTAAAAAGAAAAACTTTTATTTTTCCTTCCAGTTATTTTGGTTTTCAACAACGTTTCAACAGAACAACCAAAGAAAAGTCTTGAATGAGTCCGAGCTGCTTTCACGGTTTTCGTTAAGAATATTCGACATATTTACACGCAAATAGGTTAACGCTGCGTGTCAGCATTAAGAGAAAAACACGCTCAGTTGTTTGGAGCAGCCTACCTGTGCGTGGATCAGTTGACATGCGGGGCCACGGCCGCGCGTCACGCAGGGCTGCTGGGAAGTCATGCAAACATTTTTTAAAAATTTTAAACATTCTATTATTATTATTATTATTATTATTATTATTATTATTATTATTATTATTATTATTATTATTATTATTATTATTATTATTATTATTATTATTACATAGTATCGCATAAATATTGTCATGCTAATATATTACTATAGAAGAGACTCTGAAATATTCTGTGAATTATTTTGTACATGAAGTTTCGTGGAATAAAGAATTGTAACATTAAAATTAAAAGAGCAAAAGCTTCCCAGCACAGATATTTAAACTTATTCGCTACATTAAAAGCATTATTTACCATATATCTATATATATATATCTATATATATCTATATATATATCTATATATATCTATATATATCTTTATATATATATATATATATATATATATATATATATATATATATATATATATATATATACACAACACGCAGATAAGAGACGCAAATCACTTAAAATATATAAATATATTTTAATTATATTACGTATATATAAATATATATACGTAATATATTATATATGCATATTAAGCAAATTGCGTGTTGTTGTTCTTGGTCTGTTTTTTCAAATATATATATATATATATATACAAAATAATTTTAATATTTTACAATTCTACTATTTTGATCAACTTCGTAATTTTTCTCTGGATGGTTGTTTATTTTGACTTATAATAAAAAACATTAACTTGTTATATTTTTTTTTTCGCCCTCCGGTGGTTCACCAGGTCATGACCCCGGCCTGCTTGCTAATTATTTCCTCCAAACTTTTGAAAGCTGCTGGTTGACTGCTGAACACGGGCAGCAGGATCCGAACCCGCCGTGGTACACGTGGTCCGGCGGGTTGCTGGTGTTTTCTGCGAGGGTTTACTGACCTCTACTGGTTGCCAAGGGGACAACGGAACAAAATCCCAAACAAAACTTCATCTGGAGCAAGAAGCTGCTGATTTAGTTGTGGTTTTGTAAGAATATTTGAATAAAAGTTTGATCTCGGCCTGTGGTCCGTCTGAGTCTGATCCAACGACGCTGAGGAAATATGTGCATCTACTGCTCAATTTAATAACAGTGAAATGCATTTATCTTTCTAAAGAATGATTTCATACTATTTTATGGTCAACTGAATTAAGTCCATTGTACAAGAGAAAAATGGAGTAAATTTCCACCAATAAACTCAAACAAGGAATTTTCTGAGCTCCAAAGGTAAAAAATGTCAGATTTTGAAATTTCTCTGCTGCCCAGATATTGCATGCTATGAGACGGTCACAGAGGCAGTCTTCAGTCAGAGGCCCCTTCAGACGCAGTGCAAGACTGACTGCTACTGGAAATCCGTCCTTCCAACAGCATTACCATCCACAACTCTGAAAGATATTGGATTTGAGTTACATTTTTTCCCTTTAGGGTAAAGTATTTTAAAATTAAATTGTCTTATTCTTTTAGTTTAAGTAAAGGAGTGAATAGAACTAGATCTTTGAGTTTTAAGTGTTTTTCCAGTTAAAACACTGAACCATAGTTAAAGTACATTATTTGGAAATATTATCTGAAACGTTTTTCAGAAGTTCTGAAAAAATAAAATGTTTCAAACAAAAATATATATTTTAGTGTATATAAAATATATTTTAACAAATACAAGTGTATTTTAAGATTATTCTTAAAAGAATTTTAATATTTAAATGTTTAGTATATTTTAAAAATATATATTTTAAAACATTAGCATTTTTAAAAATGTTGGATATATTCTTATGTCCAACTGATGATTCAAAAATTCAACTTTTTTAAAATATACGATTTTCATAGAATTTTAAGTAGATAAGTGATACTTTATCTTATGTCTGTTGTGCTAAAATTGACATTTCTGTAAAGTTTTTAAAACCTAAGTTTGTTTTTCTCCCATTAGACAATGAGGAAGAGGCGGTGAGTAAACATTTTTATTACGTAAAGTCGTTCTGTTTACATGCATCCAGCGGCTCCAGCAGGACAGAAGCCCACACTGGATATCAAGAAACCTTCTGAATTTTCTGAAGCATGCAAATCAAGATGTGAAACCTGCCGGCAAATGAAACCAGGAGAACAACTGCTGCTACTACAGGAGATGCTAATCTGAGTCAGATTATCGATGCAGTCTATGATTAAGAGGCAGTTGGTGATACATAGTTTGCATTGAACGTCAGACCATTTTTAGATTATTGTTGAAGTGGCCACACAAGCTCACTGGTTACTGATATTAGATGTGAGGAGAAACCAGTCAAAAAAAAAACAAAAACACAAAAAGATAAAATAAATCCCCAGGAAACTAAAGTCTACAAATATTTCATCCAGTATTAGAAGCTAGAAGCTGTGACCCACTGGCTGGGTATTTTTCTCTTATTATTATAGTAATTCTTGTCATGTTTGTGTGGAGCGGTTCGTCCCAGGAGGCGGAGCCGCCGCTCAGCGCCGGACGGTGGTCCAACCGTCGTCGTCCGTCTCGTTCTTGGTGCGGCGAGGGTTGTCCTTGTCGGTACGCCAAGCCTTTTCCCCGTCAGCGTCGCGCTCTTGCTCCGTCTCTCTCTCCCGCTCTCTGGGGCGTTCCCTCTCACGCTCCTCCCGTTTGTTGTCGCCGCCGCGGCGCCAGGAGCTTCCTGAGGTCACCGCAGAAACAAGAGCTTAAGTTAAAAATACGTTTTTTTTAATTAAAGGAACACATGATACATAAAAAAACATTTTTAAAACAGGAAGTTTGTGTGTTAAGAAGCCCCTAATAGCAGTATTTATATTTGTAAACAGCGACCTCTACTGGCTGAATGTCATACTTCGTCTCTATAAATCAGACCAAGCAGAAGTTGCATTTTCTTCAGTAATTCAAGACAAAAACTTTATAGATTAGTTACATATAAAAATATGCAGTTGAAGGGTTTATTTATTTCAGCATCTAGGAGATGCACCGATCTGATATTATTTGTATTGTTTTTGATATCATAAAAATACTTCTAGATTGGCATCGGTGACAATGTTCCTGATCCATAAGGGCAGATCTACTCATTCCAATTCTATACTTTTGCTCTGAGTGGCATCATGTTTTATTTATTTACTTTACACTGTACTAACCCTCAGGAAGTGAAAACAGTGGATCGATGCATCCCTACTTAAAAGTTACAAACTTAACTTGTCAAAAAAACTAAAATTAGTTTCTGAAACAGAAAAGTGTGAAGTTTTTAATACTTCTGGGTTACAGATGTTTTTCTTAAGGCAAACTGTGACGAAGCTGATGGGTCTGAGTCTTCCTCACCTTCATCAGTATCTCTAGGCGGAGGTCTGTCGCGATCGTCCCGTTTGTCTCTGTCTCGCCGGTCGTCCCGGTCGCCACGGCGGTCGTCCCGGTCGCTACGGCGGTCGTCCTTGTCGGTCTCTTCTCTGCGGGAATCCCTCCAGCTTCCTTCCTCGTTGCCTCCTCTCCTCCAGGGATTCTCCTCTCTGAAAACGGTTTCAGATTGGGTTAATAAAATACCAGGCAACAGGAAATCTGTGACCGTTAGAGCCTTTTTTCAACCCCACCTCTGTGGACGACGGTCTCTGAAGCGGTCGCTGGTTCGCTCGTCTCCATCATCGTCTTCTCCGTCGTCGTTGGCGCCGCCGCGGGGCGGCCCCCAGCTCTCCTCTCGGGCTTTTTCCCGCTCACGCCAGCCACCTTAAACACAAATATTCACTCATCAGTAACGTTTCAACTCAGATCTCACTTTCTGACCTCTAGTGGACAGTTTGTTTTCTTTTTATGAGCCAAACTTTTCATTTAAGTTTCTGCAGGTGTTGCCAACTAAAGTTTAAAGCTTTTTAAGACTTTTATGACCATTATTAATGAAATTTAAGACCTGTATCATCAGAGAAAATAACTTTGTTAGCACAGAATGCTCGTATCACTAAACGGTTTACAAAGAGGAGTGAGCCTATGGCGAAGACGAACGCCGTCCAGCCAACTGGCGATAAATTCACACTTTCCTACAATAGGGGCAAAAAAGTGAGCTAGCTAGCAAGATTATATTAGTAGCCAGTTAGCGGTAGCCTCAACCACCTGCAAGATTTGAGACCTGTGATTACTGTGTTTAAGGCCAACTTAAAATTTTAAATAAATCTCAGACATTCATATTAGATACATAAATTTAGGCTTTTTAACCCTCCTGCGGTCGTATAAGACAGAGTCAATTAGACCTTGCAACTTCCCGACGTTTTACCCGATGCACTGTCTCGTATGCTCTTTTATGAGTTTTTATTTCTTTGTGGTTTTGTTAACCAAAGGTCTAATGGGACACCCTCCCCCAGAACTCCACTATCCGATGGGTGGTGCTGTGGAAACCCACATCTGCAGAACTCCAGGAAGGTTTAGGATTCGGACAGCCTGAACACGGCTAAATTAAAGTCATCCTGAAAGGTTTCAGTTCTCTGAAGGATGATTCTGGTAGAACTGTACCGGGTCTGCCGAGGGGTTTCCATGGCTTGGCGTCCTCACCGCGGCGTGGGCCATCATCCATGTCTCTTCTGGGGCCCCAGTCGTCGTCAGCTCCACGTCTGGAACCCCTGGAGTCATCAAGCCCCCTGCGAGGACCCCTGTCATCATCAAAGCCGCGTCTGGGTCCGCGGTCGTCGTCGAAACCGCGTCTGGGTCCGCGGTCGTCATCAAAACCGCGTCGGGGACCGCGGTCGTCATCGAATCCTCGTCTGGGTCCGCGGTCGTCGTCCCCGCCTCTCCTGGGACCTCTGTCGTCGTCGAAGCCTCGGCGCGGCCCACGGTCGTCATCAATCTCCCTGCGAGGCGGACGCTCGTCTTCTCCTCCGCGACGCGGACCTCGCTCATCGTCAAAGCCTCGGCGAGGCCCGCGGTCGTCCCCGTCACGGCGAGGACCGTCCCCACGCCTGAAGGGGCCGTCCCGCTCCTCTCGGTTCTCTTCTCGGCCCTCCTGTCTCCAGTCCCTGCAGAGGAAACGCTTCCAGTTTAAAACAGACACTGAAAACGGAGGCTGCAATGTGTCCAGATGTGAAGCTACACACCTGTCAGGAACCGGGCGGCGCCATTCCGAGTCGCCGTCCGTTTTCCTTCTCCACCCTCCCTCGTCCTTCTCCTCCTGTGACACGACAAGATGTTAGTCCAGTTATTCTACCAGTCTTTACTGAAAAGCAGTAATAACTGTTTCTTGACTTTTACCATTATGAACTGGTTCCTACTGGTTTTTACTGAGTTTTATAATAAATCTGTCAAGTTATAATAAAAACAAATCAGTCAAATCCCAATATGTGATTCTCTGGTTGAATCAAAAATCTGCCTTTGGTGAAAAAAAATCTGCCTTTTTATAACAAACTGTTGAATAGTTGAATTTCATAAGTGAGAAAATTCGTAGGTGAGGAGGAAGATAGTCTGGTAAGAAAAAAAGCTTCAGAAATAAAGAAAAGAAGAATGGATAAAGACAGAAGGAAGAACGGATGTAAGAAGAGACTAAGACTGGAGGGAGGAAAAAAGAATAGAGTCAAACTTGTATCTTCAGGCAAAACATTCCTCAGATGCAGCTTCCTGTTCCGGTTCTGTTGGACCTCTCAGTACTCTGAAACCTCCGGTTCTGTCATTCCTACCTTGGGTTTCTTCTCCTGTGGGCTGATGGTCTTCTGCCGGATGCGCTCCTCTATCTCCTGCTGTCGCGCGCGCTGTTTGCGCTCCTGCTCCTCCAGTTTGCGCAGACGCTCCTGGTACTCCCGCTCCTCCTCCTCACGGCGCTCCTGCTCCAGGCGCTCTCGCTCCTCACGCTCTGTTTGAAAACAAAAATGGACGCCAACAGGTAAACAGAAGGGTCTTCATTTTAAGTTTCATTTGTCTGCGGTAAACTAATCTGATCATTTGACCCGAACCTTTCTTGAGCTGCTCCTCGTGGATCCGCTGAGCCTCTTCCTCTTTCTGGCGGTAGAACGTATTACGCCGGTCCTCTTTGCGCTGCTTCTTCCTTTCTTCCATGCGCTTTTTCCTCTCCTCCACCAAACGCTCCTCAAACGCTTTTAGTTTTTCCTTTAAAGACCAAATAGACACTGAGTTTCTGCTGTAAACTCATCAGGTTCTGCTTGGCCCTTCAGCTGCTGCAGACCTCATAGATGAAGCTGCGGGCCGCCGTGATCTTGGCCAGGAAGCCTTCCTTATCCTCAATCATCCTGGACATCCGCTTCTTATGCTCCAGAGCTTTTTCCCGCTCGATCTTCAGGTTGTTGATCTAAAACAGGAAACTTGCTGTTAGGATTAGTGCCACTGAAAAATACATTTTTGGCTTTAATCTGAGAATTCAGACTTTAACTTTATGAGAGCAAAAGTCTAAATATTTAGAGAAAAACAGTCCATAGGACACTCTGCTTCAGGCTCCTCACACACCCTCTCCTCCTCTTGGAGCTCCCACAGCTCCATGTCTTTGACTCGCTGTTCCTCATACGCCTTCTTGATCAGAGGAATCTCCTCGAGGCGTTTTGCCCTCTCAAAGTAATCAATCTGTAGAAAAACAAACCCCAGAATTTAACTTCCATCTAGTTTTTCTATATCTTAACAGATTTCTGCTGCAGATTAGAGACCAACCTTCTTCTCCTGATTCTTCAGACGCTCCTGAAGTTCCTTCTTCTCCTTCTCCAGCTGCTCCACCTGTTTGGCCATGATGAAGTCAGGATCCAGCTCCTCCAGGTCCTGTTTCGGAGTAAAAATATTTTTTTTGAGTCTGTATGAATTAGATGACGATTATCTAAATAACTGATTCATTATGACGAATCAAATTAATCGTTTCAGCCCTTTAAATTAGTGTTTATGTCATTAAACTTCACCTCAATGTCAATATCCTTGAAAGCTTTGGCTCCCAGCTCCGTTTTCTTGATCTGCTCCAGTCGCTCGCGGACCGTCTTCTTCTTGATTTGCTCGTGTTCCTGCATGATGCGCTCCTTCTCCCGCTCCTTGGCCTCCTGCCGCAGACGCTCCTCCTCGGCTTTGCGGACCTTCTGCATCTCGGCTTCTCGTTGCTCCAGCTCCTCCTTCTCCCGCTGGATGTTCAGGCTCTCCAGCCGCTCCTTGCGCTCCTCGATGGTCTGCCTGCGGGCCAGGATGCGCTGGTGGTCCTTGCGAGCGTTTTTCAGATACGCAGCAATGGCCTGCTGGTTATGTTCATCGCGCTCTTGCTGGAAAGGCATAAAAAAACAGTTTTGTTCAGACAAAAACCCACCTAAGAACCGATCGCTCGATAAAAAATATGGTTTTGAACAAATTCTGGTTTAATTTCCATCAGAACAAAGAAAGCAGGGCATTCTGGGTAAATGTAATCAAAACAAAGAAAAATTGACGTGTGAAAAATGTCACATTATCAGTAAAATAATCTGCCAATTAACTTTTTCAACAATATAAAAAAAAAACTTTTATCTTACTAAAACGTTACTTTTAAGTTAGCTTGTCTTATTCCAAGTGTACTAAGACATTTGCAGACCAAAATTACTTGGTAAGATTTTGTGTTTTTGCAGTGAACTCCAACTCTTCCTTCATTTGACTCATTATGTTAATATGAGTTTCAAATTTCCATCATTTTCTTCCCCATAACAAATGTTCTCTACATCCTAACCTGTTTGTTAGAAAATCATTTGTATCTCTGAGTTTTTGACATTTTTAGTAAAAAAAAATAAAAAAATCCAAATTGTTGCAGAAATGTTGCGTTGAACATAAAAACAGCCGATGACGGATTATGAACATGGACTGGTCATGAGAGCAAAGGCCACAGTAAGCGGCGAGGAAACTCACCAGGTTAGAGGCAGGTTTGATGACCTGGATGGCTTTAGCCAGGGAAGCAGACATGGCGGTCAGCTGGTTCCTGATCTGCTCCGACGGCATGTTCTGCAGGAACGGACCGACCGGAGAATCCTCTTTGGTCGAGTAGTTCAGGTCGGAGCCGAAGCTCAGCGTTCGAGACGTGTGGTCGATCCGGACCTACAGGAAGCATCAGGAAGTCGAGACGCGTTGTGTAAAAAAACCTTCAGAGCAGCTGGACTCTGTCGTCCAATCAGATGCTTGCCTGGAGATCGCAGTGGCGAGCAGCGTCCACGATTGAGCGCTCCAGCTGGAAGGCGTCCACGAAGGGGACCAGGGAGGCCAGACGGCTGAACTCGATGCTCTGGTAGATCTGAGCCACCTTAAAACAACAGAAAAAAAAAGACAAATTAAACCTTTATCAGGTTTTAGTAAAGTTACGGTTAGCAGGAAGAGGATTTACCTGCTGCAGGAGTCTGAGGATGGTGTTGCTCTGCAGGTGAGGGACATACTGCTGCAGGTCTGCCTCCTTGTCAGCCTGATCTCTCACCCAATTCAACACCTGAGACCAAAGTCACAAAACAGGACAAAAAATGATCCAGATGAGATATTTTAAACACACATAAATTAACTTCAACAGTATTAATTGTCACATGGAGAGAAGTTGTCTACCTTCGTCACTCTCCCACTCAGCTTGAGCGGATGAAAGTCGACCTCCAGCCAGTTGTAGAGCTCCTTCACTTCAGGGACGATGTACTGCAGCAGGTTAAATCTCACCTACAGCAGAAACATTCAGTGAGAATAAACTCAAACATTTAACTGTAGCCAAGAAAAAAATGTTCAAAAGGTTAAAAATCTGAATCCAGCTTCAGAAAGCCAAATTTAAGACTTTAAGATGTTTTTGAATTAGCATCTAACCTTGTATGGGTTGGCAGAAGAAGTGACTCAAACATCATCCAGCCAACTAACCAATAGACCAATGATAGATTGGTTTTCAGGGAGTTAACTAGCTAGCTGATTAGCTGTAGCCTCAAACACCTGGAGTCACAGAACTAAGTGAAGACGTAGATGTAGGCACAACAAAGTAACTATGTTACATTCAGTTATTATAAAAATGTCATAAATATATATCAAATATGTAGGCCTGTCGCGATAAACGAGAAATCAATTAATCGTACGATAAGTTAAAACTATCGACGTCATTTTAATTATCGGCTTTATCGTCTCTTCCAGCCTTTTTCTCTTTCTGTTGATGACGCTAAATGAAAAAAGGCTCAACTCCGGTGCTCTCCACTGACCGTCACTTCCTCATTTCCTTAGTGTAATGCCCAGCGCACACTACACGATCTTAGTGCTGTCGGTAGATTGTCGGCCCATTTTCAAAACCTGAGAAACCACACATTAGCAGACAGAAATCCTTGGTATAACGGTTTGATCGGGTTCGATCGTGCCGTGTGGTGTCCAACAGTGGGCACAAAATAATGGCTACAAGTCCAGTTAACTCATTTTAAAACCAGGCATTAATCAATGCTTTACTACAATCTCCCTGCAGTGCATGTGGCTCTAGTGCTCTAACGTCCTGACTGAATGAAAATCATTATAACCTATTTATGTCACGTTAACGAAGAACAGCTGAAAAGTTACCGGGTTCATCAACTGCGGTAACAATTTCGCTCCAACTCCTCCCCTCGTCATTTCTATATTCTTTGTACGAAATGTTTTATAAACATTAATGTTGTTTCCACACATCATCTCCAATGTCCGCTGGACTTCGAGTTGCGCCGTGTCAGCTGTGTGGGATTCCCCTCTGTAATTTCCCCTCAGAAAGTACAGAGGAGAATCCGGCTTTCTGATTGGCTACCTGTCATATTCAACAGACTGCGTTAACTATCCCAGTGGGGAAAACCCCTGATTTAGATCGGAGGCCACAACGGTCTACCATAACACACCACACACTACAGGATGATCACAAGAGACAATCTTAGTACGATCAAAGTTCTAAGATTGTGTAAGGGGAAAATGTAGGTGTGAACTAAGGTGTAGTGTGAACTATTGCATCAGGTAGTCGATGTGCCCATCTTCTCTATTTAAATCTAATGATTACTGAAGGGCAATATGGTAAACAGACTTTATAATCTGCACTCTTTTGGTTGAATGCAGTATTTATTTACACTTTGGCTTTATGTTATTTCGTTTTTATTCAAGTACATTTTTGTTAATGGAGACTGAGAATCAATTTTATTTTTATTTTTGGTTGTTTTGTTTATCAGTTCCAGTGTTGGGTGTTATTTTGAAAATAAAGTGCATCCATCTTTGGCAGGAAATCTCATGCATTATTACATCATTTCCATTAAATCAGTGTAAAAAGGTCTTCAAACAATACTATCATCTATCGCAATAGTTTTTTGAGACAATTAAACGTTCAGCAAAATTTGCTATCGTGACAGGCCTATAAATATGACACAAAAGAAATTTTGACTTTGTAATGTAACGTCTTGACATTGTAACGTCAGACACTGCAGGTCTGTTTTTATAACATGAATCCATCCTACAAAACAAACTATCATCTTGAAATTCTGTTTCTGTGACTCTAGATTCTGGAGGACCACAGAAACAGTTATGGCGAGCCTGATTTGGCCCGCAAACCTCCAGTTTTACACATATGCGCTAAGCTACAGCATACCATGTCGTTGATGAGGCTCTGGCGGGTCGGTGGGGACTGGAGGCCCAGCAGGGTGGCCAGCCGGCGGTGCTTCTCCACGATGATGCCATCCATGTCCAGCAGCCGAGCGATGTCGGTGCGTTCAGGGGTAATGGGAATAGACAGAGTGGCCAGGAGGACTCTGGTGGACATCCTGGAGATCAAAATAAACCGTTTCACCGCATGTTCTCACTTCAACACACCGCTCTGTGAAACAACAGCGATACCTCTGCATCTCGTCCTGGGTCAGATTCTTGCGCATCTCCCTCGACAGATGGTAGAGGCGGTGGAGAGTGCAGGCGTGGAAGAGAGCGTTCCCAGACTTCCAGAAGACTGTGGAAACCTTGTTGTAGTAGTTGGCCATGAGCTGTGGCTTGGGAGGCTTCTTGGAGAGGGCGAAGAGGCCGTGGATGTCCTCGACGGCCTTAAACGCTTCCTAAAGGACAAAAACGAGGAGAAAAGGCATCAGTGGATTGTTTTGGTTGTGAATCTGGATTTAATCATGTTTTCCAGCTCAAACATCAGAGATTACATTCTGATGTTTTCCAATGAAAGCTTATTTTTATTGTTGAAATTCACAATAGGGCTGAAACTAGGCATGACAAATTAAAAAAAGGCAACATTTTTATTTGCATCCAACAAATAACTTGATTAAAACTTTTAACAAAGTCCCAGCACGAATATTAAATAAAATAGATCAGATCCAGCTCAGAACGAACAGCGGATTGTTGTTGGAGAGGTTCTGACCGACCTGCCAGAGCTCCATGCTGATGGCGCTGTCCAGCTGCACCAGCCGTGTCTCCAGGTGCATGGACTGGCTCTCGGGGTTGTTCAGGTTGATGGCAGTACTCTGGTTGTGGTGCCGCTGGATCTGACCCAGATGCATGCGCAGGTTGTCGCACAGCTTGCGAAATTCTGCTTTTCTGGTGTACTGCAGGCAGAACTTGAAAGCTGCAGCAGAAAAAGAAACAAGAATCGGTTTTTCTTCTGTCA
Source organism: Gambusia affinis (assembly GCF_019740435.1). NCBI lineage: Eukaryota > Metazoa > Chordata > Actinopteri > Cyprinodontiformes > Poeciliidae > Gambusia > Gambusia affinis. The sequence goes on from NC_057880.1 coordinate 25,689,615, forward strand.
AAATCTTCAAATCAAATAACTAGAAGTAGCAGAAACTTTTAAGCACTTTTGTAGCCATTCAGCCCTACAGACAAAGTAAAGTCATTAGTATAGAGCTAGATACCTTGCTGGGCGATGTCATGATACAGACGCTCCACCTTGGAGTTGTTTCTCAGCAGGTCCAAGCACTGGCGGTACGACTCCCACAGGAACTTCACCCACGGCGTGAGCAGCAGGCGGTCGGTACGATCCTGGGTGTCCTCCCCGCTCACAGCGCTCAGCAGCACGCTGCAACGTCACAAAGGACGTTAGATATCAGAAAGGTTCTTTAATTGCAGTGTTTCCTTTAGGGGACCGAAGATTAATCAGCCCCGATTTCTCTAATTTTGGATGATCGGTTCATAGTTACATGAACTGCATGGTAGAAACTGATATTTTCTACCAATACATTGATGTTGTCTTTACTAAGAGAAGGCTATGTTCTACCGTTGCCAACTTTGCTAATTTTTTGCAATATTTAGTACAGAAACTAATTGGCATAATATAAAATCAGTCAGGCTTTTTAAATATCGGAGATCAGCTTCAGGTCTGCTAGCTACTGCCACTAAGACTTTTAACCCTCCAGAGGTCTTTAGAGACCGGATCATTTGGACCCCACTGCTTTTTGTCAACTTTTGGGTTGGTTCTTTTGAAAATTTGTGCTGAGCTCACACAAACTGTGTGACTTGGTGAACAGACTGTTGCACTCAGTTCAACGAGTCAAATAGACAATCAACCACATAGGGACAGAAATCACCACAACGTGATCTGATGTTACCAGAAAGGCTGACAAAATGAACAGCATCAACTGAGAACACCAACAAATACTACAAGTCATCTTTAGGGAAATACTAGACTAGATCGTTTATCTTCTGGTTAAACCATAAATTCACCTTTCTGGAGTCTGGATGTTGTCCAGGTCCTCGATGTCCAGAACCATCTGCTGCGACTCCTCTTTAGCCGTCTCCGTCTTTTCCTCTGCCAGCTTCAGGTAAGCCCTGACCACATCCTCCAAAGATTTGATGTTCACCTGAGAGGAAAGACAAAGGCTTTAATTTACCACGACCTGATCAGACATCCCAGATGTAACCGCTGTTATTGTTTCCTCCCAACCTGCTGGCAGATGTTCTTGTACTGGTAGAGACCCTCTTTGGCCAGGTGGCTCTTGCGCAGATCCACACACAGCTCCAGGTACTTGAGCATAATGGGCTCGTGGATCTTCTGCCATGTTCGATGTTTTTTACTCTTGATAACATCATACAAAACATCCAAGGCTGGCTGCTTCTTGCCGACCTCAAGAAATTCTGTTTAAAAACAAGTCAGAGAAATTCCTTAATAAACAAATACATTTTTATTTAACCAGAACAGTGGATATAGTTCTTATTTATACTATTGTATAGGTAATTATGGCAGAAAGCACCTATTTTAAAAAGGCTTCTGTAGAACACCAGTTATATTATGTTTCTAACCAACTGTTATAAAAATGTTGAGTAAACTTTTAAAATGCGAATTAGCTGTGTTTGGAGTAAATCAACCATGGCATGCAAACCGTAACTTTGTAAGATAGTAATAAACAGAAAGTAGAAGTTTCAAACTAGCAAGTTTTGTGCTTCTGGTAAGGAACAGACCCACCACTGGATGGGAGCCTTCGCTATGTCAGAACTTATTCTGCAAATGTGTTTCCATCTCTTCAGTTTTTTAAATAAAGAAAAAACAACCAAAAACCAACTCAAGCGATGCAAAATTGAGGAGGATGTTTTGAATTTTGCCGTTTCTGCCAACCTTTGTGAGATTCACTATTAAGTGTGATGTTTTTCACCAAATTGCACAATGTAACCAAATTAAGTTACATTTTCCAAGTTATTTCAAGGTTAAATAGCTTCATTGAAGCAAAAACAGAAGAAAATGGTTTCTATTTAAAAATTTAACAAGCCAGGATTTATTACTATGATCATTTGTAAAATGAAATTGAACAATAAAAGACATTTGCTATTAATTTTAGTAAATATTTATATAATTGTGGAACTCGGTTTGGTCCAAGTTTTTAATTTAGATTACATTTTCCCACAAGGTTTTACATCCTCGATCTAAAGGCAACCGAAACATCTAATTTGCCTAGCAACAATCCTATCCAATATCGTTAGGAGAGTTCAATCTGAAAAAATACATAACTGATAAAATTAACGTTATCCACAAAAATGTGGAAAAATGCCGAAAACCGTTAAACACAGTTGTTTCTACAGACTGTAGCAACTAGGCCCAAAGTACAACCATATAAACGCTAACAACATCGGTTTATTTTATATAAAAATTGACACGTGCAACAAAGTGTTGTCAATAACATCTTTTTGTTTGTCAAATTATGTTAACACTGACATAGTACAACGTTATCATTTAATAACCACTGTAACACAAACAAATATGGCCTAGATGTCCCTACAACTAGCTTAGCGCGCTATTCCGACTAGCATTAGCAGTTAGCATCTCTGAGGTGACGCGGCTGGAGTCAGCATTAAATCCAGGAGCAGCTCAAACTCACCGTTCGCTCGCTTGAGAGCGTTTTCTGGCCGCTGGAAATACGCCGGCATCTTGGTGATGTGCTAGTGCAACTCAAAAGTGACTGACTTGGTTAAAACTGCAGTAATTTCACCAGTCCATCCAGGCCACGCACGCACTCAGGGCGACGGCGCTGGCTGAAAGGATGAACCGCGTGAGCGACCGGAGAAAGGTTGCCAGGTGCGAAGCACATTCCCCTTTAGGAAAAGTCACAGAGTGAAAAACGTGCAATGAGCTTTTTGTTTTACCAATTGGGTTGGTCGAAATAATTTTGTATCACTTATTGCTAAATATTTAATATGAGTATAAACACATTACTGGATTATTGGTCTTTGAAAAGAGTAACATTCCTTTTAAATTGCAGGGGTGCCACCGAAAAGCTTTGTAAGGGGTTACCAGAATGGGTGACACTAATGTCCCGGAAATGGCACACCTACACCATGAGTCATTTATTAATAATGTAGTCTATTTTGTCCAATAATGTTAGTGTGTGTTTTAGCTGTGTTGAAGATTGCGTCTTTTTAAGACCACTCTTCCTAAACGGGGATTTTTAACTAACCTGGCAGCGGTGGGGGAACAAAGCTCCCGGATGTGCTGCCTATTAATGCGTTCAAGGTCTACTGAACAAGAGTCAGTCAGTCAGTCAGTCAGTCAGTTAGTTAGTTAGTTATGAACTGTTCTTCGGGTGTCACTACTATTGATTAAATGCAAAAAATAGGCATTTTAAACACAAAATAGGTAGGGTTGCAACGTCTTATTTTAAAAGGGTGGAACTAAACACCTTTGCGCTTCTTTCTCTCCCTTATGAATTATTCTGTTAATTTTTGCCTTAATGTGATTCATTCTTGCATACAATACTAAGAAAAATGATTCCCACTTATAGTGTTTTAAATATAACCTATATTTTCCGTTTTCAGCATTAGAAATAATTACAAAGATATAATATAATATAATATAATATAATATAATATAATATAATATAATATAATATAATATAATATAATATAATATAATATAATATAATATAATATAATATAATATAATATAATATAATTAATATAATAAAGTTTGCAGAACAGCAGACATCGCTTTCTGTTGGAAGAAGCTCTATTATTCAACGGCGTTGAATGCAGCAACAGAGCTTCCTATAGATAGCTGTGATTGGCTGAGAGCACCGAGGCTCCGCCCTATCATTCGTCCAGTCCCGGAAGAGGGAAGAGGTTTTGCAAAGAGATGGAGAAAGTCTGTTGACAGCTGAACTGTTTCAAACCCAGTAACCAGACTTACCATTTCCGCTTTTTCTGAATCTATCCAGATTCGTTTTTAGACATTTAACCATTTGAGGCACTCTGGACTTTCTTCCGGGTTAGATTTTATTCCAAAAACGAGGAGATTTCTTGTGTTTTGGCTGCAGTTTAACTTGTGTCTGGTACTGGAATGGAACATGGCAACGACTGAGACACAGCTGATGTTGAGCGTCGGATTAATTGGTAAGTTTGTATTGATCGAGTCATTTCCTTCTGTTGTTGAAGTGTATATTAATTTAAACAGTTTAAGCTGGCGCTTCAGGACTTTAGGGAGATCACATGACACCAGTGTGACCTCGATATGCTTCATCAGCAGGAGCAGAGCGCTACGGGTCCTTCAGGTTGGAGTTTAAAGCATCAATAATCTGGCGGTGAAACATTCAATAACTCAGACCTCATCCTGATCCATTCTTTATTTTACTCTTTATCTACTCACTAAAAAGCTACAGTGAATCTTCTCAAATTTCTCACTTAACTTCAAGTTGTTTTATTAAGATTTATTTGATAGACAGAAAGCAGCGCATGATTGTGTATTTTTTATTTGTCTATTTATTTTAAAATATCGTATTTATTTAAAAATGATTGTGGAGAGGAAGAAAATTATGATTCTTTATTAATTTAATTTTTATACAAATACAATTTTGAAAAGTGTGACGTGCAACCCCCTTTCCTCCAATTCTACTGAACGAAAACACACAAGCCAACCACTTTCAGAAGACACATTGACCAAGGAGCACACCGGACAGGCTGCGGTTAGATTTGCTAACTTGAACACCATAAAACATGGCAGTGGCAGCATCATTCTGAGAGGATACATTCAGCAGGGTCTGGCTTGTTGGGGAAAATGGAGGGAGAAAAGAGTAATGGGATAAAACTTGTTAGAGTTTTCATGCAAATACTGGTGAGCTGTGTACTGTACCCTGGTTCAGGATTATGGCCAAATTATGCTCTTGATTGTGTTTTCCCCCTAACATAAGAAAAATCAGATCAGACCCTCCTCTACCCCCCATTCACTCTTCTGTTATGGATATTTTAAACAACTGTTAAACAAAAAAAAATCCTGGATGGGCTTATGTTACTCCTTCTTATACTTCCACTGTGTTGGAAGTTGAATTGTACAATGTAATTGTAACTTGCCTTTCCAAATAAAAAGTTAAGTTAAAATAAATAAATAAACAAATAAATAAATAAAAAACTTGTTAGAGTTTTAGTTCATTCTGACAGAGTTTGTTAGAGTAAAACTTGAAAACTGCAGGGGAATGGTTTAGGTCAAACGGCCTAGTCAAAGTTCAGACCTAAATCTGAATGGGAAAAGGGGACAAAACTTTAAACTTGGTGATCTTAGATGCTCCCCTTTAAAACTGACTGAGCTTGAGCTATTTTGGTTAGAAGAACCAACAGAAATGTCTTGATCAAATGTATGTCAGTTAAGGTCCGAGGGCCAAATCTGGCCCGCATTTGATTTTTACACGGCCCTCTAAACTATAGAAATGCCACATGAATAAGTTATTTTGTTAAATATTATTTTATAAATCAAATCAAAGCACTTTTTATCAATATGCTGTCAAATTACATTAATGTGAGACTTAAGTAAGTACTCATCGAATGCAGGGAATATTATTTAGTCATATTTCAACAGTTTTATTGTTAATTTTATTAACACATTCCCCCACAAACGACTCGTAGAGGACATTTGTCATATTGATATGGCCCAAAATGATACTAAGTTTAAGGGTTAGGGTTAACACTGGAGTTGTTCCTGAATCTTGTCTTTCATGTTTCCACCGTTAGAGAAAGACGTGAATGGAGACACGTTGTGGGTGTGGTGTTATCCCTCCGTCAGCGCTGAGCTGAGGCAGCTGCTGCTCACAAAGTGCTGCCTGACGCAGGATGGACGGGATTTCCACACCTTCGTGTTCGGCCAGTTCAGCCGGACCTGGTACTACATCACAACGCTGGAGGTCCAGGAGCCGACGGCGCTGAATAAGGTGCTGACCCGGCTGCCTGTCTATGGATCAGAACGCCTCTAAAGTAAGGCTGAATGATCCGGCATAAAAGTAAAATCAGATTGTTTCCAATTTAATTGCTTTTTTTTTTTTCTAAAATAGAAACTAGAATTGACAGAAAATATTTCCTAAAAGTGTCTTATAGGCTACAACATTTAGCCTGATACTCTCATATCTGATCACATTAGGCTGATGTGATCAGATGTGATCAGATATGAGAGTATCAATCTGTCATTCTTATTTCGAAATAGAGGATTTTAAACAATTGTTTCAAAGACCTACTGATAGTTTGATGCTGATGTGTTAAAAGATTAAGTGTAATTTATAAAACTTGTGCCACAGTAGAACTTCATGTGGATCAAAATTCCTCCTGGTAATTTTGATATTTTTTGTGTTTGAGTTCTCATAAAATTACCACTTTATTCTTATTAACTTTTTAAAAAAAATTGTAGCTTGGCTCTAATATTCCCACACAGAGTTGAGTTGAATTCAAAGTCCAAATAAATACAAGATGTCTGTAAAACATGGTTGTCAAGCAAGATGGCCGCCTTGTTTTGTGCTGACATCACTCTATGGAAACCCATTGGTGGAAAAAAAATCCAGATTTTCCACAAATTTAATCTTCACAAACCAAAATATTCAGTTAATTGATCAAATCAATTTATCACCCAGCCTAATATAAATTATACATCTGTGCTGATGTTTTGTCTTCTGCTTGTAGGTCACCCATTTTTCAATCGCTGTCACAGCAAAAGACTTCAACCCTGAGAAATACGCTGCTCTCAGTCGAATACTCTGCAGGTAACGATGTTTCTAAAGCTCATTTCCACCGTTCCAACGCTCCCGGTTCGTTCTTATCAGTGCGGATGGTTTGTTTTTCAGGATGTACGTCAAACATGGCAGTCCGGTGAAGATGATGGAGGCTTACATCACCGTCCTGACCAAAGGAGTCTGTCAGAATGATGAAAATGGCTCGTTTCTCATCAAGGATTATGACGTCCGGAAGGCGTACCTGGCAGGTTCAATCAAAGGTAAAACCGTCCATGAGTCGCCTCTAAAGGTTTTCCTTCACATCAATTATTAAACTACCAGATCAGAATCATCATTATTGATTTATTATTGATAAAAGTAGCAAAAATCTTTTACTGGTTTGGAAACATTCAGCTTGGAAAGTAAAATAAATGTTTTTCTTTTTTCATGATTTTATTGGATTTCTTTTTAGCTTTCTTTTCTAAAACTGAAATTAAAAATGACAGAAAATGTTTTTTTTTTAAAATGGGCTTTTATTTCAGTCATAATTTCTGAGTTCTACAACGGAGCATAAGGGCCAAGCTACAATACTGTTGAATTTGATAAAATGTTTCTTGTTTCTCAGTTGGTGACTGTATGATGTTTTTATGATAAAACTCTTTGAACTGAACCTGAACTTGTTGTTTTTCCTTCCTCTTCTGCCTCAGATGTTGTGTCTCAGTTCGGCATGGAGACCATCATCCTGTACACCGCCCTGATGCTGAAGAAGAGGATTGTGGTCCATCATCCTCGGATTGAAGCGCTCCTGGAGTTCACCAGGTGAAACTGGGATGTTTCCTCTCGTTTTGCTGTTGGGAATGATTCTGAGTCTTCGTCCTCTTTCTGAGCAGAGTGCTGCCGGCTCTGGCCTGGCACAGGAAGGACTGGTCCGTCCTGCATCCTTACGTTCACCTGACCGCAGCTGAGCTGGACGACCTGAAGAAATGCCCCGGTGAGGTCGCCTGCAGATCAGACCAATTAAAGGGGAGGTATCATGTAAAATCGACTATTTTCAGCTTTACATCATCTTATTAAGTTATTCCCATATCAAAAACAAACCTGGATTGTTGCCTTGATTCTTTTATGCAGAAATCATTTAATCTCCATGGCGACCATTGAGCTGTGCTAACCACCTGGGTGGACCTAGCTCCGCCTTTCAGGCACAGCTCCTCCCCCACTCAGCTCCTTCAGACTAGCCAGCAGCTATTAGCAAACACCTGAGCTCATTATAGGAGCTTCTTCTCAGTGAAACTCTGGTAAAAAAGGTTGTTAAAGGGTTAATAGAGGAGCCATGTTGGGATGGCGGAGTTTCAGAAAGAGCAGGAGTTTTTAAAGAGACATCGGCCTAATTTTAAAACATTTCTTTGAGTCATGTTTGATATGTAGCATTTTTATAACAACTGAAGGTAACATAGTTGTCTGTGCTATAAAATGGGAGGAAAACGTGTAATTCTGCTCCTTTCTAAGGAAACATTTGTGATCGATGTTTTAATGTTTCTGTTTTCTGCTCAGGTTACATCGCTGGGTTTGTGGATCCAGAAGTCAGCAACAGGTTGGAGCTTTTTGACGTGTTTGTGAGCCTCCCAGACAGTGTGATCACCGTGTCCCAGGGCGCCAAAGGTATGTTCACTGAAAAAAAACAAAATACAGTTGGTTTTTAATTAATAAGAACCTCAACAAAGAGGATATTTTCTTTAGTGATTCTGAAAATAATCTGTTTTGACTTGGATAATGAACTAAAACCCAAATGTTCAATAGAAGAGGAATTTAATGTTTTTAATTTAAAACCATGCAGGCTGTTCAGAAAGTGCTGTATCCTAGTATATTAATGGAAAGTTTAGTGGAAGAAAAATGTGTAGTGGAAGAAACAAAAGATGCACAGCAAGAATCAGAACTTCCAGGTCCGACACAATCAGCCGTATCCAGGACTTTGACTACACCGGTCCTGTTCTTTGAATTAAACCAGAGACAGAACCCTCTTCTAAAGCAGAACCAGAACTGGGCCGCTGTTCAGAGTAAAGTTATTTATAATTAAACAATTTAATTATAAATAAAATAATATTTATAATTTCATTATAAATATTATAATATTTATAAAAAAAAACTAAATAACCAAAACTGAAAAAATTTTCGTTAACTAAAATAAAAACTGTAATTAATGGGGAATAAATACATCTAACTGGAGCTACATTGTTCCGGTTTATAAACGGGTTTAGATTATAAAACTAAAACATACTGAAACTGTAAATATGTTATTAATTTTGGGGTTATGAATCTATTTATTGGCGTTTCAAACTGATTTCCCTCCAGTTGCTGTTGGCGCTCGACAGCAAAGTTTGGAGAAAACTCCAGAGTTTTGAAACGTTTTGATACTCAACAAAAATTGTATCTTTTGTTGAGTATTTATCACCCAGTACTTTGACCTTTTCAATTCTGCACCTAAAAATTAAACAAAGTATGAAAAAAACTACAACTTTTAAAAACTCAACTAAAATGTAATAATATTTAATCAATGATGATTGATAATAATAAAAAACTAGCAAATACCAACTTATCAACTTTGTTGTTATATTTAGCAATTTTATTTAGACAAGAAAAAATGGTATTGGTCAGAATTGGCTTTTTATAGTGCAGTTGGGGCACTTCTATAAATTGGACTAAAAATTTATTATTTTATTGGTTTAGTTTTTCTGATGAATTGATTTAAAGGTTTTCATTGATATAGTGAATCTTATGATACAAATGTTAAGTCCTTTTTTTGCGTCGCGCCTGCATGTCGCCGCAGACGCCATGGCGATGGGGAAGTTGCACAAGGACGTGGCTCAGGTCATCGTCCAGTCTGCAGAGGACGCTGAGCGATCCGACAGTCAGGTCATCAAGGTGAGAACCGGCACAGAGCCGCTTCCCTCTCCTCCTCCCTTCCACTCTGATCACCAAACTTTAATCATCAGGACATTTCCATCAAGACAAAGGAAATCCTCACCAACCTGTTCGCCCTGGCCGACGCCTGCGAAGACTCTAAGCTCACGCTGGAGGTTTTGAAGCAGCATCACTTCCCCCCGGCCACCGAGAACTTCCTGTTTCACCTGGCAGCTGCAGAGCAACTCTTACGGATATAAACTGGAGCTTCTGCCGCGTCATCTCGGACACTTCCTGTTTCCTCAAAGGCCTTTTTTTCCCCTGCACTGAAATCTGAAGGTGAGGAACATGAGGAAGACACCAGGTTGTTGATAATTAATGTTTTATTCAAAGTTTTAAATGCTGAATGCAATTAAAACCTGAAGGGTTTTATTTCTTAATGCGTCTGAGGTACGATTTATAGAAAGAATCTACAGAAATCAGACATGAATGTCATGTTATTATGGGATTTTAATATGCAACTTCATTGAATTTGTTATTGTTTTCTATAAAATCATACATAAAGGCTCAAAGATACTAATATTCCATCAACAAGCTTCTGGTTTCATTCTAAATCGATATTTTGCAACTTTTCTTGTATTAATTGTCCTTTTAAATTATTTTCCTTCACTGCAAAAATCACTAAATCTTACCAAGTTTTTTTTTGTGTGTCTACAGATGAAATTAGACAAAATTAACTTATAAGTAACTTTTCAGAAAGACATAGGAACTTTTTAAAAGTAAATAATTCCTTTATATTGATGATAACGTTCTAATTCCACTGGCAGATTTTTCATGTTATAAATAAAATGTTAGTTTTGGACCGATTCCAGCTCTGTTGAGTTTCTTTGAGTTTTTCATCTTTTGTTCAATCCAAGTTGTCTAAAAAAATCACTTTTATGTTGCCTCAGAGTAATAATGAGCCATTCATCGTCTGTAATCTTTGTAATCAGAAGACCTATTTCACGCTCAGTCCAGCTATAAAAATATTTTGGGTCGCGAATGTTACAGGATCTTTTGAAGGAAAAAAAATGTGGCTTTGTGTTTGAAGAACCACTATTTTATTTTTATGTTTGGGTTTTAAAACAAAGATGCAACATTTTTGCAATTGCATTGGTGGATGTTGATCTTTGTGGAAAATCCTTTATTATTTCCTCTGAAGTTTAGATATTTACACCTAATGTCTGTACATTGTGATGTTTGAAATCAGTTAGAAACTCTCGTTTGGGCTGATGATGCCGATTCTTATTCTGAAAATGTTACATATTTTCCAAACCACTGAGAAAATCCCACAAATGCATGCATGCATCTCAGCCTGTATGTATAATTTTGACCCTTTGTGGATTAAAAACAAAATCCCCAATTCAAACTTAATCACCAAATTGTTTATCATCATCAAAAGAACTGTTTAAATAAATAAACAAAAACTAAAGGTGAATCTTAAATTTGAAGCTCTGTGCTGATTGCTGCAGTCAGATCAATACGTCCTTTTTTATTTTATTTTACTTTTTAAAAGAAGTTTCTGTTTGTGCTTCTGATTACATTTCCTACATTCTAGCTTCTTGTTAAAGAAGCTGGAAGATTGAGTGAAAATGATCCTCATGTGACGAGATGTTACTACAAAATTAAGTTAGTAAAAACAAACGCCTGGTTTTTCCCTCTTAATCAGTTTAACGTTTTGTTTTTTACTGATGGGATCAGTGCTGTGGGTTATTTTTTAAACATGTTTTTTTTTAAAAGATGCACCGATCCACCAGGCAGAGATCAGAACCGGCTGATCGTCTGGTCCATCATCTGGTCACATACTGAAATACACAAACTTTCACTTCCGTTCAGTGAAAACTGGGAATTTCCACCATTTATCCGCCTTTAAATGCATCAGCCGGCAGCATGTGCGGGTCAAAAGTTAAGATCCAAGATGGCTGACACTTTGAAATTATTACCAAACTTTTTCTGTTAACTTGACATTTATCCTGTAAATATCAACAAATAAATCCGTTAGGGGGAAAAAATCCATTTCGATAAACTGGATTAAAAAGTTTACAAACCATTAAACTAAAACTGGATTAAAGCAACTGGTAATATGAACCCTGCTAATCCTGGAAAAGATCTCCAAATCTAACAGACATTTGGAAAATCTCAGGTCAAAACTGACCAGAATTTGGACATTTTTACTTTTTCCAACACTACAAGTCACTCCCCAGCATGATACTGCCACCACCATTTTTGGTCACATCAATAGAGCTACTAGATGGTAGCTCTATTTGGTAGGAAGTACCAGGAAGTGGCAGAAATTGATCTTTTCAGATTATCTGCCTCGTGTTAAACTTCAGGGCCGGCCAAAGTCTTTTTGGCTCCTTAAGCAGATTGTTATTTGGGGGCCCCTGAAACCAACATGTTTTACCTGCTTTATCATTCCTAATCTACTCTGTGTAACACACCTGCATTCATTAGCATCATTTGCAACTAGCTTACATCACACCAGTGTTATTATGATTATAGCACTAATCAACTAAAAAACTGGATCTTTAAATGCAGAGTGGTATTTATGTGTATCATATTATTTCAACTATTTGACTGTAACATCAGCTGATAAACACTGAATTTACAGTAAACAGGTTTGATATTTTTCCAAAAGTAACAGCAGCCGTCGACAGGAAGAGATTAACAATTATATAACAATTGTTTTTATTTTTTATTATTCAGTGTTATTTTATTATGTATTATGCATGTTTTGCGTAACAACATACATTTCTTGGGGGCTTTAAGCAGCTGCTTATCTGACAGAGTGACGGATTTAACAAATTTGTAAAGAACATTTTTATAAATGTTACATACTGCACTGTTGATTTTACTGCTTCACACAACTTACTGTTCAGGTTATTAATGTTTTATTGTTGATTCTTTCAGCAAAATCAGATAATTTTTTTGCCTCATTCTCTTGAATAAGAAAGCAGGATTTACATTTTAAAATTCATGCAACATCAAAGCAAATGTATTTTTATGATTAAATAAAATGTTTGGTATAAAAGATACCTGATATAACGACTGAATAAAGTTAATATCGAAATGACTTGGTTTAATAAATTAAATTTGAGACGTTTCCTGAGGTTTTGCTCCTCAGAGTCCTCTGTGGTAGAACAACGTTTGGCCCGACGCTCCGGCCTGCAGCTCCTCCTCCACGCTGTCCCGGTTTATCTGTGAAACGAAGCCGGAGTCAGTTTGGAAAACCTCAGAGCCGACGGGAAGCAGAAAACCCCGAACCTCACCGTTCCCGCCGGCGAGAAGAGGCTGAAGGAGACGGGGATCATCGATCCGAGGACGAGCGCCACGCTGATGTGGCGACACGGTGCCATCAGCAGAGCGTTCCTCTGGAAAAATCTTCTCCTGCAAAAAGAAAACATTGAATTTCTGTCCAAATGTGGTTGAACATACCAGCTGGTCGGATATTTCCACAGGATTTAAACTAAGACTGAAATGATTTATTGGATTAATCAATTGAAATAATCAACTCATTTAGTAATTAATTAATTGTTAAGTGGGGTACACAGACTCAAAGGCTATTGGCTAGAAAAAACATTCAGAGCAATAATTAAGCAAAAACTATGCAAAATATATATATAAATTTTGGATTTAAGATTAAAAACATTACCTGTAAATGTCAGTTCACAATACTTTTAGCTTCAGATAAAATAATAAAAATACTTTTATTTATGGGCACCTTTTGGTATCCAGTTAAGTTAATCCTGCACTGTGTTAATGTTTTTAGCTGCAGATTCATCCTTTGCTACAAATGATCAAACATAAACTAAAGGAATTCTGCTGACAATAAAATTTTATTTTCTTATATTTGTCTATTTGCATATTTTATATGCATCTCTAATATTGCATAAAGAAATCTTAAGTGATTACATAAAAAATCTGCAAAATGTGCAATTTTTTTTCAAAATGTTTGTCATAATCAATAGAATAATCTATTGATTACAAGCTGCAGACCAAATTTCCACTGTAAAATTTCACAAACTTTTTTTAAAGATCCCAAACAAAGAAACTGCTAGTTCTGCTTTGTCTTTATTGTATCTTTTTGATGACATCACAAAAGGCACAAAAATTGACAGATCCCAAAAAAGAAAAAAGAAATGCTGCTGCAGCTGCACGGCCCAGTTTTAACTGTGAAATAATGTGGAAAACTTTACATTAAATAGAGAAACTGAACCCGGGATGATGTTCTCCCTCAGATAAAACTCTACCTAAAGTTATTTTGACTGATTTTATAGAAAAAGTTAGTCAGTAACTTCAAAGAAAAACTAGTAATAATGATATAAAAATAATAAAATCAAACGTACTTTTGTAGGAATAAAACCAGCAGATTAGAAACGGCAGCAGTCGTCCCAAACAGCACCGCTCTCGACAGCGCAGTTTCCCACACGGCCTAGTTAAAGGAAACTTTTAATTCTAAAACTGTTACATTAAAATGCTTTTTTTCATTTATTTTGCTGCTTTTTTGACCTTTGACCCTGCTGCTTTGGAGACGCCAGCAGGGTTTCCGTTACAATCGAACACTTGGATCCCCGTTTCTGTTTCCTGGTGTCTGATGACGAAAACGTTGAAGAACGCCAGAGCAGCTGAGGGAGGAGAAGGAAAAGATCATGAATCCACAGCGGGGAAGAGTTAGGAAGACAGAGAAACAAACAAAAGACCCACAAAACACAAAAAATCAAAAATATAAAAAACATTGAAAACACAAAAAAACATGGCCACACAAGATTCACAATACTTTGACCTTTTTGAATTCTGCATCTAAAAATAAACGCAATAAAATTTGCACATGTGAAATACGTGCAGAAAACTTTACATGTGAAATTCTTCCATCTTATTTGTTCTTCATGTTACTTCACATTATTATTAATTTATTATTGTAAATTTTCATATTTACTCAATTTTTAAAATGTGACTTCCCATGGGAGATGTGATTCTAGACGTCACAAATTCAGACATTTTCCTGCGACTGAAACCTAATTTGAGGACAGGAACTTCACCTGACAGCGGAATGGGGAGAATCGACCTGCAGAACGTCTGCAACGGAGCGCTTCTTATGCTGAGTCTGTTGATAAAAATCTGAGGAAGAGCCTAAAGTAATAAACACAGAACATCCAATCAGCAACTCCTCAAACTGTTTAGCTTTCAGTGACGAACTCTGCAGTGAAAAGCCGCACACACCCCAGCACACGTCGTGTAGGAAACGGTTCCCACGATGAGCAGAAGCTGCTGTAGTGACGTCTTCTTCTCCTGGAGACGAAGAGACGGTGAAACTGAAACATCTGCTACTTTTGAGTCATTGTCGGGTTTTACAGACTTTACCTTCTCTGTTGAAGAGTTTCTGTGCACGTAGCTGAACCCAGCGTTGTAACTCTGCACCAAAAACTGAACAGCAAAATGAACGACTTCAGTTTATCAGCATCAACAAACTCAACAAATGCGAGGCGACGCGCATCATTACCTGCCAGAACAGCGCCACTTTGACTCCCCTGTGAGGCAAAAGACTCGCAACGATCTGGAAACAGGAAGAGGTCACTCTTTTACAGCTGAGGAAATTAATGTAGGCTTCTTTAGGTTTATTTTAATGTGAAGAGAAAGAAGATTCACCAAAGAAACCAGCATGTTGCATGTATGTACAGCACAAAACTATATGTAAAATGCATAGTAATAAATTAATTGTGTAGATGCAATTTGAAAAGAGTACAAATTGTGACACGAGTAAAAATTTGATGTGCAAATATGAATAATATGAATAATATTTCAAAGCATGTTGTGAACACCCATAAACTTTATCCAAATTCTGTTAGGTTTTAGCAAAAAATAATTCCAAGAAAAAACACAAAAACTCCTAAAGGTCAGAAGTATTATGTTACATCAAACATAAATAATAAGTACCAGGGATACAGGTCTTGTATTTGGTATCAGCATTTGGAACGTAATTCCCAAAAAACATTGTTGGTCTTTTCAAACAAAAAAATTTATAAAATGATTATTTTACTCACTAAGATATAAGTCTGTTTTTAATGTTTTATAACAAATGAATATCATGGACTGTTACTTTGTTAGCAAACACAGACTTCAGGTAATAAACACACTTACCAAAGGTCCTGATATCGGTAGATATGCTGGAAAGAAGGAGAAAAATAAAAGTCACATTTTTTTCAAACTGTACTGGAAATAAAATGTGCTTCAGAGATTTACTTCACTTAACTAACTGGAGGTGTGAGGGTGGAGCAGTGAGACAGTGGTGAGGTGTACGGCAGAGAGCGGAGTGAATGGGTTTAAATACTGCAATACATGAACTCCTTCATTACAGATTAATTTATTGAAACATCTCCACTTTGTATGTCAATATAATTCTGGAACTGTTCCTAGTTCAGACTTGATAAAAATGTTTTTAGTTGTGTTGTTGCTTTTATTTGGACAATTGTTCCCTCTGGAATGATGAGTAACCGTGGCAACAAGATATTGTTTTTCCAACCAGGAGAGGCTGATTAAAGTCTTATGAGCATATTATTCTTCCTTGACCAAGTTAGGATAAGTCTATGGGCTATAACGAACATGTTCATTCCATTTTTTGAACTTAAGCATTCTTAAATAATGAGATTTTAGCTGTTTTAGGGTCTCTTGTCACTTTAAATTCAAATAAGCTGCTGCTGGCCACGCCCTCCCCAACTCAACATTTACACTCGCACTGAAAATGGCTGCAAACAGATGCTTAATTATGCAACCATACGTCTTTGAAAAGCAGAAGTGGAGCCTCCTGCACAACCAACAAGAATGCAGAAAGCAGTTTCTGGATGATAAGTCAACAACAAAACAGCCATTGTGCAGCAGTAAAACCAGCTGACCAAACGTGCTGGAACTCACTTCCCTAACCCTTACACCACTATTTTTTGTCCTTTTAGAACTTTTACTGTCATTAAATATAACATCTTATGCAACCAAAGATGTATGGTTCCATAATTGCACATCTGTTGGCATTAAATTGTTACAGCATGCCTACTAAAACTGAGAGGTGAATTTTGAATGTTTTGAGACAAAAATGCACATTTTCATTTCATACCTGGAGGGCGGAAAAAAAGTGGAAGAACCGCACCGGTACCAGTGTGGGTAGAAGACTGTAAACACAAGATAGAATAAATATCATATGCAAAAAATAATTTTAATAAAAGTTGAGATTTGTGTTAGGGAATATGTGAAATATTATTAAACTTACAAGTGAGAGGTTCACTGCCACTTCATCCTGTCAGAAACGCAGATATTAAAGGTTTGCTTTGTTTTTAACCACTTTACGTACTTAAAACACTAAAACGCACTCTCACCTTTTCATCCAGCTTCTCTGTACTTCCAATGAGAGAATGGGCTTTCAATATTTCAGCCTGAGGAGAGCAGAGAGAGCAGATTATTACGCCCAGTCCAACATCGGAGCAGAACTCCATAGTTACTGTTAAATCTCACATCAGAGGAGAGCAGCAGGGATGGATCCAGGAGGTAAACCCAAGTCTTCAACCTACTGAGCAAAGACTAAAAAACAAGACAGGCTCAGTGTTCACTAATGATCTGCGTGTTTAATCACTGCGGTGAACTGTTACAATACCTGGCCTTTGTTTTTCCACTGCAACAGATTAGCATCCATAAGGAATAAAAAAATAAAGGTTTACAGGAATTAAAGTAAAACAACCCACTGAAAAATAATCCTATAAGCATGCCTTTCTCATGCTTCTGAGGTCAAGATGTTTAAAACGAGACTTCCGCTTTAGACACGTGATCAGCGCTGTGGGTGGGTACGTTCAAGATGCATTCAAAAAATAGAAAATAACAGAGATGTGAAATGTTTTATTTTTCGATTACACACTCCAGTTTAATACATTAAGAAGTGGTTAGGTAATTATACGAAACTGATCAAATAAAACTGGAAAAATATTACATATATCAGATAAAGTAAGACATTCCGACATTTAAATTATTTATTAGATATATAATAAAACGAGAAAATAATGGTAAATCCATATTTGCTTCTTGCATAATCCTATTTGTCAGTAAATCACGAATTAATTTAATATCCATATCATAGTCAGTGTTAACAATACTTCAACGCGGACTTCAACTTACACGCCCCTCTCAATATGGCGTCGACGTTGACGTACGAAGTTCTGAAGAGCGCCTGAAGGCAACATGACCGACAGTCGCCCTTTTTTATTCTTCGGGAAATACTTATTTCGTGTTAAATCCTTTACTGCAACATAATTTTTCAAAGTGTAACAGAATATATTTATTTATTTCATTTTATTGATTTTGATGACTGATTAGTGTCCCGCAGGTGGCTCTGACCCTCCTCCTGTTGTGACATAATCCAACATGGCGGCCACCGTTGGAAGACTGCTCAGAACCTCTGTGAGTAAAACTCTTAATTTCTGTCAGCTTAGGTTGTTTGTTCGCTCTGTTTACCTCAGTTCGCAGCTCAGAATGCAGGAATTAAATCATGACAGGAGAAGTTTTTAATCAATTTGTTCAGAAACGCGTTAATGTGCTGCGCATATATCCAAATTTGACACTGTGTTTCCAACCTCTGGTTCGCGGGCGCTCCATGCGAAAATTAAAAAAAAAATTTGTTCAAATTTATTTGTCAATTATTTGTAAATGTGCGCAATAATTATATATTTCGGCTAAACTTTTAAAAGAGTTGTGTGACTTTATTTGAGCAGCAATTGAAATAGTTTTCAAATGATGCCAAGATCCAGATGAAGGTTAAAATAAGGTCAAAAACAGTTTATTACTTTATAAGATATTTGGCACAGGTTTTACATTTGTTCAAATATCACAACAAAGTAAATAAAATTAAGACAATTTGTCCCTCAATTTACATTGAAACTCATGAAAATTTGTTACCCAATATCACAAAAAATTGTAGTTGTGTTTTCTTTATTTGTATACGTTATTATTAAAATGTCAAATGCTATTAATTGACTTATAATTGAGTTACGAAGTAAACAAGAAGGAAGTAAATAGTTGGCAGTGTAAATCCTGGGTAATCTGACTTACTGTTTTTTTGCTCATTAAATGCATCCAAACTAAGAGCCTTTTTTGTTCCAGTTCTTCAGTAATTTATATTTTCTAGTATTTATTATTACTTGTAGGTTCGGGTTGCAGCTGGAGGGCTGAAAGTTGCAGCTGCTTGCCAGCATGGAGTTGGCGGCGCTGCCAGGGTCCTTTCTGCTCCTGTTCTCCAGAAATCCTTTTTCTCCACCGGTAGGTATCGCATCACTAGCAACGTCCAAGAGTCAACATTATTCTTTCTACTGCTGATGATTATTAAACAGATTAATTGTTTTAAGTCCTATAGATGAGATTAAACCAGAACTGTTTGTTTAAACCAAACACGGCTCTGTTAGGCACGGTGGTGGCAGGGTCATGATTTGGGATTGCTTTGCAACTGTTTTTCTTATTTTAGCTTTTAAAGGAACCAAAAGCAGGAATTTACAACCGAATGGTGAATTAACAACGAGAGGATTTAATAACTGTACGTCATTTAGCTCTTTATTTCTCAACTGGTGTCAAACTACAAATTAAATTGTATTTTTATTATTGTCAAAGTTTATTTTATGATTTTAGTCTTCTAAAACCAAAAAATCAATTAGCAAAACCCTGACAGAACTGTTCATCTGCTGAATGCTTGCTATAGTAAAACTATAGCAAGAATTTACTAACTGTGTAAGATTTATTTTTCTCTGCTTCAAAAAGATTTAGCAAATAAAAATTTTTAGTGTTGGGGGGGAAAAATGTATCTTTTCATATCAAATTTTTGCTGATTTCTGGTTCACAGACCACAGAGAGAGCTGTTGGCCGAATCTCCAGATAACAGAGTAAGAATCGTTTGACGTTTTGTTTATCAGGCTCCTCCAGATGGGCGGCCGCCGTCACTCAGCCGGCGCCCGGCTTTAAGGCCACAGCCGTCCACAACGGGGAGTTCAAGGACCTGAGTCTGGCTGACTTCAAGGGAAAATACCTCGTCCTTTTCTTCTACCCTCTGGACTTGTGAGTATTTGTGAAAAAAAGCCCAACTGGGTTTTCAGATGTGAAGATGAAGAAATGGAGAGAACTAAAACAATTTGTTATTATTGGCATTGGGTTAAAAAGATTAATAGCGATTAATCGATAAAATCAATTTATCGTCCAGATCTAGTTGAGCTCCAACAGGAGCTGTTAATTAACAAAGTCAAATTTGTTTTAAATCATATTTGATATTTACAGCATCTTTATAACAACTGAAATTAACACAGTTACTTGATCGTGCTATGAAAGTCTACCAGGTGCCTGGAAAACATAATACTGTACCTTTAATTTGTATGACACTGAATGAGGAATGACTTCCTGCTTAAAATTTTTAGTTTCTTTTTTTTGGAGAAGTTTGTTGCTCCAGCAGAGTGAAATCTGGAAAACTCTGAGCTGCTCTTGTATTTATTTGTTGCACATATACAAGCTATCATCTATATGTCGTTAGCTCAGTTAGCTTAACAGATAAAACCTGCAAAACTCAAAATATATACACATTTGCTTTTTATTGGATTTTTCACTCAGATATAATAATAATAATAATTAAAGCATTAAAAAAGGAAGATTCAAGTTTTCCTGCTAGCATCATGTTAAACAATAGCAGATTTGAGCTAAGCTATACTAAGACAAGCTAAGATAACTTTCAGCCAGTTGTTAGATTAAACAAAATTGTTATATTTCATGTGGCATTTTGTAACAGCTTAAGTTAACATAGTTTGTTGATTGTGCCTGGAAAACGTCGTACTTCCCCTTTAATTCCTGCGTTTTTGCTGTTTTCAGTACGTTCGTGTGTCCGACGGAGATCATCTCGTTCAGCGACAAGGCCAAGGAGTTTCACGACGTCAACTGTGAGGTGGTGGGCGTGTCTGTGGATTCTCACTTCACCCACCTGGCCTGGATCAACACGCCACGAAAGGTGCAAATGACTCTGACAATACGCAGAGACTGTAGCGCGTATGTAGATGAATATGTGTGTTAGCGGCTTTTATTGACGTTCCAGGCTGGAGGTTTAGGAAACATCCACATCCCTCTGCTGTCGGACCTCAACAAGCAGATCTCCAGAGACTACGGGGTTCTGCTGGACGGCCCGGGAATCGCACTGAGGTGAGCTCACTGTGTCAGGCGTTATACCTGTAAACATCGTTAACTTCTTTTGATATCATACTTTGCAGCAAAATACTAGTTTCAAAGCCCTCAACATATTTTGTGTGAGAGGCAAACTGTGAAGAGGAAGTAAAATTATACGTAGATTTCTATGTAAAAACACCCATAAATAAAGTCCAGTTTCCTTCAGAGGTGATTTGATTTGTAAATAGTCCAGCTGTGATTAATTTAATCTCAGAACAAGTCCAGATGTTCAGTGAACATTAGAGAACAAACTGGATCAGGAGGAGGAGTACAAATCAGAGTTAGCTTGTAAAACAAAATCACAAGGTTTTAACATTTGTTTAGTCCATCTGGTTCAAATTCAAAAATACTTTATTCAGCCAAAAGGGAAAATAAATCAACAGTTAATGAACTAATTAATTAATGAACTTCACAAGCAAACAACTTGACTTTGGTTCAACTTTCCTTTCAGTGAAGTTTTTAAATGTAAATAAAGAAAAAGATTTTTTTTTTCAAATTTTAACCAATTTTGGGTTTTTATCTAGTGACTTTTTCTCTGTTTCTTTTCTTTAGATGAAAGTTTAAAAAAGTTTTTATTTCAATCGTTACGGTGTGTTATTAGAACCAGAGTACCAAACAAATAAAATTATGAGAATAAACTCAAACAAGAATCATCGTAAAAAAGTTTTAATACGAGAATAGTCATAATTAATACGAGAATAAAATTAGAATAAAGTCACGATATTAAGTGAATAAACTTGTAAAACTACTTTATTCTTGTAATAATTTTTCTGATTTTTTTTTCAGACACAGCACACTAAAAAAATACTCGTTATAAATACAAGATGTTTGGTCCTGGGTCGGCTGTTATCACTTTAAAATAAACTAGAAATTTAATGGTGGAAATAAAAATCCAGATTTTTCAAAAATTACATCTTCAAAAACAGCAAATTTGAGGTTAAATTATTGAAAATGAGCCTGACATTGATGAGAGCTCTCTGGAAGAAACTGCCGCTGTGGCACCGACTGGAAAGTTAAAGTCTAAACAGTTCATGTCCAGCATGTGTCTGCAGAGTTGTGTGGTAAATAGAAACATCCGATAATCTTCTGTTCCATTGTTTTAGGGGCTTATTCATCATCGATCCAAACGGTGTGGTGAAGCACATGAGCGTCAACGACCTGCCAGTGGGCCGGAGCGTAGAGGAGACGCTGCGCCTGGTGAAGGCCTTCCAGTTTGTCGAGACGCACGGAGAGGTTTGTCCAGCCAGCTGGACGCCGAAGTCGCCCACAGTGAGTATCTCTGGGAAAACTGCAGATTCCTACAGCACCTAAACATCCCTGATGCTGTCAGTAGGAGGAGTATGGCAGGCTGTTGTAACATAAAATCAGTTTCACCACTCTTACAAACCAGATATTATGAGTAGACATATTAGAAAATTAAGATATCTCTAATTATAGTCTGACTTGTACAAATGACAAATTTGACTTTGAGTAGTATGATGCTTCACAACATCACAGGTAGATAAATAATAAAACCTGAAATAAAATTTTATTTAATCTAAAGTAATTTAAAACAAATGATAAATTTGGCAGTAAAATATTAAAAATATGAATAAAAACAATACATTCTTTATTTTAGATGCATCAATTTCCCAAAAACTCAAATTAATTACTAATTTCCCCTTTTTTTTTCTAAACAAAATTCCTGTAAGATATCTCCAGATCAATTAGATATCTAAAAATAGATTGCTTTATCATTTCAAATATGTTGATTTATTATTCCATCTAGTCAAAATATCATAGCATTATGAATCAGTTTGAAATTTCAATAAAATTCTGAAATGCTTTTTGAAGATGCACCATTTTCAGCCTGGAGATGGGTTGACAGCGACTCTCTTAGCTTTTCAAAGCCACTTTGATGCATTTTGTTCATCAGAAGTGAATTAGCAGGAAATGTTTGCAGACTTCTAAAACTGTCCTTTTTCCTTTTTTTCCTGACAATTTTGTGCAGAAAACCCAAAATAAGACAGCTCAGTAACAACACAGGGCTCACGCACAATTCTTAATTCAGATTTCAAAAATTTTTATTTTGATGAGTCACATTTACAGCCATGTTATGTTACATTGTAATTATGGAGATGACAAATCCGGTAATTTAATTTGAGTCATAATTATTATTCTTACTAGTCAGAATGTTAATGCGGAGATCTTAAATTCAGATTCCTGAAAGTCAAAATGATTTTAGACATCTAGAATGTAATTTTACTAGCAGTCAGAGGAAAGTGATTTTATGTTAAAATGGCCTGCCGTAGATTTAAAACCTCTAAATTAGTTTCCATTCCTCTTTTGGATTAGATTAGCAGTGAGTCTAGCTTGGAGGTCGATCAGCCGTCTGCTTCATGTTTGGACGGAGACCTGAACAACCTAAAAGCCGTTTTAAGCTCATTACTTTACCGGAGCAAAGGCTACAGATCCGCTTGGCTGCAGTGTGACCTTCATGTTGGCCTTCTGCTGGAAGGATCTAAAAGTTAAATCAGGAGTCCTAAAGAAATTTTGTTTCTTTATTGCAATTAAAATCACTGATTTTTTGTGGCGCTACTTTACAAATATACTCAAGAAATTTTGCAATATTTTTTTCCAGTGAACAGCTTCCAAATTCCACATATAGAAGAAAAAAGACGAGCAGATTTTATTCCTTCAGGAACTTAAATGGCTCAATTCACACAATTTCCACAGAAGATAACTTTATCAAGTAAGGCAGCAACGTTCTAGAAGAAACACTGCCACCTGCTGGTGGGAGCTTATGGCCACCGTTATAAAGTTGCACAGTAAAGAAATGCAGGTGTTAATTTTTCAGTCTATTTCCACCATTTTATTCATCTATTTATAAATATCAGTTCCAAACTTAAGCTCTTATTCACAAGGTAAATATTTAGTTCTAAAATAAATATTTAGCTTATATTTGGTTCCAAACTAAACATTCAATTTTCAAACTAAACCTATTATCTCAGATCAAAAATATTTAGAAAGGAAGTTAAATATTAGCATCATTGACACTCAATATTTTTGACCATTTGTGTAAAATTAAATTATGCTTTTAGCGTTTAAAAAAATCAGCTATTTTTGTGTGAATTTCTGGGATCCAGAACTGAATTAAGTTTCTCCACATTGCATATCGATTTTTGTTTCTGTTCAGTGAGAGCAGCATAATGTCGTCTAATTCTCATTCCTTTTCAGATCAAACCAACCCCTGAAGGATCGAAGGAATACTTTGAGAAAGTCAACTAACCGTTTGGTGAAAATTACAGTCAATAAAAGATTCTTAGTTTACTGATAAATCTGTTTGACAAACTCCTGGCTTTGATTCGTCTGAACCAGTTTGTGTTTCTGTTGATCAACTCTCATCTCTACTGTATGAAGATAATAAAAATCACGCTGAGTAACCCCTGTACATAAACATGTTTATTTTCTTTTTACAGCAAGTTAATATGCAGGTTCAAAATGTCTGACATTGGTACACAACATGAAGTGCCAAAAATCAACCAAAGTGGGAGAAAACTGGAAATTAGAAAAAAAGGCATTTGCCACTTTTCATACAAGTAGGGTACATACTGTATTTACACAAAATAGGGAGAAACACTCTGCAGCACAGTGTGGTGATGAAAACATCTAGTTTTAGGTGTACATAAACTTTACTTTTTACAGTAGCAGAAACGAAGCATCGCCTCGTTTCTGTAGATAAACGATGTTTTTCTTTTTGCCGAAGCTTAGCTTACCGAAAGACGTGGGCCCTCTTTAAAGCTTTGAAATCCAAATAAAAAACGTCCCCCAAAAGAAGAAAAGTTGGACAAAATGTGGCTTTAAGAGTTCGAAACAGAAAAAAAAATGGAGGCAGAATTTGATGAAGATGGTTAATGTGGAAAAAACTTCATGCAGTTTCAGGCAAGCTGTAACAGCGCCCACCCCAAGCACCGAACTAAGAAAAACAAATCAATGCAACTAAAGGATTCATTAAAAAAAAAAAAAAAAAAAAAAAGACACCCTGTAGTAAAACTGTACAACGAAAATACATTTGGGATCTACATCTAAAGGTACATTATTAAGGTTATATACACGCCACCCCATCCATATATTATCTTTACATGTAGACTTCATTCAACCCAAACATTTAGAAAACAAGACTAACTTGAAGATGGGATCACATCAAACGGCCATTAAAAAAACAAAATAAAAATCAGTTCTTCCTGCACCTCAGCTGCTGATCAGTTTC
This sequence comes from Gambusia affinis, assembly GCF_019740435.1. Lineage (NCBI taxonomy): Eukaryota > Metazoa > Chordata > Actinopteri > Cyprinodontiformes > Poeciliidae > Gambusia > Gambusia affinis. Next base: position 25,714,661 of record NC_057880.1, read on the forward strand.
TGTCCAGTGCAGAAACCCGACAGCAGGGCCAGAACCTCACCAACTGGATGGACTGCTTCTGGAGAATTAAGCCGCCAAACGGAGGTTTTTGTCGTTTTCAGTGAAAGTAAAAGAACAAACTACGGTACGGCGGAGATACGACAACACTTCGAGTGACTTCCAGGAGTACAAAATAGAAACGAACCCGGCTCCCGAATAATCCGACGCAACAGAACCAAGGCGTTCCGAACGCTCCGGCCTCTTCACTGAAGAGAGCTACACTACTCCGTCAACGTGTCGTCTCGTTTGGGACTGGCTCGGGGGAAAAAGAGAGAAAAGTCGGCTTTAAACATTCAACCCTCCCAACCGTTTCCTAAAGCAACTGATTAAAAAATAAAAACCTTGAGTTTTACATCTCCTCCACAGATTTCCCCCTCTTAAAGTCACAATGTTGAAATTTATTCAGAAATAACAAAACAAAACAAAACAATGTTGAACAAAGTGAGATTCTCACAATCTCTCTGCAAGAGGGAAAGGAATAAATGACTTGTGCCTGCCGTCTTCCAGAACACGAAGGTGGATCAGTCAAATCCCCGTGTTGCTGCTACGCTGCTTAGTCGATTTTCACGTTTGTGTAGATCTTCCTCACGAAGGCACTTGTTCCCATGTAGCCGACGGCGCCTGGAAACAGATCGAATGAATCGGGTCAGTTCTGCAGAGACGGTCTAGTAAAAGTCTGAGCAGCAGTCGGACCCGGGGAGCCGATCGACATCTACCACTTTTCAAAACGGGTTGTGTGGAGTATGTCTGAGTAGGCATTAGGCGGAGATATTTAAAAAGTTTGAGGTCCAAAACCAAACCTGTCACACACATTAAAGAGCAGAAGAAGAATTTGTTCTGAATGTCTGGAGTGCAGACTGAAACAGTGCTGACCCACTCCCACCTGTTGCTGCATACTGCTGGTCAGCTGGCTAAAAGCAGGCTTCTTGAGTTTTTCCACAAGAAATATTTACCATTTCAAAAACAGTTGTGATGCAGTAACTAAGGCTGAAACAATCTGATTAATTGCGATGAATTGCTTATTGAAATAATCAACTAATTTAGTAATAAACTGCTGGTCAGAGTGCATCAACCGAAAATAGTTTTGAAAAAACAAAACAAAAAAAACATACAACCAGAGCAATAATTAAGGTAAAACTACAAAAATATACACATTTTGCAATTAAGGTGAAAAAAAAAAAAAAAAAAATCTTAGTATGTAAAAATGTTTTTACCAAAACTCCTCAAGTTGCAGTTTTAGCTTCAACTGGTTCAAACTGTGAAAAAAAATCCGTTGAGCACCTTTTGCTATCCAATTATTAGTTTGATAAACCCAAAATAAGCAGACACTGTACTGACAAGTCCAGAAGAGGATTAAAAAATGGAATGAGTTTTTTTGCATCTTTTAATGTATTTCTATTATAAAAGCAGCAGAATGTACCACTTTATCTGATTAATCATCAGAAAAATGGATTTCTAAGATAACTGTTAGGTGGAGTCCTGGTGGTAATTTATCACTTAAACATTTAGCAAGGAAGCAGAGAAAGTCCTAATTAGAAGCAGCATGTTCTCAACTATAAATCAGAGTGACCATGTTACTTCAGTTTGTGACATTTTGGTGTTTAAATGGGAGAAGAAGAGCAGAAACTCACCACACATGATTCCCAGAGCAGTGCTGAACACGGCCATGTAGCCAAAGTAGAAGGATGTTTGAAATAATCCATACATCCTGAAATACACAAGAAAACATTTTAGAATCCACTACATTTTTTAAAATTTACTTCAGTTTTCTATCAATTACTGTAATTACAGCCATCACTCACTTAGTTTTGAAGAAATAGTAGTAAAAGGAGTACATGTAAACATAAACCGCAGTAGATGCAGCAGAGAGGAAGCTCGTCCACTGCCTGGAAAAACAGCAAACAAACATCACATTTACTTGAGTTACTCTTTGGAAATATTGTATAGGAATATTTTTACTACGCTGCACTTTTTACTTTCACTTGAGTAATTTATAATTTAGTATTTATACTCTTACGTGAGTAAAATTTCTTCATTTTCATGTTTTAACCGAAAATTCACCAGACACAAACACACACCTGCAGCTTTTGTTAAAGTTTCATAAGTCTTGAAAATAAATGATTTGGAAAATGTTTTTTTTGCCTGATTTTGTTACTTATATGAATTATTGTCATTTTGGTCCTTAAAATACCAAAGTTTTCACTTAACTTTATATTTTGGTCCATCTGATGACGTAATTTTTAAATATTAAATGGTTGATGTTTCGACCAGTTAGTACTTAATTTGACTTTTTACCGAATACTTTTTTACTATTAGTTGAGTAAAATTTCTGGATTCTCTACAGTTGTGGTTCCTCTGCCGCCTCTGTAGCATAAACACTTAGAGGAGAGAATAAAGCCCTGATGTGTGGCTCACCATCTGTAGTCCTCAGCGTTGAGCAGGAAGTATGTGCACACGATGGTGACGCACACCGTGACGATGCAGAGGATCACCAGGACCAGCATCATGAAGCCGTACACGTAGTAGATTTTGTAGGCCCAAAAGGAGGTGAAGATGAAGTACCTGACAGGGGAGGAGAGAGCGTGTCGTTGCGGCGCGTCGTCTAACGGAGAACCGGATCATTTCCTCAGGAAACACTTACATTTCTATGAAAATGGAGCCGAAGGGCAGGATTCCCCCGAGGCACACGATGACAGCCGGCTCCATGAACCTGAGGCAGGACGCCATTCAACACAATCAGAGCGTTTATATTTTCCCTTCTGGGAGACTGAACATGTTTTATCACTTAAAGAAGGATAAGTCAGACGTTTGTTTTCTATTTTACAGCCGATGTTTCCATGAAAAGCAGCAGTTTGTCCTCAGAGTCGGCAGGTCAGATTACAGAACAAAAATAACTTCAGCTGTTTAAGCAGCAAACACACAGATTCAAACAAAAGGTAAAATATAACAGCACAAATAAGAATACAAGACTGTACAAGTGAGGGCAGATTAACAGCATAAGAAAAAATCTTGTGCATGTACTTAAAATACTCAAATGTGCAACTGAGTGAGACAATTTAAAGGGGAAGAATTATGTATTTTCCAGGCTCATGGTGTTTCATAGCATAACCAAAAAACTCTGTTACCTTCAGCTGTTGTAAAAATGCTGTTTGTCAAATCTGCCATTAAAAGAAATTGACATTATAATTTAATGCCTTGAAATTGGGCCTCTGTCTCTTTAAAAGAAAACTCCGCCTTCAGGAAGTCAACATGGCTCCTCTATTAACCCTTTAGCAATGTTTTTAACCAGTGTTTCACTGAGAAGTGGCTCCCATAATGAGCTCATCAGATGCACTAGGTGTTTGCTAATTGCTGCTGGCTAGTCTGAAGGAGCAGAGTGGGGCTGCTCTTTTAGGTGGGAAACTGCAGCTCAGAGGAGGCGCTGCGCCAACCAGGCGTCTTGCCATGGAGACTAAAGGATTTCTCAAACATTCATTAAATATTTAAGGCAACATTCCAGGTTTTATTTTGATGCGGGAATTTTATGACCTGATGTAAAGCTGAAAAAGTTGATTTGATATGATACTGTCCCTTTAAATAAATATACAATTTTCTTTTCTCAAGTGGCTGTTCAATAATAAGGAGTTATTTTCTTAAAACAAGCTCCTATATTTTGCTGAAAAGTTACTTGCAAGTTAGTTTTGTTTTATTTCAAGCGTGATAAGATATTTACTCTAAAATCTAGGCAGAAATACTTGGTAACATTTTGTGTTTTTGCAAGACAATTTATCCATCTGTAGATTTAATTTGCAGTAATGTATGTGCTGCTGTGCCTCCGCTCCCTGCTCCACCATCATCCACCCACCATTTCTTCTCGGGGATCGGCCGCGGCACGGCGTTCACTCTGCAGGGGAAGTTGGGCTGACCAGAGAGGTTTCTCCCCAAAATGGTTCCCACAAGATTCAGAGGCAAAATGACGAAGAAGCAGATGCAGCAGACAGCCACCTGGAGCGGAAAGAGAAAATGTATTTATGTTTACATTTGCTGTGTTGTTTAATATCACCCCAACTGTGGTTTTTGCAAAGACAAATCAGCACAAATGATCAGCAGATGGACAGATTAGTCCATTGGTCAGTTTATTTTTTCCCCATCAATTTTGAATAAGAGGAAAGGTTTCTTTATGAAACCAGATGGGAGAAGGTTTTATGGATAAAACCATGTAGAGTAAACCGAGCAAACTGACTGTGTGAATCGTTTCTGGTGATTTCATGGAGGCTTCAGCTGCACAAGAACATAAATATATGGAGAACGAAGAGTTTCATTGGCAAGTATAAACTTTTTAAAATTTAACCAAGATTTGTCCTTAAAAGTTTAGTTAAGTGGATAAAAAAAACTAGTATTTAATAGTAAAATCACCTGCAGAAATTTTTCTGGGCTCAATTGTTAAAAGAAAAATATGATCTACTCTCTACAGGATTAGTCACTCTGTATTTAACCAAGTTTAATTCTGTTAATGTAAAACAGATTTGGATGCTTTAACGTCTGTTTTTGAGAAAAAAATAAAAGTCCCTGGATAGATGTGCTTATTTAAACCAAATATGTCGTGCTGAACCAACATTTTGCACTGGAAGAAGATTTTAATTCATTGTTAATAATTCTGCTTGTATTTAAAAAGTCTCCTTCATTATTGAATTGGAATCAATGGACAAAAAAACAACAACTATCCAGCCACATATTGCAGAGATATGAGATTTTGTAAGTAGTGCTCAAAGTACAGCGATTGGGTTAGATTTCATTTGGTGGTATCAGAGTAAAGGAGGACACATGTTGAATTTAGGATGTTTCATGCACTTTCTTTTGTTGTAATACATAAAATTCCACTACAGTACATTCAGGTTTATGGTTTAATGTGAAACAGAGGGTGTGAATACTGACTGGTTACTGAGCTGTAAGTCAAGCCTTCAAACAGCTGTTTCTAGTTAAGAACATAGTAGTTGGTGAATTGATAAAGTCAGGAAACGTCCTGTGAAATGCATTTAATTCAGTTGAACCTTTTAGTTTAATCCGTTGCCTGTTTGTCCAGCGGATTCATTTCTTCTGCTGTTCATCACCTCCGCCAAACGTTTTATTCTCACCGGTCTAATCGGGTCGCAGCAGATTGCAGACACTGCAAGCTGTTGACTCAGATTCCTTCTGCGTGTTGCAATGTGAAGCAACGACTCACCATGGTCCCGAAGGGGATGGCTCTGGAGGCGTGGTAGTAGATGGCGATGAAGTTGATGAAAAAGGCCGTCCCGCACACCATGGCTGGGATCATGAAGGCCCCGATGAACATCTGCTTGATCCATCGCCTGCCTGAAGTAACAGATTCACACCATTTTAAGGGGTTTTTCTTTTTAATGGGATATAATTTGGATGCTTTATTACCTCCTTGTTTTGCATACAGGCTTCCACCGAAGTAGCCGTTGACAGGAGAGGTTGCTGCATAAACAAAAATGGCCGTGCTCAGCATGGAGCCCCTCCTGCAGAAAAGACAGAAGGTTTACAGTTTCCTGTAAAGATGTCTCAGTTTTATTGCACATAAAATGTATTGGAATTTTTTATTGTTTTTTTCTGTTGGCACCCGTCGTCAAGAGCAACACATTCTGTCAAATTTCAAAACTATGTTTCTGGGTTGCAAAACCCACAAAATGCAATTGATAATGAATACTTTTTGGGACATAACTGCAGCAGCTGGAAAAGAAACACAATTACAAAAAAAGATGGTGTAGAGAGAGCAAATAGGTCGACTATGTTAGTTAAAAATAATCTGCAGCAAACCGTTTTCCACATGGCTCAGACAGTGCAGTTATGAAGAATGTAAAATAACGCAGGTCGTGAAGCATAGAATTAGACTGAATAGATCTTCCCTAATGGATCAAGAGTTTTATCAATGAAACAATCTAGAATTTTTCTCAATTTTGGATCGGTGCATCTCTAGTATTTATTTAACTTACTGTAAAAAATGGAAATAAAAAAGTAAAAACACCACAATGTTCAGACTTCAGTTACTCACTCTGTGTACAGATCCTCCACCATCGCAACGATGATGACGATGAAGGAGACGGAGAAGATCTGGCAGCCGGAGCCGATGAGCGAGGAGAAGATGAGCGGATGGCTGGACGGCCTAAACACGTCGCCATGCACCTGCTTCCAGCCGTACTCATCCCCCAGATCCCTGTCCTGTCGACACACGGCGACAGGAAGCAGAGAGGAGCAGCATCAGCGACGAAGAGGAGTTTAAAATCAGCACGATGAAACCAAAGTTCCCATAGGTCGCTCACCATGTCGTCCATTTCTTCCTCTTTGCTGTATCTGGCGTAATCCTTCCTCAGGGTTCTCATTAGGATCATGGACACCAGGCCCACCAGGAATATGACCATCATGAAGGAGTTAAAGATGGAGAACCAGTGAATCTGAAGGCAGAAAAAAATGGCTAAATAAATATAATAATAGTTCATTTTATCTCCAGACACCCAGTGACACTTTACAAGAAAAAAAAGATGCAACACGTTCAGTAGAAATGAAAACAGGTAAAGAAAGTAGAGATTAGAATAAAACATCTACTTCTAAGATTGTCGTAAGAGGAAAAATAGAGGCAAAAAAATTGTGTATTGTGAACTATTGCATCAGGTAGTGGATGTGCCCATCTTCTCTATTTAAATCTAATGATTACTGAAGGACAACATGGAATACAGACTTCATAATCTGCACTCTTTTGGTTGAATTCAGTATTTATTTACACTTTGGCTTTATGTTGTTTAGTTTTTATTCAAGTGAGTTTTTTGTTAATGGAGACTGAGAAGGGGCGTGCTGTGGTGGCAGCACAACCCACATTTGGAGGCCTTCAGTCCTTGACGCGGCCGTCGCGGGTTCGATTCCCGGACCCGACCGACATTTGCCGCATGTCTACCCCCCTCCTTCCCTCCTTTTCTGTCAGCCTGCTGTCATATAAGAGCCCACAAAAAAAAAGGAGACTGAGAATCCATTTTAGTTTTGCATTTGGTTGTTTTGTTTATTTTATCAGTTCCAGTGTTGAGTGTTCTTTTGAACATAAATCTATTGTTGGCAGGAAATCACATGCATTATTATGTCATTTCCATTAAGTCAGTGTAAAAAGGTCTTCAAACAATGTTATCGTTTATCGCAATAATTTTTGAGACAATTAATCACTCAGCAAAATTTGTTAGCGTGACAGGCCTGGTTGAACAGAAGCATTTTGATTTGTTTTGGACAGGCTTGTTCTGGTAACACATTTTACTGGATGATGACCTATCCCTGAAATTATCCCAATAAATGATCATATTGTTGTTTTGAAACTATTTTCAAGTATCATAATGGCATAATAATGCAAGTAACCCCCTAAAAATCTAACTTTAATTTCCAGCAAACATTTACTTATGGAACTGAAAGATATTTTAAATATCCAAAATAAATAAACAAAACAACAAATAAAATTGATACTTAAGTCTCTGTAAATAAAACTGTTCTTCAAACATGGGGCTAGTTGAAACTAAAACACCAGATTTAAAACTTTTATCATCCAGTTTTTGGTAGAAAGAAAAACAAAACAATCATGCCAATGGAAATGATCAAGATTGTTTTAATTTATCGTGCAGTTGATTGGTTTATTGCGACATGCTAAGTTGTGGTGGCTTTGAAAGTGTGCAACAGTACTTTAAATAGTAAATGTAAATGACTGGAAGTCGGTGAATCTGCTGTAAAACTGGGATGATTTGAGAAAATATCAGGGATTTAGTCTGAATCATCTGAAGTTCCCAAAGAGAGATTTACAGAAATGAAACGGAGAAATGACAAACACTGTGTATCAGGATGGAAGCAGAACATGAGCAAAGGGAAGGACAAAGATAGAAGAGGTACAACATATAAATAGATAAAGCAGGAAAAATTTGTTTTTGCTTTAGAGAAATCCTTAAAAAAAGTCATCAGTTTTATTTGCACTTCCTGAACAGCAGCATGAAACCCGAGGAACATTTCACTCACCCGGTGCTGAAAGAAGGACGGGTCCAGGTACTTGTCAAACCTGTCTTCAAACTTCACGTCCGACTTCTTCCATTTCACCTGGGTGGGAACAAAAGTGCAGGATTTGATATCAAATCCTGTAACCCACGGTTACCGTGGGGACCAGCGACACGCCCCACTTCCTGCCTCTTTTCCCTTCAAACATTTCCCTAGAGAAGCGTTTCTCAATTACTGTCCATCATGCCTGCCACTAGAGATTGTACAGTTTGGAAAGATTATTGTCAATCTGATCATATTTAATAATTTGTTTGTAAAACCACTGCCATCAGCATTCTATGATCTGATTGACTAGCAGTACATTTTGTTGTTTTAAGTCTCCCAATAAGTTTCCAAGTTCAGTTTATTAACTAAATTAGTAAAATTTAATCAGAACTGTTCAGCCTGTGGGATTCTCAAAAGAGGAAAAGATGCAAATGATTCACAGTAATTTTTTTTTTTAGCCCAATCAGTAAAACGTTTAAAAAACTTTTTAAAACTGTAAAAAGTGGTTACTTGTCAGCTTCTTGCGCTTTTTTTTTTTAAAACATGTAAAGCTTTTAAAATATTTTGCAGAGATTTAACGATATGAAAATCTTGGTCAATAGGTATTAATATTGTTCTCAATGTATCGGTCAGAACGGTGCTGTTCTGACCGATACATATTTCACTACTGTGAACACATTTGAAAAAAAAAAAAAAAAGATAAAAATAAATGCTGAAGTAATTTTGGCCCAGTTTTGTTTATTAGAAAATACTTTGTATTTATTTTGATTCAAATAATTTTAATTTTTTTTTAGAGTTTTATGTTAATGTTTTATTGCAATCGATGGGATTTTTTCAAGTTGTATTGAACATCTCTGCAACATAGCAACAGTTTTTTTTTTTTTTTTACATATTTTTAAAAAGTCATCATAATGTCTTTAAATACACATTCATAGGAATCTGACATATGAATGTGCATTTATATTTCTGCCTGAAATACATGATATTTCAGGCAGAAATGCACTCAGTCAGTGAGAAAAAAAATCTTAAGTTCTGCTTTTTATGCAAAAACAACAGTTTGTTCACGGTAGCAGCTTTGCTAAGTCATCACCTTTATATTCAAATGTACAACAAACATATATACGTTGTTAAAAGTAGCAAATGTTAGGCAAACTAATCTTCACTTCAAGTATCCAGATGAATATTCTGACTGCAAGTATATTTAATGATATCACAACATTTAATAGATTGGAATTTAACCATTTATTTATCTAACCGTAACCATCTGAACTTTTTAATCCAACTGTTAAAAACAAGAAGATTCATAGATTAGCTCAGTTCTGGTGTCGTCTCATAAGCTGAATATATTTCACAGATCAAAGAAACGTACTTGCATTTCCCAGAGCCTAATGAAATCACAAAAGGGGAGCCTGATATTTGCATACTATGTACAAAGAGCTCTCAGTACTCACAGAATAGGACATGGCGATTCTGGTGTTTGACATGAGCTTCACTTTGCCTTCGCTCGTCAGGTTTACGTCAACGATCCTGTTGCCGTTGTAGCCGATCTCCAGCTTTTTGTACGTCCAGAGGTAATGCTCCTCTCCGTTTTCATCCGCCTCGCCGACGATGCCTTACAGAAAACATGGATGAGTCACTGATCTGATGGAGGCAAAAATACTGATAGGGACCACAAGTCTGAACGTAGAGCTGCTAGTCAGGATGTGCAAACCAACATAAGGGGAAGCTTGTTGGTTTGCACATCCTGGTGAATCTGAATATTTATTTTCCACTTCAATATTATATTTAAGCACTTATTTGTAAACATAAATAATAAAAGGGTTATTTTAATAATTGTTCTTATGCAGGACAAACTACTAAGCAGGCACACACTAACACCTAAAGGTAATTTATGGAAGCGACATAAAGTTAATGTTTTATCACAATATTTTGCAGTTTTATTGTAATAACAATAAAAATTATTAATTTGTGTTTCTTAGTCAACACCAATGATTTATCACTCTTTATAGAAAACGGATGTATTTGCAACAGGCTTCTTTAGGACACCAATCACATAAAAAAGTCTGATTTAAGTCACTAAGTTGCACACAGTGGCAGAAATAGATCTTTTTTTTTTTTTTTCAAATTTATTGATATTTATTGATAGTCTTATTGAAATAATAGAGAAAATATAAAACAACCCGACAATACGGATAGTTTTGGGAGAGCTTAATCATTAATTGAAATTTATCAAGACAACTGAAAATCTAAATTTATTATGATAAATGATAATTGGATAAATGCCCATCCTTACCAGAGGAATAGGCAACAGTGTACCATATATTTTTATTTACTATTATTCTGCTTTGTGGTATACAGTTAGTACAAAAAATAGCCAAAAATGTGAGCTTTTTAAAATAGTAATTTTGTTTTTTATATCACACCAATTCACTACAAATGTTTACAAAAATGCTGGGAAGCAAAAGTAACACTTTCTGTACTACTTTCAGAAGCAAAGTAACAATTCTGTTTCTGTTTCAGAAACTGTTATTTTGTTTTTAGTAATAGAATCATTAAAAAGGAACAACAAAATACTTTTATGCTACAAATAATGGACATTTAGAATCAAATATAGCAGCCAGTGTTTCTCCCATCCAGTTAATAGTTAAACTCAATCAAATTTAGAACACTGTCAGAAGTGTTCTGCTGTGTTTGAGCATATAGTTCACCGTCATGCTTGCTGCAAAGTCAATGACTCTACAGGGCTTATCAACCCAAACTGAATTTTATCTTAAAACTTCAATCCAACTGAATCCATGTGTTTGGATTGTTGGCATGTTTCAGGATACAAATTTAAGATGTTTGATCTAAATATCTAAGCATCTCAGAAGCGATGAATCACGTTTTAACTCCTTAAATGCAGCAAAGTAAATATCAGAGCCCCACCCACTGCATGCAACATCCGCATGCAGACGGGTGGATGTTTAATCAGCCGGAGGAGTGGTGGCCACTATTGCAAAAAAAAAAAAAAAGTGACTACAAGTTTAGCTTGAAGAGGAAGAGACCTAAGAAGTGTATTTAATATCCCTCTGATAGTACAGGTTGTGTGACACGAAAGCTCTCTTTCACAGGTGAATACACTAATGGCAAGTTGCTGTGGGTCGTTTGTATCCTAAATCCGTTTTAAGGTAAATTGAAGTAGTAATGAACTGTGCTGAGTAAACAGCACAGTCATGCAGCTTCATTCTCAGAACTGGGCTGATCCCTTTGACTTTTTGGTGGGAAAAACATAGCAATACATAAAAATCCCAAAACTTTTCAGCACCAACCAAAACCCCAGAGGTTGAAATAACGTCACTTACCCCAGATGGGCAGGTCATCGATGTACATCTGATACCAGTAGTGGTTCTTTATGGCGTAAACAAAGGCATCCTGTTTGGGTTTGTCTAAGTCAATTTCACAGTATGTGTTCTGCATGACTTCCTCTGCAGAGATAATGGGACAAAACATTTTGAATTAGGTGCCATAAATTTTGAAACATACATACATTAACGGTTGTACTTATGCGTTTAGGCTAAACAAAGCAGAAAACCTTTGAACTTGATGTCAAGGCCGCTGAACTCCAGCTCCACCCCCTGCAGAGCCTCTCCGAGGGTTTCATGGTAATGACTGATGGTCTTCTTGGAACCCGCGCAAAATGGCAAAGAGAAATACTTGTACGTCTCCTGTCGATTGTGGTAAGGCCCCACTGTGTTCATCCATAAAACGACCTCCTCCTTATCTGTGTACTACGAAGGGAAAATAAAGGGATTTATTCAGAGCAGTTCAAGAATGCTACACCTGTTCTGCAAGTCCATCAGGTTTCTGAATATACATTTCTGTGCCATAATTAGCTTTAGGTACAAATTCATATCAGAGGCAACTCAGTAGACTGTGATAAAGAGGTTTAAATAAAAATAGGGAAACCATTAAAGCATAAAGTATGCATCAGTCCGTTACTGACATCAAAGCATGACGAGGTTTTCAAAATTGCACAGACGTGAAATCTTTTTATTGAGATGCCAACCTGATAGATCTGTCACAATAACAAATTTTGCTCAACAATAAGTTGCCCCTGAAGTTATTGCGATAAACAATAATATTGTAACACTAGAACTGGAAGACATTTTAAATATCCAAAATAAATAAAACAACAGAAATAACTAATAAAACGAATTATGAAGTCTCTAGAAACAAAACTAGCCTTCAAAAAAAGGTTTAGTTGAGACCAAAACACCAGACTGAAGACTTTTATGACCCAGTTTTTGGTAGAAAGAAAGAGAAAAAGTATAAATTTGCAAATGGAAATTATTGAGTTTGTTATAATGTATCATGTAATTAATTGATTTATTCCATCAGGCCTACAACCTGCTTTTCCACACACTGCAGATCAGCTGGCTGAAAGAAGGCAACTATACTTCTCCTGTTTATAGGAAAGGTTAATTTGGTTGTTTGGAAAAAACGATGGTGAGGAAACTAAAATAGTTGGCTGCATTGACTGCCAAAGTTACCTAAGGAGATAGCCCAATTAATTCACCAGTTATTACTACCTTGGTTTACAGATGTTAACATCTAAAGAGCATATATTCTGCATAAGAATGCACTTAAACTATTGAATGTTGAGGGTTTTTTTTAGCTTAAGTTATGTACCAAGGTAACAATAAATGTCATGCATAAAACTATAAGATAAAGAATGTTTATTATTATTTTTCCAGGAGCAGGAATGGGCATGTCATTAAGAGTGAGTCGCTGATGCCTCCAAAAATAAACACCTTTAATTTGCTATTGAAATTTATAGATCTAATATTTTCAAATGCAAATTCAACACACAAAAATTTGTATTTATTTTTCTCAATACCTACTAGCAAAACAGCCAAAGTTAATTGTTAAACATTGTTATACTGTTTAATTTACTTGAAGATGAGAATAAATCTTCAAACCACCCAAATTTTCTAGAATCTCTATTCTCAAATATTAGCCCAGGTCAGGTCATATTCCATCCAAAACTGAAAAATAATTTATAGATTCATTTTAGGGTTTAAAAAAAGTTTCATTTCAAAATGAATCTAAGCTGAATGTTGTTGTTTTTTTGTTTTTGTTTTTTTTACTTATTTAAGGCAGAATTACTCGTTTTTAATTATGTAAATGTCTTATTCTATTGTAACGAACGTAACATTTGGACTCAAAGTAGGATTACAAGTCAATTAACTTATGTTTCCGCCCATACTCTAGAAGAAATACATAACGTTAATTTACATATCGTGATATTTTTTGGGATTCATTCTAAAACAGATGCCCATTGTATTCAAATTTGAATGCAAACTAATGAAAATACACCGGTTATCACGTTCAGGTACACCTGTGCTACTCTAGAAAGCGATATGCCGTGGCTGTGTTTGCTTACGTTCAAGGAAGTGAACTTCCACGTTATATCAGTCTACTCATCCGACTTCTTTCATACCTATACCATATTTTTTATTTTTGTTCAGGCTGATCAATGAGTTCAAGACCTGCTCAACACTTCTAGATAGTATCTGACTGCAATCAAACGTATAACAGAGTAAATACCAACAGGCCTCAACGTTTCCCCGGTGTCCCAGCTTAGCCTATTTACGGTTCTACTTCTGCTTTAAGGCTAAATGTACTTTTAATTTACTCAACTGACTAATGGAAGCCTCTTGGTGCTATACTAACAGATTCCACCAGTTCTAAAGGAAAGCTGGTGTAGAGCCGTTGTGAAAAGCTAACAGTTAGCATCAGTGTTTAGGCCGATTAAGGGTTGCATGTTAGCTGGCTAACTGAATGCTTATCTGTTCAATAGCACAGCAGGTATCGATTTATCACTCAACAGACTGAAGTTATACACCCTGGTATGTGTGTGATTCTGTTTCTTGAACCGCAGCTAGCAGCTTACCCACAGCACAACCGTCCATTATTTTTCAACGATCCCCCCCTCTTTCTCAGTCGGCCTCATTTAAACGCCGTCTTACCGTGTGCTCATGCTCGTCCGCGTCAACAGGTAATAAAGAGCCCACTACTGCAAGGAAAGCCGTCATTGCCAACTTCCACCGGGAAGAACCCATTATTTTTGGTGAAAGTATGCAGAAAGATTGGGGTAGTTAGCTACGTTGGGCTAATATCCCACCTTCTTCCTGGTTGTATGACAGAGGCAGTTTTCAGAGATGCTCTCTGTACGCTCTCACCAAACCTACACAGGATTGGTTGAGAGGTGTCACGTGGTACTCGGAGTCCAATCAGCGTAGAAAGCGATGGCTCCAGCGGTGGTTGGAGGAACTTTGTCGGCGCATCTTCCGCAGGCTTCAGCCACGTCATCCCGACTGCCAAGACCAGAGCTTCACCTTTGACGACCAGACCACGCGTGGACGGTGCGGGGTTTTCTCATAGAATGGCACTTTTAAATTGTTCTCAATGGCCTAAAGTTGTCACCCTGTTTGCTTTTCTTAAATTAACATATTTGTGGAGTATACCTAAAAGTACGGAAGAGGATTAGGGCTATTGAAAAAAAAATTATTCTGACTTTAATCACAGAATTCTGGCATTAAAGCCAGAATATTGAGGAAAAAAGTAATCATTCTGAGATTAAGGTTAAAATTCTGAGATTAAAATCAGAATTTTGAGATTAAAGTCAGAACTCCAATTTTAATCTAAAAATTAAATTAATCTCAAAAATGATCTCAAAATTTTTAATTTCTTTCTCAGAATAGAACTAATTCTGAGAAAATTTATTATGAAAAAAGTCAGAATTTTCATTTACCTGTTCTAAGCATCTGTTCAGGAATTGGATGAGGTTTGTTGGAAATATTAGATTAATTATGCAGGTTTTAATGATGTTTAATCTTAGCTAGTGTTGAAATATTAGATTGACTTGGTTTGTTTCGAGTAGGCCTCAATTTAGGTTACATTTAGACTCGTGGTTTGATCTAAATCAGTAGAGCTTTTTTCTTTAGATAAAATAAATATGATTTGATTAAAATATGTCTATGTAGTAGTTTTTCATATTGACTGGAGGGTTTGTGAGTCTGTTAACTATTGCAAATAAATCTCGAGCATTGTTAATGTTTTTGCTTATGATATCTGCAAAGAACGTTTCCCTTGCATGTTGTAGTGTTGAGTGATAGCTACGGAGTCTGTCTTTATAGATTTCATAATAAATATGAAGTTGAGTTTCATGCCATTTACGTTCGTCTCTATAGCAAAGTTGTCTAGCAGATCTGTTTGTATATTTGTCCATGGAGACTTGATCCTACCAGACACTACCTTCACTTTGCCTGTTTTTAAATATTTTCTTCAAACTTCTCTTTCAGTCCAGATTTTGATGTTTAAATTGTTTTTAATTATTGAACTTTTTATTTCCTTTGTATCTTTATTAAAAATGCGATTGGTTTTTTTGTATTATTTTTAATTTATTAAGATTTTATTATTTGTTAATTGTATTATGTGACTTCTGTTTCATTATTTTTGTGCACAGCTCTTTGGTCTTGGAGTTAAAGTTCTCTAGAACTAAATCAGGAATAGCAACTCGAGAGCTGCAGAGTTTAGATGCTGCATGTTCATTTCTGATGTAAAATAAAGACAAAAACTGAATAACTAAATTACTTCTGGTGTTCCTCTTCGTGTGATTTAAAACTCATGTCATGTTTTTAGACTCAGTTCACGGAAAATATCAACTGAACAAACTGAACCATAAATGTAAAGACGATCATACAGGAAATGTTTCTTTTTCATTCATTTATTGATTCATTTTTCATTTCTGAGGCAGAGAAAGCTCCATTAGGGAGGTCAAGGTCAGGTGAGACAAAACAATACTATTCATTTATCCTAATTCTACAAACTACAAAGTGATGAAGATACAACTATAAAATTACAACTGAGGAAATTTGATGAGAATTTTATTTCAGTATATCAATATATTTATTTATGTTGTAAAACAGAAAAGTTCTAATCACTGCAGAGAAATATTGATGAAAAACTTACATAACATATATCCTTGTTTGGTGCTTCAGTAAGAAATACATTCCCACATTTTGGTCTAAAGTAGGTATCCTGAACAACATTCACGTTGACACACTGAAGATGTGTTGGAAAAGGAGCATTGGGGTCTGTAGAGAAACATGAGAATCATAAACATGTTCTTCACTCGACCTTCTCTGTAGCAACAGAAACAGAGATTTTATTCTCATAACTTCAATATTTCTCTCACATAATTTGTTTGGGCTTGTCGTATATTCCTCCCTCTCCTGCCAGCTGAACTGTATCTATAACAACAATAAGAATAAATAAAATTTGATAACAATGTAGAAATTGAATTGTGATGAAGAACAATGAATGAACAAAATAAATCCATGAG